>NC_068356.1:12980482-13337896 GCF_020536995.1 Dreissena polymorpha
TTTTATTTATTTATAATTTTAAATTTTATGTAATTTAATTTCAAACTAAATATTTTAGCTTTTCAATTTTCATATCTCCCTTTATCTAATTTAAAAATAATATTTTAATTTGAACACTGAAGTATTCAGTGTAAAATGAATAGATGAGTTTAAGGAAAAATACAGTGATCAAGAACAGTAACTGTTTATAGTTTTCTTTTTAGCTCACCTAAGCACAACGTGCTCATGGTGAGCTTTTGTGATCGCCTTTTCTCCGTCATCAGTCGTCCATCGTGCGATGTCAACATTTGCCTTGTTAACTCTCTAGAGGCCACATTTATTGAAAATAAATTCATGAAATATGGTCAGAAGATTTGTCTTATTGATATCTTAGATAAGATCGAAAATGGTTACGTTTGATTGAAAAACATGGCTGCCAAGGGGCGGGGCATTTTGTCTTATATGGCTATAGTTAAACCTTGTGTACACTCTAGAGGCCACATTTATAGTCCGATCTGCATGAAACTTGATCAGAAGATTCATCCCAACAATATCTTGGACGAGTTAAAAAAATGATGCCGGTTGGTTGAAAAACATAGCCACCATTGAGGTTGGGCATTTTTCCTTATATGGCTATAGAAAAACCTTGTTAACACTCTAGAGGTCACACTTATTTTTCGATCATCTGGAAACTTGGTCAGAAGATTTGTCCCAATAATATCTTGGATGAGTTCGGAAATGATTTGGTTGCTTTAAAAGCATGGCCACCAGGGGCGGGGCATTTTTCCTTAAATGGCTATATATGGCTATAGTAAAACCTTGGTAACACTCTCAAGGCCACATTTATTGTCCAATCTTTATGAAATTTGGTCAGAAGATTGGTCTCAATGTAATATTGGATGAGTTCGAAAATAATTATGTTTGGTTGAAAAACATGGCTTCCAAGGGGCGGGGTATTTTTCCTTATATGGCTATAGTAAAATCTTATTAACACTCTAGAGGCCACATTTACTGTCCGATCTTCATGAAACTTGGTCAGAAGATTCATCCCGATAAATCTTGGACGAGTTCAAAAATGATGCTGGTTGGTTGAAAAACATGGCTGCCAGAGGGCGGGGCATTTTACCTTATATTATCAAGTTATATGGCTATAGTAAAACCTTGTTAACACTCCAAAGGCCACATTTATTTTCCGATCTTCATGAAACGGGTCAGAAGATTTGTCCCAAAAATATCTTGTTATCTCAGGTGAGCGACTTTGGGCCTTTCATGCCCTCTTGTTTAGGTAATCTGACATCAACTTCTTTGTGGATATTCCTCAAACTCTCACAGTTGAATTACCTCAATGTGTGGATTATCTAAGAGAAAGGGATGCTGGCCGTGACAAGTTTTTGCAGTACTTGTTTTATGGCTCTTTTTCTGTGTTTCCACTAAAAAATATATTGTTCCAAAATTGTTTGTGTTCAAATTCTCTAACTGCGTAGAGGATTTTGCTCAAACTTCCACAAATGAAAGTGTAGACGATGCTTTGTGAAGGAATTTTGACCACAACAAGTTTGAACCCCATGTCTGTCTGCTGTAGAATATTAAGTGGATTTGTCTGTGTTTCAAAATGTATATTTGGGACATCAATGTCTTGGACACATTTGTGATTTTGTCCTTCACTTGTTTGTATATATCTTCAGACATTAAAGGAAGAAGCAGACAAACTGTTTGATGACTATCAGCATCAAGTGAAGTATTGGGAAATCAATATGGGTTCTAATAAGCTGGAACAGTTTAAACAAGACGTAAAGAACAAAAGAGACATCAGGAAAAAGAAGAAAAGGAAAAAGGTGAATAACTTCAAAATAAAAACAGCAAATGTTTAAATTAAATTATGGCCAGCTACATCATGCTTTAATGCATAATATCATGTTTTCATTCTGTTATTTGTTAACATCAAAATGGTCACATTTATTGTCTAAAACAATAGATTTGCTTAAACTTAGTTTGAAAAACTGTGTAACTTTTTTCTGTGTGCTAGTAATAAATCAACAGAGTTTCCAACAAATACATGCACAATTTACTCATGGTTAACTTTTGTGATGGCCTTTGTTTCATCGGAGGGGAACTATGGTTTGCGCTCTGTCTGTCAGTCTGTCAGTCAGTCAGTCACACTTTTCTGGATTCTGCGATAACTTTAAAAGTTCTTAATATTTTTTCATGAAACTTGGATAGAGGGCAAAATGGGCATTATGCACGTCATTTCATTTTGTTCCTACATCAAAAACTCTGGTTGCCAACCAAACAAATAGACTAGAAATACTGCTGAAAATGGTGATTTTCTGGATCCTGCGATAACTTTTAAAGTTCTTAATTATTTTTTTCATGAAACTTAAAACATGGATAGATTGCATTATGGACATTATGCACGTCATTTCATTTTGTTCCTACGTCAAAAATTCTGGTTGCTATGGCAACAAATATTTAAAAAATCTGACAATGGTGAAATTTCTGACAATGGTGGAGCCGGTAGGCGACAATATTGCTTGGCAATAGCCTTAATAACATTTGTTTTGTTAACGGTAATTTATTCTTTAATCTTAATGAAACTGGGTTGGATCATTAGTCCCAATATCTCAACAAAGTTTGACACCGGGTTGTTGGAGTCGAAAATTATGTCACTAGTTTGGATAAAAGGAAAAGCATGTGAACACTATGGACCATATTTATTGCCCAATAATGATAAAACTCATCCAGAACGTTTGTCCGAATTATATCTTGGTTGATTTTAAAACTGTATCTTGTGCGGTTAGAGACCATATTTATGGTCAATTTTTATAAAACATGGTCTGAACATTTTTCCCAATAATATCTCAGCCATGTTTGCAACTAGGTCAGGTTAAATAAAAATATTGGTAACAATCTAGGGGCCTATTTTTTGCCAAATCTATCTGAAACTTGGTAAGAACATATTTCCAAATGATATATTGTCAGAATTGGAATTTTGTCATCTGGTGTCAAGAAATAGGTCAGACAAAAGAAAAAGCTTGTTAACACTATAGTATCTTTGTGAAACTTTGGAAACTGGGTCACGCTTGGTAAAAAAACTTAGTCACAGATAGAAATGAAAGAATAAGCTTTTGAAGACTATAGAGACTGCAATTAAGTTTGCTTGTAATAGTATGTAATAAATGTGAAAAAGGCACATACACACAAATGTATGTTTCTCTGATTCATTTTTGATAAAAATCATCATTTTAAACTATTATATGGATTTTAGGGAAATATCAGTGATAAAATACTGGTGATTCAAACAGTAAAATTTATATATAGTTTGAAACAGGGATTTATTTCTGCTAAATGAAAAATCTTTGTTTACACTATTTTGCTGTGAAACCACTTCAGTTTTGGATATTATGTTTACGATTAACAAGTTATTTATAATGATATCATTAGCAGTTTGTCTAATATTTGTAAAATATGTTTTTTGCTGTTTTTGCTTCTGTTAATGTATAAAATGTTACATCTTGGTATCATCATGCAGAGTTACGACAGGCATATATCATTTTGTTGTATGACAAATTGTAGTAAAAGCTCAAAGACCACTGGCATATGCATTATCCAAATACGTGCAGACTATTAAATTTATCTAATCACTTTTAATAAACTAATACTTTCCTGCAACATTTAGCTCATGAAGGAAAATAACAAGCCACTACGCCCCCCTGGGCTATACACCCTTTTCATCAGGGATGCTAGAAAGACAGCGCTCAGGTCAGGCAAGAAACTAGAAACAAAAGCTGGGGCTAGAGAGGTGAGGTTAATTAATAATTTAATACATCTTGTTATCCCCTGCCATAGGCGGAGGGATATTGTTTTGGCCTTGTCTGTCTTTCCGTCCGGCACTTTTGTGTCCGGAGCCATATCTTGGAAGTGCTTTGGCGGATTTCATTGAAACTTGGTATGAGTATATATATATATATATATATATATATATATATATATATATATATATATATATATATATATATATATATATATATATATATATATATATATATATATATATATATATATGAATAAGAGGATGATGCAGGCCAAATTGCATTGTACACCATTGGATAATAACGGAGTTATGGCCATTTGTATCTTGAAAAATGCTTTTTTGTGTGTGTCCGGAGCCATATCTTTGAAGTGCTTTGATGGATTTCATTGAAACCTTGGTATGAGTATATAAATGGATTAGAGGATGATGCACGTTGGCATTGTCCATCCGTCCAGAAATATTTGTGTCCAGAAGTATATTGGCGAGGGATATCAATTCAACAAATTTGCTTGTTTATACTCATTATAGACTTTTGGATTGAAAGATATGTCTTTATGTAAATTCTACTTCTTTGTTAAGTTCAAATACAGTCTAACAGGTAATTTTGACTACCGATTTTTTTTCTGCAATTCTCACTTATAAAAGTGTGTGTGATACATATCTTCTTACTTTTAAAGAGGGATTGTATTTAAGAATTTTTTTCTATAGTTGTGAAATTTTTTACAAAGGAATTTCCAACAGACATCAAATCTATAGACATTTAATTCAAATTAATAATGAAACTAAAACTCAACATGTGAATAAAATACATATATTTTCTCATGAAATTTAAAATGACCAGTACATGTTGCTCAAGTTGCAAAATTTTGCAAATTTAGTTGAAGTTGCAATTGCACAACCACTGACATTTTTGCCGAAATACTTTCAGTTTTTTGCTGAGTGCGGCAAGAAGTGGAAGCAAGTGTCTGAGGAGGAAAAACAGGTATATTTAAATATGCCTTGTACAATTTATTTATTACAGAAAATTCCTGTGAGGTTGAACAACACTTGCATTCAATGTTTTTATGCTCCTTGCTTTTCTTAACTGTAATTTTGTTTACTGCTTATGTTATGAAAATGTGCACGTCATTTGATAGCATTTAACCCGAGCAAAACGAGCCCAAACTAGCAAGAAGTAATTGGAATGAAATTATCTTATTAGTGGAACACATTTATTGGAAAATGTATCAGTATGCAAGGTAAATAAGCTGCTTATTTATTTAATTGTGAAAAAATAACATGCTTTTATGTACATAAAGGCTAGCCATAATTACCGAGTTGAATTGTTTTCTGCACCTTTCTGTTTGTCTATCATTGTGTGTCCATTTATTTAAAGTGACTTGAATTGATTGTAATGTATAACATTGCTATAAGATTATAACTTGCAGCAAAAATAAGAACTGTTAAATGGGCATCTGAATCTTTAATTGACAAGTGACCAGTGGTCAATTATTTATGCAATTATGTATTGTAAACAAGTTAACTACATTGTGGGTTTTGATTCGACATACTTTGAGTATTGCTATGAATACACTCGTATTTCATTCAGCACTATGTGAAGCTCTTCGCTAAGCAGATTGAGGACTTTCAAGAAAAGATGTTGGTCTGGGAGAAGGGCATGATAGAGGCCGGCAAGGAGTCCCTAGTGAGGAAGAAGACCCGCCAGGAAATGAACAAAGACACAATAGAGGAGGGACAGGTCAAAGCCAAGGCAAATAAAAAGGGAACCATAACTAAACGCAAGGCCAAAGTCAAGAGTACCAGCTCAAAAGGCAAGGTAAAAGTGGAAACTACTGGCACTAAAGGCATAACCAGCGTGGGCAGTACCAGAACTAAAAGCAAGACCAAAGTAGATAGTACCAAAACAAAAGGCAAGAACAAATAGGAAAGTTCTGATGATGACGAGTAGAAATCCTCGAGTGCATTTTGGGGGCTGGGCCTGGGATCGTTAAAAAGACTTGCGACAAAATGGTACTACCTTGTTCAACATGTGCCATGAATGACACAAAACTGCCAATGTGTTCCTAAGTGTACTGAATTTATACGATGCATTAAATAATGTACACTGCTTGTGTGTTTATCAGGCCCGTACCCAGGCACTGGGCCCAGGGGCCCGGGCCCCCAGCAGGCTGTCGAGTTATGATTTTTTATGGGCCTACTGCAAATTTTCTCACATGAAAGGGCCCACAGTACACTTCCCTGCCATACAAATGTGCAGATGTGTTTTTTGCCCCTGATACACATGAGGATTAGCGCTAATTTACTCGCCAGTAGAGATAGTAAGCCCCTTGGCATTGTTTTCTTATCACCTTGTACACACATCCCCGATCTGTCAATTACCCATTGTGCTGAATGCTTCATCTTTTGATGGTGGGTGTAACACGTCTTTTGATTGGACAAGGAAAAAGAAACAGCGAATGGATGGAACTGATACAGAAGGTCGTAGGTCTGAACGATAATAGTGTTTGCTCTTTTGAATTCAAACCTCCTCTAGAGTCATAGCTTATTAAACATTTCTGTGAAAACTGTCTTGTAGATGATAAACATTTTATAATGAATTTACTGTGAAATTTTACATAGAGGAGGTTTGACTTCAAAGAGAAAATACTAGTAGGTTATATGTCAGTTACTGACATATAACCATAGTAGTATTTTCTCTTTGAAATCAAACCTCCTCTACAGTCATACTTTATGTTACATTTCATAATAAAGGTTTTTTAGTTTCAAAGGTTGCTTTGACTCCTTTATAAAGTGTAATTCATTTCTGAAATCTACAGCTTTAAACGTGTGTGTGAATTTCACACCAAGCGGTCGTTGATAAAGCATGTCACATTTTTTTTACCATTTTTACCCCGGCATGTAACAAACTGTTACAAAATCTTGGACCCCCTTCCCTAAAGTACGTCACAAACTCACACTTTCGAACATTTTTTTAAAATTAATACTTAACTTAAATGTAATCTAAAACTCAATTCACTATTAAACCGTATTAAAATTTCACTTACCGGTAAAAGAACTTTCACATTACAGGCTTTTATAACTGTAGGGTTGTTACGATGAGCAGTATGAATATTTATCCACGTGTTAACCTCTAATAAAAACGAAATTATAATTTTGATTTTCTTTCAACCCTTTACTTACTAAAAATGGAACAGTCCAATTATTTCGTCATTGAAATCTGTGTGGAGGTTGTGCCTATTGAATAAGCCGGCCCAACCAAGTTGCCTATTAAACATTCGAACAACAGAATCAGGAGATACACAATTCGTCTTATTTTGACATAAAACTAATTCAAATGTTTCACAAATTTTTGAAAATTATTTTTAAATTCTAGTAAAGAGATAATAAATAAATTATACATTTTTTAGCTCATCTATTTTTTGAAAAAAAAAAATGAGCTATTATCATCACCTTGGCATCGGCGTTGGCGTCCGGTTAAGTTTTGCGTTTAGGTCCACTTTTCTCAGAAAGTATCAATACTATTGCATTCAAACTTGGTACACTTACTTACTATCATGAGAGGACTGGGCAGGCAAAGTTAGATAACTCTGGCGTGCAATTTGACAGAATTATGTGCACTTTTTATACTTAGAAAATTGAAAATTTTGGTTAAGTTTTGCGTTTAGGTCCACTTTTCTCAGAAAGTATCAATGCTATTGCATTCAAACTTGGTACACTTACTTACTATCATGAGGGAACTGGGCAGGCAAAGTTAGATAACTATGGCGTGCATTTTTACAGAATTATGTGTCCTTTTTATACTTAGAAAATTGAAAATTTTGGTTAAGTTTTGTGTTTAGGTCCATTTTATTCCTACAGTATCAAAGCTATTGCTTTCATACTTGCAACACTTACTAACTATCATAAGGGGACTGTTCAGGCAAAGTAATGTAACTCTGACTGGCATTTTCACAGAAATATGAGCCCTTTTTATACTTAGAAAATTGAAAATTTGGTTAAGTTTTGTGTTTAGGTCCACTTTATTTCTACAGTATCAAAGTTATTGCTTTCATACTTGCAACACTTATTAACTATCATAAGGGGACTGTGCAGGCAAAGTTATGTAACTCTGACTGGCATTTTGACGGAATTATGGGCCCTTTATACTTAGAAAATTGAAAATTTGGTTAAGTTTTGTGTTTTGGTCAACTTTACCCCTAAAGTATCATAGATATTGCTTTCACACTTGGAACACTCGCAAACTATCATAAGGGTACAGTAAAAGGACAAGTTGCATAACTCTGGTTGTCATTTTTACGGAATTATGGCCCTTTTTGACTTAGTTACTTTGAATATATGGTTAAATTTTGTGTTTCGATCCACTTTACTTCTTAACTATCAAGGCTATTGCTTTCAAACTTCAAATACTTTCATGCTATCATGTGGTTACTGTACCTGGCAAGTTTAATTTTACCTTGACCTTTGAATGACCTTGACTCGCAAGGTCAAATTATTAAATTTTGCTAAAATTGCCATTACTTCTTTATTTATGATTAGATTTGATTGATACTTTGACAAAACTACTCTTACCTGACATACCACAATGGACACCACCCAAACCATCCCCCGTGCCCTCCCCCCCCTCCCCCCCCCCCCCCCCGAATCCCCCCTCTAATTGTTTTTTTTTTTAAGATCATCTCACAAATGACCACCACACCCTCACACTATACCCCCCCCCCCCACCCCACCCCCCCCCCAATTTTTTTTTTAAACTTAAAAAACACAAATATTTATTTTTATTATTTTATGTTTGAAATACCGTCATCCTTCTTTTGAAACGGTTAAAAAACACAAATATTTATTTTTATTATTTTATGTTTGAAATACCGTCATCCTTCGCACCCAAGAATTCCAACCCCCCCCCCCCCTCCCCCCACCCGAATCCCACCCCCCCCCCCCCTATTTTTTTTTTTAAGATTATCTCGCAAATGACCACCACACCCTCACACTATACCCCCCCCCCCAAATTTCATTTTTTAACGGTTAAAAAAACACAAATATTTATTTTTATTATTTTATGTTTGAAATACCGTCCAACCATCGCACCCAAGAATCCCCCCCACCCCCACCACCCCCATGTTTTTTTTGGGTTTTTTTGCATTTTTTTTCGCATTTTTGGAAAATAATGTAATAAATGTCCACACCCCCACACTATACACCCCTCTTCACTCCACCCCTCCCTCCTTTGTGATTGAAAATGAGAGTCCCGTCACCTTTAAAAAGAAAATAGATGAGCGGTCTGCACCCGCAAGGCGGTGCTCTTGTTTTAAATAAATGTGTGACATAACACATGGCCTGACTCCCCTCCCCCATGTCACAAACTGGCGTTTTCTTACTCACCCTCCCCCCACCTGGAGCGTGACATACTTTAAGGACGGCCCGTAATGGTTAAAGCTTTAGACTTCAGAATGGTGCTGATTTACTTGTTATATATCCATAAATTTATAACACAACATATGTTTCTATATGCATTAAAATTTACCTTGAACAGTGCCTAATAAGAAAAATCTATTCGGGAGGGGCAACCCTTCCCGCACCCTCCCCGTTTCGGCCCCCCCCCCCAGTCGACATTTCCTGGGTACGGCCCTGTTTATGGTGTGGAATGTGACCTTGCTTGTTTGCCTTTACAGGTTGTACAGTTTGCCAGATGTAATTAAATGTTGGCTACCAGTATGTTTCCAAGAACGTAATTTCCAATTCTTTTTTTGCTCACCTGAGCACAACGTGCTCATGGTGAGCTTTTGTGATCGCCTTTTTTTCCGTCGCGCGTCGTCAGTCGTCCGTGGTCAACATTTTGCCTTGTGAACACTGCAGATGCCACATTTATTGTCTGATCTTAATGAAACTTGGTCAGAACATTTGTCCTATTGATACCTCGACTGAGTTCGAAACTGGGTTATGCTGGGTCTAAAACTAGGTCACTAGGTCAAAAAAGAAAAACCTTGTGAACACTGTAGAAGTCACATTTGATGCCCAATCTTCATGTTACTTAGTCGAAATGTTTGTCTTAATGATATGTCGGTTGAGTTCAAAAATGGTTCCGGTCCATTGAAAACATGGCCGCCATTGGGCGGGGCAGTATTCCTTATATGGTTATAGAAAAAACTTGTGAACACTCTAGAAGTCACAATTTTTGCCCAATCATCGTGAAACTTTGTCAAAACATTGGTTTCATTGATATCTCGGACGAGTTCGAAAATGGTCCAGATCGGTAGAAAGGCATGGCCGCCAGGGGGCGGGGCAGTTTTCTCTAACTGTATATAGTGAAAACATGTGAACACTCTAGAAGTCACATTTTTGGTCCAATCTTCATGAAATTTGGTCAGAAAATGTGTTTTCTGGATATGACGGTTTAGATCGAAAATGGTGCGGATCGGTAAAAAAACATTGCCGCCAGAGGGGGGTCAATTTCGTTACATTTATATAGTAAAAAAGCTTGTGAACACTCTAGAAGTCATTATTTGCCTAATCATCATACAAAAGACTAAACTTCGATTTTATAGATATCTCGGACGAATTTGAAAATGGTCATGATTGGTGGAAAAACATGGCCGCCAGGGGGTGGAGCAGTTTTCTGTATATAGTCGAGTTAACGCGTGACGTCACACGCACCTGCAAAGTTTAGACTACGCCCACTGGTTGGCAAAAGAGGTGCAATTTATATAAGCGCATATACGAAATCTTCGTTTTTAATGATAATCATGCACAATATTAAATATAGTTTTACTAATTATGTCTGAATAAATCATTAGCTTGCAAGGAAATGCATCTTCGGAACGATTATATTGTTGTTATTATTATTTGTTTTTACTGACAACGAACTCGGGAGTGGAACACAAACTAAGAGCTCGGTATGTGGTTAAACAAAAATCTCTCTGCTTGGCACTTCATCGCGACCATTTTTAGTTAAAAAATTCTCAGAAATTGAAATTCTTTCAGAATAAATTAAATTTATTGAACGAAAACAAATAAGGATAAAAACAAACAACGAATAGGTCAATTGTATGTACGCGACATGGGGTAACTGATTTGAACGTTTATGTGTCTGGAAAAACTTACCTTCTTACACATTCAATAAATTCTATTGTTTAATGTAATTGTTTTATTTAATTGTTCACACCAATTTTGGCACTCTTTGTTGCAGTATTTATATCCCGGTGTTTAATTGCACCTTTGTTATCACAAACCGATTATCTCGTTATGAACGGATACTGTCCAGACAATTACAAAGAAAACATGGTGTCATAAACCCAGGGACCTATACTTGGGCCCCTGCATAAACCACATGTTGCAGACGAGTGTCTGGTCAGTAAACATAAGTCACGATACCTCAATGTCATCTCTTGGCATATTGAGCAATCATTTAAGCCACATGTTAGAGCTAAAAATACTGACAAGTTAATTTTTAAATGAAATATTTTAACATTTTAACAAAAATGAAGACATTGTCGGAAATGTATTAACGGGAACGAGTGTATATATTTATTAGCAAGTGAAACTTAATAATACATTGTTTAATAACTATACATTTAAATGTTGTGCAATTTTACTGCTATGCAATTAAGGCATTTAACGGGTACCGACAAAAGTTAACTCCGCTATTATGTGTAAAGATTGTACATTACTGCAGGGTCAGAAACACGATCATGAACATAAGCAGTCACAAAAGGGGCCGTTAGATAAATTAAATATATGCATTTATCATAAAATGCTATATTTTTAACACTACTAATTACTAATAGAGATTTCAATATGCATGCAAAGACAGTTAAATTTGTGTAATTAATATGCAGGGTTTTTCCGTTTGTATGGTAAATTGAAATTATATTCATTCAATGTAAACGAAACGTAAATTCATTCAATGTAAAAGAAAATTACCACAATATTTTAAAAATAGTACTGTATTCCGCTTTAAAGGGCTCTGGCTTTATAATTGATTAAATGCACCTCTGACTCTATCGATCGCTTATGAAATAAAACACTATCCACACAACTTAAAATTATAATACAATTATCAATGTTTTATAAGTCTTATTATCAGAAAGAATACGGCTAATATATTGTTTTGTTTCGTGGAATTGTCAGTATTTAGTCTTCCGATCACGTTTACTTTATGCTAATAACTAATTCGTATTTTTATGAAGAGGATATTTTATTTGTGAATATATATTTATTTGGTACTAAATATGCTATATTTGCACTTTTTTAAAGAGTTTTAATGTTTATTTCGTTTTTATTATCAATTTATTGACTAAACAAAAGCCCTTTATACATGTTTTACGTTACTGTAACCAGTGTTTTTTGCCAACCAGTCAGTGCGCATGCGCGGAAAATCCCGAATGTAAACAGTAACAATTAACTCGTCTATGTATATAGGGAAAACATGTGAACAGTCTATAAGACACATTTTTTGCCCAATCTTCATGAAATTTTGGTCAGAACATATGTTTCCTTTATATTATAGTTTGGTTTTATTATGTCATTATAATGTTACATGAACAGTGTTATGTAATTTTTCATAACACATAATTTTCATAATTTACATAACTGTTTTAGTCATTAGCACTTATGATAAGCCTATCAACTAAGAGATAGCTGAAAGAAAGACAACTTGTACATAATTTTGCCGTATGTATCTCCCTTGTTTAACCTGGTTCAGTAATCTATTTTTAGTTCTGCTCTGGAATTCGGGAAGATATTGATCATTGATAAAAGGACTGTTCTGAGGGAAAATAGACTCTTCTGCCAGTGCTCTCAGAACTGTATAAAATAAGCGGTTTTGGCTGATTTAACCACCTCTTGATGCTTGCTTGAAAAGGTAATAGCTCTTGAAAAAGGTTGGAATTTTGAAATATTTAAACTCTAAATTATTGTAACACCAGCATCAAGACATTTTTGCATTATTTTCTAAATTATTCTTAATATTTAGATTATTTTTATTTAGTATTTTCTAAATTAGAAAGACTCTTATCTTATTTCAATAACTTAAATAAATTCTTCTTATTTTACATTTGATTCACTGAAGTTTCCTAATCTCCAAAAAAATGTGTTCTTAAGATTAAGTTAGACCTATTTTCTAAACTAGATTTTTGAAGCAACTTCTAGACTTACAGTAAATAATATTTATATCAGTTTTTTTGACAGATTGTTAACTTCTTTTTACATTCTTTAAGGTATTTGCTGTATTTTGTTCATTTTTGTAACGATACTTAGATTCTTTTGACTTGGCCTGTACTTCTTCTTAATTCTCTGTCATTGTTCTTCATTTTCCGAGTTCTTGGAATAAAAGATAGTTATTTTCTTTAAAGTTGCTTTGGTTTTCACTTAAAGATTAATTCTTTGAGTGTTTTCAGGCGTATCTGACGGGAGGCCTTAAGTTAATTGAATTACAAGCAGTCAGTGGTGTCATCCTGACCGGAATTAAACGTCGAATAAATATTTCCGCATTACTGAAGTGCTCAAAAAGTTACATATCTAGTAACTGTTCCGTGACCGGTTCACTTGCGTAAGCGAACGAGACCGCACTACCACACCTGGATACGACAGTTGAGTTCGAAAATGGTTTGGATCGGTAAAAAAACATGGCCGCCAGGGGGGAGGTCTTTTTCCTTATATTTATATAGTAAAAAAGCTTGTGAACACTCTAGAAGTTTAAAGTCACATTTTTTGCCTAATCATCATGATATAATGTCAAAACATTAGTTATGTGGATGTCACGGACGAGTTTGAAAATGGTCGTGATCAGTGAAAAAACATGGCCGCCAGGGGGTGGGGCATTTTTCTTTATATGTATGTAGTGAAAACATGTGAACAGTCTAGAAGACACATTTTTTGCCCAATCTTCATGAAATTTGGACATATCTTGGACCAGTTCAAAAATGGTTCAGGTCTGTTAAAAAACATGGCCGCCAGGGGGCCATTTGTTGTTCATTCTTCATGAAACTTGGTTAGAACATTTGTCCCATTGATATCATGGGCTGCAAAGAACAGGTCATTTCTTTCTCAGGTGACCGACTTTGGGCCTTTCAGGTACTCTTGTGTTTTTTTTAAACCTCTTATTGTAAAGTCTCTCAGGGTACCGATGTAGATGGTGATTATTACATTAATAATATTTTCCACCAAACACAACCTATTTTTGCATTTATTACATTGTACATTGATAAAGCTTTGTAAACTGAAACTATACCATTTAATTGGGTTTTATTTAATGTTAAGGATGGTTTCTTTCAAAACCCACACGTTTATGTCCAATCTTTTTGTTTTTAAATTTTTGTGATCAAATATCATAGCCCCTTACTAAATGCATTTTACACTTGCGATTTCTTCTAGTATATTGTGTTGACGCTGGTTACACACAGAGCCTACTATGAGTCATAATCGCTTGTTAACACGTGTAACATACAACAGTGGAAGTAACAACCACATATTGTCATGATACAAGTTCTCTTGCATTAACATAAACATGCACGATATTATGTCACTGGTTATAACGCGATGAATGAATGAACATTTAACGATGTATGTGTATTTCATAAAGGAAATATCCACAGCATGACAATGGCTTATGTTGTTTTCGTAGTTTGTACTAGAGATGTAAAACAAACTGTATTTTTATGTATTTCCTTTATACATTTTTGTATTTGGTCCCTGCTCTTTAGAAATGGGGTTAAATGCATGTAAATAAAGTGTCGTCCCAGATTAGCTTGTGTAGTACACACAGGCTAATCAGGGACGACACTTTCCGCCTAAACTAGATTTTTGTTAAGATGAGACTTTCTTTAAAAAAATCATAAAAGCGGAAAGTGTCGTCTCTGATTAGTCTGTGCGAACTGGACGACACTTTACGCACATGCTTTAAACTCCCTTTTTTCAGAGAACGACTTATTTTTATTTTTTTTGTTTTGGACTTGTGACCCTTTTTATTATGTATTTCATACTCGATTAAAATATGAAATAAAAAACAATTTTTTAGTTTTAAGCTGGAATGCTCACTGAATAAGAAATACTAATTATGAGGCCTACAGTGTATACATTAAAATCATTTATGACTCCAAGTTGCTATATTTTATTCAATTTTGGCTAGATGCCATCGATGTTTAACATGTTAATTAACGTTTCGCATTGCTATTATATAATATTTGCAGTCGGAAGATAGTTCAACTGATAATTATACTGATTCAGATAGCAGTAAAAATGAAAGAGCGTTCAGTTCTCCTAAAATTTGTGAGTTCTCAAATTACCTCAGTTTAATGCGTCACAGTGTGTGTGTTTCCAGAGTCTAGTTACAGGTCCTTCACACTTCGTCATTATCGTCCGACCTGAGGCAATCAAAGACGCTCATTCTACCCGCGTACTGCGCCGCCTTTATGGCCACTTCTGACGTCACCAGCCGTCGCCTCCATCCCCGGGACGGTTTCCCCAGTGCGTTGAGCGTACTGGGTACCGTCACCCCCCTCGATGTTCTGGATCCATCCATCAGACCCAGGTCCGCCCCGTATGTCCTCTACACTGGTAAGTCCGCTGCCCCGCTGCTCCCGTCCCTCTTCTGGCGAGTCTAGTGTGAAAGCCACACATCACTTCTTCCCCTTGCATACAGATTGGCTTGGGGCCCGATCCTCAATTTCTGGGAGACAGCGTAACCCCGTCGATGAACAGTGGTTGACTAGACCACTGTATCTTCGATGAGACAGCGAACCTAGCAGTGAAGAAGACGTCCGGCTCGAGGGCGGCGGACTTAGCTGGATTAGCAGAGCCGCCCGCAGAAGTTCCCCTCTATAAAGAAATATGCACAGGTGAGAAAATCTTCTACGGAGACTCTCGCCCCGGTCGCGACGCGCACGCTTCAGCTGCTGACCGAGTGACTGATTTAAGAATGTGCTTAACGTTTGAAATAAGACCGAAACCTTGCCACTGCTCAACGGGACGGTCGTAATCGCAGCCACTGTCAAAAAATGGATCCGAATTGGCCAAAAACGAAATATGCAGTGACGTCAGAAGTACAAGGGTTATAAGCTCACTTGAGCACAACGTAATGAAACTTGGTCAAAAGAGAAGTCCCAATGATATCTTGGACGAATTCGAAAATGATTCCGGTTTGTTGAAAAACATGTCCACCAGGTTATTGGGCATTTTCCTAATATGTCTATAATAAAACCTTGTTAACACATGTTGGTGGTGTCATTGTGTTAGGTCACTTAAACAGTTCCATTACTCTTACCTGCTATTTAGCTGAGTTTTGCCTATTTTGTACTTAGAACGTAAGTGATGATAAACGTGCACCATATCCACATCACCGTTTCTACCACAGTTGTTTAATTGAAACTTAAAACGTGGTTGGGGGATTCAGACCAAGTTCCCTACCCCTGTCCTTTAATTCAGCAGTGTTAGGCCACCTTTTAATACATAAAAAAAATATGCTGAACCGTTGCGTGGAACAATTTCATTAATACATATCTACTACTACAGATATTGATATAAAACGTATTTGTTCAGAGTCTTCATTCACTGGCAAAGATCTTTTAGCAGGATAATTACCTGTTTTCTTCTTATTAATCCGTTTAAGGTTTGTTTGCAAGATTGAGTAAGGTTAAAGTTTGTGTGCTGTAAGTACATTTCTCAGTAAGTACTACTTACTTGAAACTTCGTAGGACATTTAAGGGGATCACAACCCAAGGTCACAGATCAAGATCCATACAAATTGTTTAACTTAGCAGAATTATGCCCCTTTTTATACTTGTAAATTCCGGGAAATGTTTGCATGCAGCAACTTACTGTCTCTGACGCGAAGACCAAGCATGAGGTACATTTTGGGCCAGTGGAGTCAAGATCAGTTACTAAAGTGTTAAAGATTTTCCGCTCAGTAACTTTCGCTTGGGTGGAGGTTGTTTCTTTCCATATTACCTCTACAGAATTAAAAAATTTAATATGTCTATGTGGTAAGTATATTAGGTGTCTTACAGATAATTTACCCTGTACATACATGTAAGCGGATGGATATTGGAGTGTTGTTTGGCAACAGCTTTTAAAAGACAATTGGCGCAAGCCGACAGAAATAAGAAACAGCATTCATAGATTGGTCTTATGGAAACTGCTGCTTTACGGTTCATGTCATTTAACGTATGTTACTTATCTAAGTTTTTTCATAACAGCGATGCGTCGTCTGATCAAAGCAACTGTTAGGCCAGCATTTTTGTATTTTCTGTTTTACAGGAGCGACCGACCCTATTGTTCGACAAATAAAAATAAAAGTCACT
Organism: Dreissena polymorpha; assembly: GCF_020536995.1. NCBI lineage: Eukaryota > Metazoa > Mollusca > Bivalvia > Myida > Dreissenidae > Dreissena > Dreissena polymorpha. The sequence goes on from NC_068356.1 coordinate 12,997,565, forward strand.
TTCGTTTTATTTATTTACATTTCACCCGCCGACCTAGTATTTTATCCAAAACTAGAAAAAAATGCGCAGATTGCCGAAAGTGTTGTTCAAAATTTGTTTATTTTACGGGTTGTTTCGTTGTGCCGATTCGACTTGTAAAGCGTCAGCGATTTTCATTGGCTATTGCAGCCAATACCACACGCTATTAGCCAATCGGTGAGTATTTAACAAATGATTTTCATATTGCATTTCCGAAATGGCGGACATAAACATCAACGAGACAAATGTAGCATATTTATGCCCCCCTTCGAAGAAGAGGGGGTATATTGCTTTGCTCATGTCGGTCGGTCGGTCCGTCCACCAGGTGGTTTCCGGATGATAACTCAAGAACGCATACGCCTAGGATTATGAAACTTCATAGGTAGATTGATCATGACTCGCAGAAGACCCCTATTGATTTTGAGGTCACTAGGTCAAAGGTCAAGGTCACGGTGACCCGAAATAGTAAATTGGTTTCCGGATGATAACTCAAGAACGCATACGCCTAGGATCATGAAACTTCATGGGTAGATTGATCATGACTTGCAGATGACCCCTATTGATTTTGAGGTCACTAGGTCAAAGGTCAAGGTCACGGTGACCCGAAATAGTAAATTGGTTTCCGGATGATAACTCAAGAACGCATACGCCTAGGATCATGAAACTTCATGGGTAGATTGATCATGACTTGCAGATACCCTATTGATTTTGAGGTCACTGGGTCAAAGGTCAAGGTCACGGTGACCCGAAATAGTAAAATGGTTTCCGGATGATAACTCAAGAATGCATACGCCTAGAATCATGAAACTTCATGGGTAGATTGATCATGACTCGCAGATGACCCCTATTGATTTTGAGGTCACTAGGTCAAAGGTCACGGTGACCCGAAATAGTAAAATGGTTTCCGGATGATAACTCAAGAATGCATACGCCTAGGATCATGAAACTTCATGGGTAGATTGATCAAGACTCGCAGATGACCCCTATTGATTTTGATGTCACTAGGTCAAAGGTCAAGGTCACGGTGACCTGAAATAGTAAAATGGTTTTCGGATGATTACTCAAGAACGCATATGCCTAGGATCATGAAACTTCATAGGTAGATTGATCATGACTCGCAGATGACCCCTATTGATTTTGAGGTCACAAGGTCAAGGTCACGGTGACCCGAAATAGTAAAATGATTTTCGGATGATAACTCAAGAACGCTTTTGCCTAGGATCATGACACTTCATAGGTACATTGATCGTGACTCGCAGATGACCCCTATTGATTTTCAGGTCACTAGTTTATTCTGTTTTCACACTGTCCAGTAAAGAGACTTACAAATTGAATTTTTGACACATGTTCATTCATAATGATGTATAAGCCTTTGTTTCTGTGCCAGTAAATACTATGTTTATGGAAATGACGTGAGAATTCAACATTTAAAAAAACAATGTAATATGATATGTAATATTATATGGCAACAGGACAGTTGTGATTTGCTGGGTCAATTATATTTAGCTTGACCATCCAAGCGGTTGATAGCTTTGACAAACTGGTGGTCTGAAACATTGAGAAAATGTCACGATTCACTGACAATAAATCAAACATGTAATTCTTGCTACGCAACTTGCATTTAATTTTGTCAATTCAAATTATACATAAAAATATAATTAATCATTGACATACAGTGACAAAAAACATATTCACACAATGGCTGTCACTACAACGGAGAGCCCATATGGGGGGCATGCATGTTTTACAAACAGCCCTTGTTTAAATTAAAATTAATTAAAAACGGAGCAGAAACAATTTCTATTTGAAAAGATAATCTTCAGAACATCATTTTTGACATCATGCCCATATTATGTGATACGAAATTCAAAATAATAATGAGTTTTTGCAGACGATGCAGAGGTGTCACCATCGATAACTTTTGGTGTGTTAAAACGTTTTGGGTAGGTTTAATAAAAATGCGTATTTATTAAAATGCATATCCTGTAAATTTTTTATAGATAAAAATCAACATCCCGAAAATGTCCAAGAAGTACTACTTTACGTTTCTTTATAATGAACATGAGGACTGAACCACATGTACTTGCATCAATAATCCCATTCCCCACCTACCAATATATATTCTTTATTTAGAAAAACAAGTATGCAACACAGCTTCTGAATAAAATAATATTGGGTCCCGATGTTCGTATGTCCGTCAAAGTCACAAGAAAGTTTCTTTTATTTTTCTTGACATTATTTTTCAAAAATGAGTTATTATTTAGCCGAAATATGATGTTCTATCAACTGTTAATAATGTTTTCATACTGCAAGATTTGTACTGCAAGGAATGCAAATAAATTTATCACACCTCAGGCTCTGTTGCTAAATGTGCTCAGGGCCCTCGTTTGGCCGTTTTTGGGGCCGAAATTCGGCCCCATTCCCACCTTAAAATAGTATACGTTTAACGCCTATATCACCTAAAAATTCCCCCCTCCAAAACATTTTTTATATTTCTTTTACTTTTATACCTATGTTGCCAGCTGGTATCTTGCTATAAACCTTTGATAAAATGTAAATTCATGTAAATTACATTAAAATATAGCAATATTAAGTGTTGAATGATTGGTGAAAAGATCTTGTAAAATTCCCCATTTTCGCCGAAAACGACTCGAAATTCTTCGTATGTCCGTCAAAGTCACAAGAAAGTTTCATTTATTTTTCTTGACATTATTTTTCAAAAATGAGTTATTCTTTAGCCGAAATATGATGTTCTATCAACTGTTAATAATGTTTTCATACTGCAAGATTTGTACGGCAAGGAATGCAAATAAATTTATCACACCTCAGGCTCTGTTGCTAACTGTGCTCAGGGCCCTCGTTTGGCCGTTTTTGGGGCCGAAATTCGGCCCCATTCCCACCTTAAAATAGTATACGTTTTACGCCTATTTCACCAAAAAATTCCCCCCTCCAAAACATTTTTTTTTCTTTTACTTTTATACCAATGTTGCCAGCTGGTATCTTGCTATAAACCTTTGATAAAATGTATATTCATGTAAATTACATTAAAATATAGCAATATTAAGTGTTGAATGATTGGTGAAAAGATCTTGTAAAATTCCCCATTTTCGCCGAAAACGACTCGAAATTCCCCCCCCCCTCTAAGGGCCCCGGCCCCAATCCCACAAAGTGTAGCAAGGGCCCTTGTGCTCAATCGGCTCTATGTATATGTTCCAAGGGTTATTATTATCTTCACATTTATATAGCTCTCTCTGTTTATTATATATCCAAAACATGTCATTGCTGATTCTCCTTAAAATAATAAAGACAACACATTCCATAGAAATTTACATTTGAACTTAAACTGTGAATAAGAGAGGAACAAAATAATATGTGCAAAAATTTACACCATTTTATTTTGACAATACTGTGAGTCTTTTACGAAATTTTTAAAATAAAATACTATTTTAAAACATACAATTACATAATTCAAAGGTTGTGTTCTATTTATAATTAATCTTGCGAGTAAGTTATATACAGTCAGCAGAGTAATTCTACTAGAACAATTTAAATCCTTGCTACATGTGCTATTTAATTCTGTATACGGCTTTCACTAAAGAAAATGTTCAATGAAATAAATCTAGGTTTCTAGGTATATTGTGTCTTTTACCTCAATATTTTGTTGGGGCTAATGTGAAGCCAATGGGCATGATACAAAACCTACGAAGATTACCGCCATACAATGTCACATACAAAATAATTATCACCTAACCCATGCGTTTTGAGAGAATAATATTGTTAAACTCTTTATTATATAAGTAAATATTAAGCATGTGAAACTAGGACGGGTTATTTTTAACTCCAAATGTATGATTTGATCACACCTAGAAGAAGAAAACACTAACATGTTACACACCAAATATTGAATCCCTGACCCTTGCGGTGTCTGTGTTGTTAGGGATGATCAAAGACATTAATCTATATAAATCAGTTGACCCCTGAAGCGCAAACAGTTTTGACCACGGAGACATGCTTTGAGGAAACTTAGCAAAGAACCACTATATGGTTGGCATGCAACGCAACAAACCAAAGGGCCTTGCGGTTTCAGAGAATGATTATATTATTTATATTTATAAGCAAAACAGTAACCCCTAGGGAGGGCAATTTTTGTGCATGATTTGAACAAACTTCAAAGAGAACCTCATAACGATGTTACACATCAAATATTGTGGTCATGCCTTTTGGTAAATGACAGCATCCCAGAGCGACTCACGTAACAGTTCCCTTTTCGAACAAAATCACACTGAGTTTAGTAGTTTGTAGTCCGTTTGTATCCCACACAATGAGCACACTGTTGGGTAAGATCTAAAGAGGAACCCTCCAAGTTGTGCCATCAGGGAGGCTACTAAGGGCGATAGCTTAGGCGAAATCCGGGCTTTCACAACACTAATATTTGATTACTGATGGACATATTTAAAACTTGAAATGGGAAGACTGTAATAAATAACCACATGAAAAGAATAGCCTGTCCTTAATCAAAGCACCGACAGAACAATCACGGAAAAGAACAATAAAACAATTAACGCAATGACATTTACCCGGGCCCCTGGTTTATGACACCTTACAAAGGATATTGACACATCACTATTGGCAACCTCGGAGCAGACGGAGAGGGGACACTGCTTGTGCTTACAAAAATACTGGTTTGGGCGGCGATTTGGGGGGATTTTACGTTTATTTATATAACGACGACTAGCCGAAATATTGGGGCGGCGGCCGCCGTCCCTGCCGCCCCATTACCTACGCCCCTGCGTTTGTCAACATCATGTCGCGATACCAGTTTGTTTTCGCGCAATGTTACATTGTCTTTACCGATAAGATTCGCAATCGTGGCAAGATAAGATATCGCCTCTATTTCTGACCTTAGTTGTGCTTTGATGTCACTTGAATTTTCAAGATTTTATTAAGTTCGTCCTTATTGTTGCATTTAGCTATTTGTATTCCATGTTCGTAGTTAGATATTATCATCTTTCGTTCGGCTTCCACGGTTTTTTCGTTTAGCAATAATCCATCTTTTAACAGTGTGCTCACTTTATGTAGATTTTTTTTCTTGCGTGAGTCTGATAAGTTTCTTATCACAATGTCTAAAGCACTGCTTTCGCTGTCATTTTTTACGTTGAGTGTTTTCATTACTATGTCGTCTTATTGCATTTGTGGACACAAGCTTAACGTCGTCAAGGATCTTTGTAAGTTTTTTGTTTAGATCGGTTTGCATTTTAGAGATTGTCTGTCCAACCTATGTTTGTACTGTTGTTTTTATTTGTTTATCAGTGCTAGTTTCCATTTATTCTATTCCATTGCTCAAACTTTCAAAGCTGGCACGCATTTCATCTGTACGTTTATTTAAGGTTTTAACATAGCATACCTTTTTCGCTATCCTAGTGGGGGTAATTTTGTTTTCGTGTGTTTAAGCCGCAGTTACTGTTTCGTTTCCCTTTGGTTTTGGCTACTGGGGTTGAGAAAGGTGTCGCTGATTGGCAATGATTGCGCTTGCCTTTGGGGTTTCGTGATACGCGTATAGTTACTGTCGTTTTACTGAGTATTGTTCTCTTTGGTGTTTGTGACCTCACCAGAGATAAGTGACTGCGACTGCGTCAAATCGATATAATCATCAGTAGTGAAAATTTTAGGTCCTGTGTACTGTCTTATCTGTCTGTTTTGTTATCAACTATCATGATTTTGTGTAATTGATTAATCTGCTTTCTGTGTAATACAGATTGACAGATCTTTATCGTTACCCAGCATTTAGAGAAAATTGTCTCTACATTGAAAGTTATTTCCGGTAGCGAGCTTGGGTAGTTGCGTTCCACTCAACCGTGTCATAGATATACCCGGTGAACTATTCTATCTCGGCGTGAAAACGTCCTCCAGGCAAACTATCCATGTGTAAAACTTGTATGCCACAAACACAATTCACAACCCCGATTCGTATGCCACAAACACAATTCACAACCCCGATTCGAGGGACAAACATGATCAACAGGTATTAAAACGTATTCCCCAATATAAATTAAGCGTGTAGTTCAAATCCCCGATTTAATTAACTATGTACATGTATATATGCATCCGTGTTGTCTGAAATTACGGGTGAGTTTTTTAATCATATAGATCTGACAGAACGTTATATCCTATAGTTGTATCTATTTATGTGCATTATATGAATAGCCTCTAATGACTTTGTGTTGCTAAGCTGACATGTATCATTTGTTGTGTTTTTTATCCGGTTAGCTTTCGGTTAAGGCTTCATATTAAGACCCTAAAACCACAAACTACTGGCCCTATGGTCTCAAAGTCCTGAACAATGTATACCAGAACGTTGAAGAAAAAATATGTACTTATTTGCCCATTATATGCTCAAGATCGGTCACATAAACGTTAACGTCCACCTGATCATATGTTACAACGTATTAAATTCATTATAACAACTGTTTAAGAGTAGGACATTCCTAGTGTCAAGTTTATCCTGTCTTGAGCATAGCTGATATTTTTGTTGCTGGAAAACCCTTTAGGGGATCCAAAAATGGTTGTACGGAAAAATAACAAAAAAACAACGCAGTCTGTCGAAGTGCTGTGCACACGGTGTAATTGTTGAAAGTCGTGGTATAATGCTAAGTTATTAACCAGTGACTCATTAGTCTTCGGTAATAGTCGAAGGGTGTCCTTTGATTTCAGTCGTTTTCGGAAGCTGACATAACATTCCGTTAATAATCATCTAAAATGTATTTTCTTTTATAAGATTATTTATTCAAGTTAATCAAATTGTTTTTCAAGCCATTTACATAATTGTTGAAAAAGGTTATTGGACTGGGATTTCATGCCACAATAAGTAGGCTTCATCATTTTGTTATGATATTTAATAAAGTTATAGCTTTAACAGACATTAATAACGATGACAAAAGTTACAAAACAATCATTTAGTTAAAAAAAAATATATAAATAAGTGTCGATTTTATACAGATTAGAGTGCCAGGTTAATAATTTTGCATTATACAGAACACAAGTATCCATTTATAACAAAGATTCCAATTCCATTTTTCGGCGACCGGCTTCTTAGATCTCAAATTTTGCTGTCAAAACTTCTGTTGATTTCAACAATTCTACGGTGAATTAAAACAAAATAAAAATCACGCGCTATCTTGGAAATGACTTTATCGAGAAATTCATTATATGGTGACCTGTCGGTTGCATATTGAATACAACATAATTTTAACGCTTAACTACGAAGACTCACTGGGTTCCCGGAAAAAATAAATAACCGTTTTTGCGTCAAATAAAGTTGGGTGCAACTTATTGTACAATTTTTTTTTACTCGTCAAAAAAGATTGGGTGCGAACGCACCCAACGCACCCCCCCCCCCCCCCCCTGGCTACGGGTATGGTTATAATACATATCTAAGTGGCAAAAAGGTTAAAAGTATAAGAATAAAAATAATCTTATTTTTGTCCAAGTATAATACCTATAATTGCTTTTATGTTACAAATTCACTTCATTGACATCTGGAGGGAAAGACAACTAAAATAAAACTAAAAACTATTGTACCCACTACATTCCTCCCACTATTCTCCTCTTGGGCCGCCGCCGTACGGTCGCACCCAAGGCAGAAGAGACAGAGACTCAACTGGGACCATGATATCCCTACCGCAGTCACAGGAGTGCCAGCGCATAGCGGGGTACAAACAGACCGCTGCTTCTAGCGGTTAGTAACCAATATTGTTTCTTGCATAAGAAAAATTCCATCACATTAGTTAATAAAAAAAAACATTCTTGTCGGCTATGGTCCGACAATTGCTTAATCAAAAAAAAAATTCTTGTTGGCTTTCGTCCAACAATTACAGTCACTTATGTATTAGAATGTGGAGATCACACTGAGAAATAATGTACTTTACAAAAATAAAAACAAAATAAGAGTGTACATGCACCGGGAAACATCTCCGGCCATTCGAAAAATCAAAGTGACGCTACGAGACAATTGCCGTCAAGCACAGTCACATAAAAATTTAAAAAGACCTGCAAATATTGTTTTAAAGAACAACTCCGGGAAATACCACTTCCGGCCAATCAAAAAACAAACAGTATGGAGTGTGACAGTGGTCGTCCGACACTGTCAAACCCGACCATAAGGGAAAAAACAGACTTCACGGGAAATAATCAAACACATCCGTGACTGTGCAAAGCACTTCTTAGCGCGGTAATACAAAAATTACAGGAAGTTTAGCGCGGACGGCACAAGATAATCTGGGACGACACTTAATGTTTATTCATTAAACCCCTTTTTCGCAGAGCACTGCTCAGATTAATTTCAATTTTATAGTTCCAACAATATTGCGATAAAAGCCTTGGCTTAAACTGAGACAATAGGACATATATCTATTCAAAACAATCTAATCAACTTACTCCAAATGTTTAATAGAAATCCTACTTTTGTTATTCTACCTACACCGTAATAAATTATCAACACCGCAAATCAGATAGCGTTTCCAGTAGAAAAACACCTGAGAATTCAGGAGGATCATAAAAATAAGGTGACCATACTGCTGTTAGTATTATGTGACTGCAACTTTACTGTAATTGTTTAAATTGGGGGAATATTGTATTTTTAATTGTTTTCCTAGTTTTACTAACAATAAACCTCGCCATTTACAATTTTAGGCGGTACAGATTTTGGAAGTTCGACACTCTGGTGGTCGCCAACCTAATTTCCAACGCTGGGATCGCTCCCAGCTGCGAGAACTAGAGGGTCGCCACCCTTTGGAACCGCGCTTGAAAAGTCTTCGAGATCCATCCTCCCAACGTTTAGGGGCAAACCTAGCCGTTCTTCGCGCTCCTGTCCCCCAGGAGTTACCTGGGGCGACTCCGTAACCGCATGCACCACTCTGGCGGTTTACCGAGAGGACGCCACAACTAGAAGGCTTCCTCTGGTTGTTACCAGGGAGGTTTCGGTAACTGGACATCTCACGGCTGTTTGACGCGGTGCTGTCGACCGGATACATGTGTCCGGCGGTCAGGATGACCTCATCACTAGTGTCCATTTTGGACATTTCGCTGACTACATGTTCAGCAGCCGTTCTATGGGCTACTGCGGCCGCATCATGGTCAGAGTTACGGGTGTCCACAGACTTTGTGTTTTCAAGACAAGCACGCTGGAAATGTCCCAAACCACCACAATTAATACACGATATGTCCCGCCTCGCAATGCCACGACCCTCGCCCCAATTGGAACCATACCTACCTCGCTTGGATCCCTCGGGGCGGTAATTTGAATTTTGATACCCACTATGGTACCGATTGTATCGCCTGTTCCCGGCACTCCCATCGTAAGCATTTGGGCCGGATCCCCTTTCGTAGGCATGTTGGCCATTGTACCACCGGTTCCGGACCTTCCGTGGGGAAGGGCCCTCCACAGAGTATTCAGCGTAGTCTTCATTTCGGAACGGCTGACCCGGTTGTCGGACAAAGGAATCAACGCACAAACTTCCAAATGAGTTTGATAATCGCTCCACAGCATCCAGCAGCTTCTCAACCACCTGGGTCAATTTTTCGGCCGCAGACACACTGACCTCCTCTGCAGTGGGTGCCCTTTTCACCTCGTGAAACCACCTCGACTCTTCTTGCTCACTGTCCTGGGTATACTTCGGAGCCGCGGCGCAAGTCGACTGAACATGGCTATAAATCTTGTTCATCGCATCTCCCATAGATGTGGGTAACTGCAGGCTTGCATGCTTGCCGGCCTCCTTGTCAAGCAAACCGTGACAAAACTTCGCCACTGCCTGTTCAGCGGCATATGCATAGGGCAGATCACGAAACGCCACTTTTGCAATCTTCAGCGCCCGATCTGACCAATCGTCTAGGGACTCGCCTACTTCCTGATGGGCAACGTGGAAACGGCTCTGCGCGGTGGCGGTTAGCTCCCTGGCGCCAAAACGTTCCTGCAGCCGCTGCATTAGCTCGGCGTAAGGTACCGTCCCTCTCCCTTTGGTAAGCAACGTATAGAAACCGACCGCCTTTTCTGTCAAACACCAACCAAGGCAATCGGCGCATTCTGCGTCAGACCAATCTTGCACCCTTGCGTAGCGCTCTGCATTGCTCTGAAAAACAAACCAATTGCTCTGCCCATCATATAGCAGGCTCTTAGGCAATTTTGTCAGAACATCCCGATCTTTCTGTGTCGGGGGAATACTTGGGTCAGGAGGGTTGCTTGGTCCGGGCAGGTTATTGAAAACCGGTGCATTGCTGGGTATGGGAATAGTAATGGTAGATGGAATTGGGACAGGTAGACTATTCGGGGCAAGAGGACCATTTGATACACAATGGGGTTTAGTATATTCCTTTGAAGTCACATTGGATAGCGCTGGCATGCCGTAACCATCTTATACGCGCCGGCGCATACGTGGTAAAAGGATCGTGGACGGGGCCTCAAAGGTAATATTTTCAGAGCTACGTTCCCTTGAACCTATCGCCACAGCGGACCTCCCCTTGGGCAAACCGAACAACTGAGGCGGGGCGGGGACGCTTGATGCGACATCAAACGGGTTCGGCATTCCTGTCACCAAAGGCTTTGCAAACTGGGAAAGTAAATCATCCCATTGAGTAATGTCTGCTTCTAGCTTCGAAATCTCCGTCAACAGCTCGGCCTTAAACCGGTCTTGAGCGCTTACGCTACTCATTTTAATTAAAATTAATGTCTTAATAAAAATGGCAATCAGCCTTCACAATTAAAACTAAATTGCCCAATAATGACCAATTACTAAAATCGCTATCGCAATAAATCAAATAAAAAAATGCAATAAAAAACACGCCGCTTTAATTTGACATTAAGCACCAATTTCCCGGTTTACATTCGCAATAACACTGCTATAAAAAGAATTGCCAAGAACAAAACTCGTGCCCGTAAACTTCTATTTCCTCGGACTTTAGTTACCGATTCATGAACTGCTGCGCACAGAGTTCGCGCCAACTAATCACGGGAAAATTGTCAATAAAAAACACGTGGCCGTCCGTTGATTACACAAGCAATGAACCTGTTACAAACAGAATTGGACAATCAAGTTTTTAAACAAATATTTCGCCAACTGATAACACGGCCGGCGAATGTGAACAATGGAAAAAAACTACGATGCCGTCTGTTTTTAGATACGACTAAAAATAGCGAAAAATGCGTGCAACTGTTAAAGGGGCCTTTTCACAGATTTTGGCATTTTTTAACTTATTCATTAAATGCTTTATATCGATAAATGTAAACATTGGATCGTAAAAGCTCCAGTAAAAAATCAAGAATAAAATTAAAAAAAGGAAAAGAACATTGCCCTGACCAGATTTCGAACCAGTGACCCCTGGAGTCCTGCCAGAGTCCTGAAGTAAAAACGCTGTAGCCTACTGAGCTATTCCGCTGAGTACACATGCTGAACGTATTTTATACCTTATATAAGCAATCTTCGTAGTTTCACAAAATTTAACGACAAAAACAGAACTCTCCAAATTATTCAATCGTTTCGCGTTGCAACGCTTTATAATTTTTAGGTTTTAAAATCGTCAAAAGATGCATATAATGGCTCTATTAGACCATGGTAAATGTTCAGTATTACTGTTTCCTCACAAATATCATAACTAAAACGAAAATTTGCGAATCTGAAACAACTTTTTTCAATTTTGTCAATTTACCAAAGCGTGAAAAGATCCCTTTAAAGTCACTATCACGCTCACCAATACATACGGCTACTGTATTATGCTATATAAAAACATTCGACAACAAGTAGTACCATACGATGGTTAATTACAATAGGAAGACCCTAAAAACAAGAAACATTGATGTAAAAACGTTATATTACAAGCATTCGGCAAGTTTTAAGCATCTAAATATCTAAATATCGTTCCACGATGTAATCGACTTTCGCTTTCGAGTCAGGATCGGATTCATTCGGGTTGCGTTCATTTGCATAATTTATACAAGCCATTTTCGCATTTGCTAAGTTCCAGTTACCCAGAATTCATTTTGATTTCACAGAATGATTATTCATGAGAGCTTCGTCATGCTTCCGACGCTTACCGTATCCAATCTCGTGTTCGCCCGTAAATGTTCGGATATTTCACGGGAGATATAAATGGAATTATTTGTGGCCACAAAAAATAACGAGAGCGCCGATGGCGTTAAAAGCATAGGGGCAAAATACAGGGAAGTTGCTGCTTAAGTAAATGTTAAGGGAACAGTTGACTGAATGAAAAACTAAAAGGCTATCAAGAAGAAAAGTTATATCGGTGAATCTATTTTGATCTGGTATTTTTCATATCAAAGTTACGGTTGAGCTGGGCCGGAAGTCTGTATTCGGCCCTAGCCGCATAACGGCCTTTACAGGCCATTAGGTCGTTCATCGGCAGCGGCGCAGATTATATACGTTCTTATTGTCTAAATAATAACTTCATAATGTTTTCAAGGTAAAGCGACTAAACGGGTCAGGGTTTTTTTTTAATTAACGACTCGAGAGCATGGAGGTGCGATAAACACAGCATGTCGTAAGGAAATAAGTAAACATACAAAGTATTCAATGCGACTAGCCAAGAAGTCGAACAGTTTTCTTACGTCCGTGTTGTAATACGTCATGACAACAAAACGAAACTCACCAATATCAATATTATCTGAACATTCCGATGTCCTCTTAACGTTTACATAGATACAAAACTATGATGAAATATGCATAATTAATAAAGCAAAATCTATGTCGCCCTTAATTTCGCTATCTCGCATCGTGATCTCGTTCCTCACATTGTGTTTCCACTTTCTCGCAAATGTATACGAGAGCGCCGATGGCGTTAAAAGCATAGGTGCAAAATACAGGGAAGTTGCTGCTTAAGTAGATGTTAAGGGAACAGTTGACTAAATGAAAAACTAAAAGGCTATCAAGAAGAAAAGTTGTTTTTAAGATTAAGTACAAATAATGAAACAGGAAGTGAGGAAATATTGCAAATCTTCCTATAACAATCGGAACATCAGGTACACGTATTAAGGAGCTTGGTATTTTGCGAGAAAGTAAATGCCCGGATGTAAATGTTTTTTTGGGCTGGACGTTTATTTCTGTAGTTGTTTTACACTTGCGATCATGGTGAATCAGCTACTCAGTTACAAAATGGCGTCACGTGGTATAATGTAGTTCGATATCGCCATCCGCGAATTTCTCAAATCAATAATTTCAAACAATTACCGACTATTTAAATAGATAATCTTTCTATTTACATCAGTGTTTGAAACGCTTATGAAAAATAATTACCCAAGCCTTTCAAAATTTAAGGTCACATAACCCCAAACCGGAACTCCTGTTTTTAGGGTTAGATGCAGTCAGTTTGATACTTAGCACACATTGTTCAGTGCATGCTGCATAGGATTTGTAAAATACATTGCAAATGGAATGTTTTGGTATCAATTTGAAGGTATATTTGTAAGCAAAAAGAAAAAAAGCCATTTTTGTGCTCTACTTTTTCTGTTGATGGTTCCCGGCTTTGAAAGTAGGTCATACTATTTGAGCCCAAAATGGTCACCTGCACAGCTGTCAAAACCGGTTTGCCTATTCTAAGGTGAATATTTTGAGTTACAGTGTATAGAATTTAATGACATCCATTTTTTCAAAAGATTATGCATTTATCTTTCCAATGATGTATGATGATATAGTGGGTCATACTATTTGAGCCCAAAATGGTCACCTGCACAGCTGTCAAAACCGGTTTGCCTATTCTAAGGTGAATATTTTGAGTTACAGTGTATAGAATTTAATGACATCCATTTTTTCAAAAGATTATGCATTTATCTTTCCAATGATGTATGATGATATAGTGGGTCATTGCTTGATCATGGTAAAAATTGATATCGAACTTCAACTATTTTATATGTAATATACAAGGAAATTAATTGCGCATGCGTAACCTTAAGCACGGACAGAATTGTATCGAACTATTCTTTTCACAAATGAAAATAGACGCTACCCTATTCGTCTGCGTCAAGAATTTGTCGTAAAAATTGTGGTAAGTGTTAGATGCAGACGTGCACAACAGATTTAGTTCTGAATACAGATTTCTGAATGCAGATTTTTATAGAAACTCCTCACAGCAGTTACTTCCCTTGCTTCGCCCGGTCAGTAACTTCTAGTATAAGGGAGACCACTGCGTAGGAGATTGAGATTTATAGTGCAGATATAATTGTTTCACGAACGAAATTTGTTTTAGGTTATAAGATTTTTTGACATAAAACGGTCTTAGAAAAATTCACTAAAAACGGTGTCAGCAATATTCTTGGAAGAAAACGTTAGAAAAATGTTTCCAAATAAAAAATTGTAGAATTACCATATTCTATATTAAATAGAAATTTCGTCTGATTTTTGATCATGTAAGGCTTCATAATGGTCAACCGTATCATGTGCATTTTCGAAATGTAGTATATACCTTAAGCTTGCACCTATGTTAAAAACGAGCATTTTGTATCTCGTTAAATCAATTCTACCAGACAATATCTAACGTTGAAATTTTGCATTTTGCTAAAAGGAACATTGATTTTTTTTATGGGTTAGCTTTATTTAACGAAATATTCGATATTTTTGAGCGTGATTGTTACTTTAAATTATAGAAATAACGTTTTTTAAAACGAACACAGAACTTTAAATTAAATTCGATGCGACAGTCCAAAATTTCACGATGCCGATTTATTTGCAACAAAGTTGTATATAGAACTAGCCTAACCGTTAAAACACAATTTTCACTTAATCCCGGCGACAACGCCAATGTTCTGTTTTTAATCCGGTTAGCTTTCGGTTCGTTTACAACAACAACAGTAATTACTTGCAACGGCACTAAATAAGATACTCACGTTGGCATCGACTGGAATGCTCGTCAGGATGGCACCAATCGTCCTCGTCGTCTTCAAGGGAACTCGTCTCGTCGGCTCGTCGGTTAGCACGTCCCAAAATGGAACTTATACCTTCTAGGAATGACCCTCCAGGGAAAAATGTGTTCACACACAGTCACATGCTAACATTTACAATCACAGGCTCACAATTACTCCTAGCAATACTCAGCTTGGGAAAACACGTCCACTCGCATCAATCACCCGTGCACAAAAGACCGTATAATCTCGTGCTGCCCAGCATGCACTATACCGATATGTCGCTGGTTCCCAAACACGAGGAATGTGCGCATTTTGTAGACAGGGCACCGGCACAACACATTTATAACCGGTTTGTGAATGTAATAATTAAAGGTCTACACAAGATTTCGTCTGCAATAACTCTTTAACACGGAGTCTATCTTTCTATGAAGAACAGACTTGGTATAACCTATCGCTGTGAGGAGATCCGTTTTCAAAGGTAATTTATGTCATCGTTAAAACAAATGCACGCTTTAATGTTGTCTGATATGATTTTGTATCGTCCGAAGGATTCAAAGTTCGTCGAAGGAAATAAAATGATCATAAGAAATAATCGTGTAAAACACACCAAAAGTTACCCATTTTCGCGATTTTAATTCACAGGGACCGTACGTAATGTTTAACGGCGCGTTTCGAATTATGAATTATGAATATTCAAGTGTTACAAGTAAAACTTACTTTTGATATGTGTGCATGCCTCTAATTATTATATATAAATGATGTATGCGCACAATGAAATTAATTTCGGCGGCAGTCCCCCACCTGAAAAGTATACTTTTTTCCCCTTTTGGTGGGAAAAATTACCCCATAATTTTTTTTTTTAATAGAAATATGTGTCTCATGATTATTATATCTCAATTCTATTTCAATTTTATCTTTGCAAACATACTAAATTATGAAAAATTCAATGAATATAGTGCAAACATGAAATGTAATAATGAGAGAGTAAGTAAAAAAAATCCCCCAAAAAGGGAAACGCCGCAAGAATTCCCCCTCCTTAGGGCTGCGGACCCCTTCCCCCAAAGTAGTGTGAGGGCGCTGATTATGTATCAATTGTAAGAAGCCTACAAGAAGACCTTTATAAGACAGGCCAAGATAGCTTAAACGCTAAAATTATGGCCCTACGATTCAGGTATTAAAGGGGCCTTTTCACAGATTTTGGCATGTTTTGAAGTTTGTCATTAAGTGCTTTATATTGATAAATGTAAACATTAAATTTTAAAAGCTCCAGTAAAAAATCAAAAATAAAATTTAAAAAAGGAAAAAAAAGTAGCCCGAAGCAGGGCTCGAACCAGTGACCCCCGGAATCCTGAAGTAAAAACGCATAAGCCAACTGCGCTATCCTGCCAAGCATACATAAGATGCGCATTTTAAACGTTATATAAGCAATCTTCGTAGTTTCACAAATTTAAACGACAACAGAACTCTCCAAATTATTCAATCGTTTCGCGTTGCAATGCTTTATAATTTTTAGGTTTTTAAATCGTCAAAAGATGCATATAATGACTATATTAGACCATGGCAAATGTTTAGTAATACTGTTTCCTCACACATATAGTAATTAAACCGAAAATTTGCGATTCTGAAACAATATTTCTTAAGATCGCCGTGGCGTAGTGGATATGGTGTCCGCCTAGCTATCGGGAAGTCATGGGTTCGATCCCCACTGTGGGAGCGTTCTTTAGATCTCCCCCATAGACACCAAGTAAACGGACTCGAGAGCGCTCTTATAAGTTTAGGCTTGTTACGCAATCGAGCTTAAATAAATAGGTTTAAAAAAACAAAACAAACTTTTTTCAATTTTGTCAATTTACCAAACCGTGAAGAGATCCCTTTAGTAGGAGATCGTCATTCGTCATATTTCTAATGATTTAAGTATAGACTCATTGTTGATATAGCTGAACATGTGTTTACTTTCAAGTGTGTTGTAGTCGAATAATCATTGAACAAATGATATATTTTGACATAGTGTATTTGTATACTTATGATACCCCGTTAGTTGTCCGGCTTGTGACGACATTGTTATGACTTCAAACGATATTGAGAAAGCCGGGGCTATGTCTGATCCCGATGAGGGGTTACAAAATCTAGAAACAAAACAAGACAAAGGTTTGTCAACTGAAATCCTATTTGACTTGCCAACTTTACATTCGGAAAGATACGGTAAGGATGATACATGGGACAACTGTACAGTCAAAATTGAAACCGACTGCACTGACAAATATATGAATATATATATTGGTGAAAAATTTGGTGCTGATACAATCGGTGACTTTGGTCAGATGCAAGATGGATCTGTCGATACATTCTGCCATGATTTGCGTACACGTCAATCATGGTTAGCCTTAGATGCAAGCTCTCATTTTAAAACAGAACAAATAACCAACGAAACTGAATGTGACTTTATTCACAAGGAAACGTTGCTTATCAAAACTGAACCTTTCAACTTAAATGCATATGAAAAGCCAATGGACAATTTAAAAGAAACTCAAGAGTCCTTATGTAACTCCCATTCTGATGGATACAATTCCTGCGCCAATTACACAACATTTCAGCCATCGTTCCAATGCTCTGTACCTAATGCTCATTGCGAGCAACCCTTCAATGCGGGTCCTTGTGAAGCGTCTCCACTTTTACAAACCACGTGGGGTCTTCATGGCAGTGATGAGCGCGGGGTTTGCAGTTGGAACATTCCGTTCTCTGTTGAAACCACGCCCGCCGCTTTCCCGGGATGTCGCACTCGCCCGAGATGCCCCTGGACAACGTGGGAATAAGTACGCCAGAGGACATAGAACAGAACCCTGTGGGCAACCTCAGTACTGATGGTCTCTCATGTATATATACGACTGGTGGATTGTCTGAAAACGGCGCTTCAGTGAGGAATACCTTTGGCGGAAAACGAATAGACAAGGTTAGCATTAGACATTATCATAGAATTTTTCGCACATTTTTTATGTATTGTTATAAATGAATTCAATTACTTACACGAACAATTAACACTGTTATGTTATTGTTAATCACACATTGTTTTGTTTTTTTTATTGAAAAAGTCCATTACAACTAACACATCAAATTTCAAAACCTAGTTTGTCGTTAATGTCAGATTTTTAGATGGTTGCTTAGCGACCGTCTAAGGTGGTTAGTCTAAAATTCAGGTCGATACGACTTAGCTACTACCAGCCCAATACCCGCTTACTACGCGTATCCGCGCGAGAAAGAGTTGTATAATTTATGCAAGAGGTTTGAGTTCTCAAATTATATTCATTCACAAATGGAAACATGATATTAATATCGTGTTAAATGCAATAGTTTCGAACGGTGCTTTTATAGAAAAGAATCAATAAACAATGATCGTATTGTACGTGTCGCGGAGGAGATTGTTTATGAATGAATAACATAGTCCACTTTCTGCAGTGTCTTCATGACGAAGTATTTTTGCCATTCATAATATGAGGCTATTAATAGATGCACCTGTCTATAAACAAAGAAAAGTCCACGGCCGATAACAACGCAATAGGTTACGCTCTCACATACACCTCAATGACGTAGTACAGGTCGTAAATTGAGGCTATTAATAGATTCGGTAAAAAGTTAACGCTTATTTATATTCTCAATTTATGAAACGTTGAACATAAGTTCAACAATTACTTCAGCGCTACAATAGACAAAAACAAAAAAAATGTTTCATAATCGCTAAGCCCGAATATAGCAAACAATTTATAATAATAATACGAATGACCTGTTTCGTAACCTCGTTCATGCTGGAAAACGTTCTTTCGTTCTCAAAAGATAGCGGCGATCTTTTGTATTTACAGGTGCTAGCAACGCAATAGTAGAAGGTTAGTAGAAGGTTTAGCTTATTTATATTCACGAGTTCATCAATTACTACAGGCATACTATAGGCAACCTCGTAAATGCTTTATAATCGCTTAAACCGAAAACAACTAAATATATTATATTAAATAAATTTAAAACAATAAATATCTTTTAAAAATGTAGTTGGCGTATACGCTGACTTTGAAGTAAAGTTTGCAATTTACTTTTCTAAATAAATAAATACAATTAAACAAAAGTTAAACTATTGTGTTGTGTTTTTCACTTGTAAGTTTCATATTAACCGGATGAAATGTGTTAGCATTTTCAAACCACACACTAGTGTGAATAGATAAAAAAATACTACGGGAGAGCACTTCATATGTGTCCTCATATGCCTTGTTATGACTATCTTTCTTCACTATCTAAATATATCGTATGTTGATATTTGATTTAAACGCAGTTTTCTTTCGACACATTTAAATCACACTTCAATAGCGGCGTCATGCTAAAATGGGTCTTAAGCGTTTCGGCAAGCGTTTGTTAAACCCAACATGTGCTTTTGCGCAGTCAGGCCATAGGCGATGCTGTTCAATATAAAAATACTCAATATGTTATGTTTCTCCTTACCAGAAGGAGAGATAGCTGAGTCGGCTATTTATATGATGGGCGCATATGGAATATGACCCATTTTCGCATGACGAGGGTCATTACATATCTCATTGCGAATTGAAAATGCCACATTTAAGAACAATACGTTGTGATACAAAATTGAATTTAAAATAACAAACTTGTTAATAATGGCAGCCTATTCACACATTAAGGAATGATTTCCAGATGTGCTGACCAAGTACGGCAAACATTGTTGTATGATAATTAAACGATTTTCTCTTATCGTGACACTATACTATTTCGCTTATGATTGTTTTCTCATCTTGGAGGCAAAAGTGAAATTCTGCAAGCTGGATTTTAACGCGTAATTGTAACAGGGCCACAATTTGCGTCGTTTGAGCATACAGAGAGTAGTCCGGAATTCCTTACACTGAACAGTGCTACATCCTTTGAATTGAGCACATACGCAGTGATGTAGCAAAAATTCAGAGGTTGTATCTCGAATCAGCTTATTAAATATTCATGCGTGTCTGTTGGCGTTATGTTAAAGCCACTAAGATGAAAACTGAGTAAAAAAGCTACGCATAATAGCGCATTAGTGCTCTATATGTATGTTTATGTCAGCGTTGTTGACACCGTGTGAACTGTCAGGTAACAAGTAAAGCATAAACAGCAATGTTTATATACTTTAATTCCTCCATATACAAGATACGAAGATAATTGAATATTTTGAATTTGTATATGGTGTCAAAAATCAAAAGTTTTGTATACGGAACTTTCATTATGAATTTATATTCTTGGTGAGATAGTTATTTGATATTAGAAAAAATATTCCTTAACTATGATGGTGACTGCAAGTTTTCTTTATATTAAGTTCTCATTACCATTGTCATCATACTTTCTATGCTTTCAGAACGTCCCAAGAAGCATGTTGTTTTTATTTTGTCTAAGTTATTTCTATGAAATAATGATGATAAAAAGTGCACACAAAACTCGACCCGTGTGCTATGACACACACTTTATAAAGTTGAGTGGCCTGTGTTCATTTCAAACTTGCGATTGATTTTAATGAATTGCGTGTGAAATTATGCAATAGCAAACATCTTCAGTGCCTTCAGCGCTTTGATTTTATTAAGTGATTGTGCATGTGTTCTAGTTCAAAGTACACATTAATTGATTAAAAAGGTCAACGAATTTCAGGTTTACCATAAACGTTCAAGGCACAAAGTAGAACGGTCACGAAACCGGGGGTGTCGATCGACACCAAATATTCGTAAGAACCGCGCTCCAGCTCTCAAGTTGCCGAAGAAAAAGGTAAACATTTTCTTTGCCAGAAGTGCATATTACTTTTGGTTGTACCCACACCTTCATTGGTGTAAAGTCTCGCTTGTTATCTTTTTCAGCATAGCTGTTTAACCCAGCTTTTCAACTTAAAAGACCGTTTACAGAACGCCAGCTGACCCGCATAAATACACTTCATTAACTAGTACTCAGAGACGTACATAAATGTTATCTATGTCTCTCATTTTTAGCTAGGCTGTTTTCGGAAAAAAACCGAGCTATTGTAATAGCGAGCTCATCTGAAGTCCGCCGTAGGCGTCATGCTTAAACCTTAACATTGGTTCTAAAATCAAAGTGCTTCAACCTACAACTTTGAAACTTCATATGCAGATGCACCTTGATGAGTTCTACACGCCACACCCATTTTTGGGTCACTAGATCGAAGGTCAAGGTCACTGTGACCTCTAATATCAAACTTTAACATAGGCTCTAAAATCAAAGTGCTTCCACCTACAACTTTGAAACTTCATATGTAGTTGCACCTTGATGAGTTCTACATGCCTGTCCCATTTTTGGGCACTAGGTCAAAGGTCAAGGTCTTTGTGACCTCTAATATAAAACTTTAAAAAAAAACTTAACATTGCTTCTAAAATCAAAGTGCATCCACCTACAACTTTGAAACTTCATATGTAGATGCACCTTGATGAGTTCTACACGACACATCCATTTTGGGTCACTAGGTCAAAGGCAAAACGCTTTTGCAGCCGAGCGTGGCACCCGTTATGCGTTGCACTTGTTTTCATTGGTTGTGTAGCCGGGGTTTGAGTTTATAACGCAAGGGTTTCAAGTTCCAAGCTTTTAATACTATAAAGTATAAATGATGGTCTGAAACATGAATAAGAATTGTTACAATTAACAAATGACAATTATAATAACAATTTAAATAATTCATTGTAATACATAATAATATGCAATACAATACAATTACAATTCAAGAAAATACAATTATATAAACATAATATGCACTCACCAGTGACCTCAAGACTTATTGTAGAAAGTGGCAATTGGAAAAAGCCAACTACCTCTCACAAGGTTTTACAAACAATTGACCACATGTTGAGTTATGATTTACAATTATATAGATGAGCATGAAATCATCTCACAATAAAAGCATGCACTGTTAGTAAATTAAACTCACTCATACATCACAAAGTATCTCTCACACTTCTCTCAGTCTTGATTGGTTTAGTATTGTTAAAAGGATTAGTGTCAGAGTGAATACCCTGTTACAGTTGATTTTAGCATAATACACCAGAACATTGGCATAATCTC
Source organism: Dreissena polymorpha (assembly GCF_020536995.1). Classification (NCBI taxonomy): domain Eukaryota; kingdom Metazoa; phylum Mollusca; class Bivalvia; order Myida; family Dreissenidae; genus Dreissena; species Dreissena polymorpha. The sequence goes on from NC_068356.1 coordinate 13,019,562, forward strand.
CGCGAATGTAGCCTGTGACATTTGTTCAGTGTTGGAAGATTTGAACTATCATACCGGTATTTTTATACAAAACAAATGCACATGTTGACCCAGTTGAAATTACGCAATGGTGGTCAATTCTATCAATAAAAGCCTTATGTTGATAACACAGTATGGCTTTCATAGGCCACTCCGGAGATAACACGAAACATTGCGAGCTTTTTTTATAGCGGAAAGACAGACGCAAGTGCCCAGGCTTGGCTTGAGCTGCGCTGGCCAAATATACCATAAGACCAATGTTCGCACGATGCGGACGTAACAGTATTATTTAACTAAGTACTATAACGAGTTATATACCGACAGTTATAAACACTTAAATAATTTCATGAAACGGAAGCAATCATAATTATTTTGATCCAGTTGTTGAAGAAATTGTATACATTATATAACACGTTGTATATCATGATAAACATAGACAGATTTTTATGTCCCCCACTATAGTAGTGGGGAACATATTGTTTTTGCCCTGTCTGTTGGTCTGTTGGTTGGTCTGTTGGTTGGTTGGTTTGCGCCAACTTTAACATTTGCAATAACTTTTGCAATATTGAAGATAGCAACTTGATATTTGGCATGCATATGTATCTCATGGAGTTGCACATTTTGAGTGGTGAAAGGTCAAGGTCATCCTTCAAGGTCAAAGGTCAAATATATGGGTCAAAATTGCTCATTTAATGTACACTTTTGCAGTATTTCAATATTCAAGATAGCAACTTGATATTTGGCATGTATGTGTATCTCATGGAGCTGCACATTTTGAGTGGTGAAAGGTCAAGGTCATCCTACAAGGTCAGATGTCAAATATATGTGGCCAAAATCGCTCATTTTATGAGTACTTTTGCAATATTGAAGGTAGCAACTTGATATTTGGCATGCATGTGTATCTCATGGAGCTACACATTTTGAGTGGTGAAAGGTCAAGGTCATCCTTCAAGGTCAGAGGTCAAATATATGTGGCCCAAATCGCTAATTTTATGAATACTTTTGCAATATTGAAGATAGCAACTTGATATTTGGCATGCATGTGTATCTCATGGAGCTGCACATTTTTAGTGGTAAAAGGTCAAGGTCATCCTTCAAGGTCAAATATATGGGTCAAAATTGCTCATGTAATGTCACTTCTGCAATATTGAAGCTAGCAATTTTATATTTGAAATGCATGTGTATCTCATGGAGCTGCATATTTTGAGTGGTGAAGGGTCAAGGTCATCCTACAAGGTCAAACGTCAAATAGGGGGACATTTTGTTTCACAAACACATCTTGTTATCGCTGTTTTTGTTTTCTTTTACAGTTCAAAATGCCCTGTTGGCACAGTTTCATGGCCGTTTCTGAAAACAAATCAACGGATGAAGGCGACTTCTTGAAGGTATTGATGAAGGTAATGTGTTTGCTTGTGAATGTATTACATGTCAAATGCATGCATTGTGCTTATGTTTCTTTGATGTTATTTGAGAAGTTCTCGTGTTAAGAAATGCTTTGTATCATGTAGCTTAACATCATGTGTCCGTTTAGGATGCTTAAAGGGTAATGGTGCAGTCTTCCATGGTCATATTCAGCTTTTTAATTGTCTAACATTCGCGCTTTTCAATATAACAGGAAGGATTGCTTTGCATACAGAGTGGACAAAACGTTTCAAATGCGTTGGGTACATCTAATCACAACATGAAAACCTCTGGCAAAGCGCGGTCGTCCAGCTCTATGCCAGTCAAAGATGGGACACATAGTTATACAACTACCGGAAGATCTTTGTTGAATCCTTATGTCTACGTTGAAAACATTGACCAAATGTTAATGGTTACCAAACAACAGTCAAACCGTGCTGCTTGTAAGAAGATAGAAAACTCCCACCGTAACAAAGGTAATTTCAATGCCCATCTAAATAATAGTGCATCAACTCGCAATGTTTCTAGACGCATCAAACAAGCACCTAACTGTCAGTTCAATAACCACACAGACGCACCAAACAAAACGTCGGCCATGCACAGGTCAATACTAGCCTCTGACATAACCACCAACACTGTGAAATGTTGTAGGCGGAACCGCTGCAACGTCTGCGCAGGTTGCAAGACCGCCAGGTACGGTAAATTAAGGTTCTGTCTAGATTCTCACACATACGGTGGTCCCGGCATCCTGAAAAGACGTGCATCATGAAACGTTGTTTGAATCGGCAAATGAAATATCACACAGAAACACACACATTTTCCTGCTCTTTAGACATCCACGTCAACGGTTATGACAAAATGAGCATTATTCTGAGAAAACTGGGCTTCATGCATGTTCGCAAAGTGTCATCCCAGATTAGCCTGTGCAGTCCGCACAGGCTAATCAGGGACGACACTCTCCGCTTTTATGGTAATTTTTGTTTAAAGGAAGTCCCTTCTTACTGAAAGTGTCGGACTGCACAGGCTAATCTGGGACGACACTACGCACATGCATTATGCCCAGTTTTCTCAGAACGCGACACAATGTTCGCTGATAATCCAGGCATCTCCAAACCCGGACGCGTCCCGGTAGTGCAGAGTAAGATGAAACCAGATGATGCACAATCTGCTAATCATCAATTAATGCAGAGTTACGAAATGAATCGATTGAATATTTCCGAACCTCTGTCTGGCCGAGTAACGAAACTGCTACACAAGTATCGGTTGGATCGTCCATCTGTAAGTAGACATTTTAGTTATTAATCCGTAATTATGCCTGTCAGTGTGCAAAAAAGTGAAATAACTTTTTAGCTCACCTGATTGCTCAGGTGAGCTTTTGTGACGGGTCTTTGTCCGTCGTCTGTATGTCCGTCTGTCCACATTTGTTCGTAAACACACTAGAGGCCACATATATTGTCCGATCTTCATGAAACTTGGTCAGAAGCTTCGTCCCAATGAAATCTTGGTCGAGTTCGAAACTGGGTCGTGCCGGGTTAAAAACTAGGTCACTACGTCAAAAAACACAAAAAAAAACTTGTAAACACTGTAGAAGTCACATTGAATGCCCAATCTTCATGTAACTTTGTCAAAATGTTTGTCTTAATGATATGTTGGTTGAGTTTAAAAGTGGTTCCGGTACGTTGAAAAACATGGCCACCAGTGGGCGGGGCAGTTTTCCTTATTTGGCTATAGAGAAACCTTGTAAACACTAGAAGTCACAATGTTTGCCCAATCATCATGACAGTTAGTCAAAACATTGGTTTTATTTAATTTCTCGGACGATTTCAGAAATGGTCCAGATCCGTGTAAAAACATGGCCGCCAGTTGGCGGGGCATTTTTCTCTATATGTATATAGTGAAAACATGTGAACTCTCTAGAAGTCACATTTTTGGTCCAATCTTCATGAAATTTTGTCGGAACTTTTGTTTACTAGATACGTGAGTTAAGTTTGAAAATGGTTCCGGTCCGTTGAAAACCATGGTTGCCAAGGGGGCGGGGCAGTTTTCCTTATATTTATATAGTAAAAAGGCTTGTAAACAATCATGAATTAAGGTCATGTAACATGCGAGACAACTCTTCTAAATATTGCATTTAAGTTTACAATAGTTACTCCCCTTTGACTATTAATGTTTTCATAATAATACAGTGTAGTTGTGTGTATCATTTCTGTGTTAATTGTTATTCGAGGTTTGATGTTGTTGTTTTAGCTCACCTGATTGCTAAGGTGAGCTTTTGTGACCGGTCTTTATCCGTCGTCCGTCCGGTAACATTTGTTCGTAAACACTCTTTAGGGCACATTTTTTTCCGATCTTCATGAAACTTGGTCAGAAGCTTTGTCCCAATGATATCTCTGTCGAGCTCGAAACTGGGTCATGCCGGGTCAAAAACTAGGTCACTAGGTCAAAAAAAGAAAAACCTTGTAAACACTGTAGAAGTCACATTTCATGCCCAATCTTCATGAAACTTTGTCAAAATGTTTGTCTTAATGATATGTTGGTTAAGTTCAAAAGTGGTTCTGGGCCCGTATTCACCAACCGATTCTTAGACTTAAGAATAAAGAATAGACTTAGAACCAAGAAAATTGTGTTCAGTGTTTGAATATATACAGGCCTCCACTGGTGATTATGTCATTAACAAAATGTTCTATATAAAGATTAATATAGATAGAGATGTTTACTGCAGAGTTTGACTCAAAATTAAAGAAATTCTTGAATTTTCTAATTTAAAGAATTTTCTTTATTCTTAGACTTAAGTCTAAGAATTGTTTGGTGAATACGGGCCCTGGTCTGTTGAAAAACATGGCCGCCAGTGGGCGGGGCATTTTCTCTTATTTGGCTATAGAGATACCTTGTAAACACTCTAGAGGCCACTTTTTTTCCGATCTTCATTTAAATACTTGGTCAGAAGATTTGTCCCAATGATATCTCGATGGAGTTGGAAACTGGGTCATGTTGGGTCATTCTGCTGGCCTCTAATATAAAACTTTAACAAAAACCTTAACATTGCCTCTAAAATATAAGTGCTTCCACCTACAACTTTGAAACTTCATATGTAGATGCACCTTGATGAGTTCTACACGACACACCCATTTTGGGTCACTAGGTCAAAGGTCAAGGTCACTGTGACCTCTAAAAAAAAATCTGACACGCTTTTGCAGCCGAGCGTGGCATCCGTTATGCGTTGCTCTTGTTTTCATTGATTTTGTAGCTGGGGTTTGAGTTTATAACGCAAGGGTTCAAGTTCCAAGCTTTTAATACTATAAAGTATAAATGATGGTCTGAAACATTAATAAGAATCATGCTACTATTAACAAATGACAATTATAATAACAATTTAAATAATTCATTGTAATACATAATAATATGCAATACAATACAATTACAATTCAAGAAAATACAATTATATAAACATATTATAATGCACTCACCAGTGACCTCAAGACTTACTGTAGAAAGTGGCAATTGGAAAAAGCCAACTACCTCTTACAAAGTTTTACAAACAAGTGACCACATGTTGAGTTATGATTTACAATTATATAGATGAGCATGAAATCATCTCACAATAAAAGCATGCACTGTTAGGATATTAAGCTCACTCATGCATCACAAAGTATCCATCACACTGAACTTCTCTCAGTCTTGATTGGGTTAGTATTGTTAAAAGGATTAGTGTCAGAGTGAATACCCTGTTACAGTTGATTTTAGCATAATACACCAGAACATTGGCATAATCACCGCGAATGTAGGCTGTAACACTTGTTCAGTGTTGGAAGATTTGAACTATCATACCGGTATTTTTATACAAAACAAATGCACATGTTGACCCAGTTGAAATTACGCAATGGTGGTCAATTCTATCAATAAAAGCCTTATGTTGATAACACAGTATGGCTTTCATAGGCCACTCCGGAGATACCACGAATCATTGCAAGCTTTTTTATAGCGGAAAGACAGACGCCAGTGAGCAGGCTTGGCTTGAGCTGCGCTGGCCAAATATGCCATAAGACCAATGTTCGCACGATGCGGACGTAACAGTGTTATTTCACTAAGTACTATAATGAGTTATATACCGACAGTTATAAACACTGAAATAATTTCATGAAACAGAAGCAATCATAATTATTTTGATCCAGTTGTTGAAGAAATTGTATACAGTATATAACACTTTGTATATTATGATAAACATAGACAGATTTTTATCGCTGTTTTTGTTTTCTTTTACAGTTCAAAGTGCCCTGTTTGCACAGTTTCATGGCCGTTTCTGAAAATGAATCAACGGATGAAGGCGACTTCTCGGAGGTATTGATGAAGGTAATGTGTTTGCTTGTGAATTTATTACATGTCAAATGCATGCATTGTGCTTATGTTTCTTTGATGTTATTTGAGAAGTTCTCGTGTTAAGAAATGCTTTGTATCATGTAGCTTAACATCATGTGTCCGTTTAGGATGCTTAAAGGGTGATGGTGCAGTCTTCCATGGTCATATTCAGCTTTTTAATTGTCTAACATTCGCGCTTTTCAATATAACAGGAAGGATTGCTTTGCATACAGAGTGGACAAAACGTTTCAAATGCGTTGGGTACATCTAATCACAACATGAAAACCTCTGGCATAGCGCGGTCGTCCAGCTCTATGCCAGTCAAAGATGGGACACGCAGTTATACAACTACCGGAAGATCTTTGTTGAATCCTTATGTCTACATTGAAAACATTGACTACATGTTAATGGTTACCAAACAACAGTCAAACCGTGCTGCTTGTAAGAAGATAGAAAACTCCCACCGTTACAAAGGTAATTTAAATGCCCATCTAAATGAAAGTGCATCAACTGGCGACGTTTCTAGACGCACCAAACAAGCACCTAACTGTCAGTTAAATAACCACACAGACGCACCAAACAAAACGTCGGCCATGCACAGGTCAATTATAGCCTCTGACATAACCACCAACACTGTGAAATGTTGTAGGCGGAACCGCTGCAACGTCTGCGCAGGTTGCAAGACCGCCAGGTGCGGTAAATCTAGGTTCTGTCTAGATTCTCACACAAACGGTGGTCCCGGCATCCTGGAGAAGACGTGCATCATGAAACGTTGTTTGAATCGGCAAAAGAAATATCACACAGAAACACACACATTTTCCTGCTCTTTAGACATCCACGTCAACTGTTATAACAAAATGAGCATTGTTCTGAGAAAAGTGGGCTTCATGCATGTGCGTAAAGTGTCATCCCAGTTTAGCCTGTGCAGACTGCACAGGCCAAAAAGGGACGACACTTTCCGCTTTTATGGTATTTTTCGTTTAAAGGAAGTCCCTTCTTACCGAAAGTGTCGGACTGCACAGGCTAATCTGGGACGACACTAAGCACATGCATTATGCCCAGTTTTCTCAGAACGCGACACAATATTCGCTGATAATACAGGCATCTCCAAACCCGGACGCGTCCCGGTAGTGCAGAGTAAGATGAAACCAGATGATGCACAATCTGCTAATCATCAATTAATGCAGAGTTCCGACATGAATCGATTGAATATTTCCAAACCTCTGTCAGGCCAAGTAACGACACTGCTACACACGTATCGGTTGGATCGTCCATCTGTAAGTAGAAATTTTAGTTATTAATCCGTAATTATGCCTGTCAGTGTGCAAAAAAGTGAAATAACTTTTTAGCTCACCTGATTGCTCAGGTTAGCTTTTGTGACCGGTCTTTGTCCGTCGTCTGTCCGTCCGTCCACATTTGTTCGTAAACACACTAGAGGCCACATATATTGTCCGATCTTCATGAAACTTGGTCAGAAGCTTCGTCCCAATGAAATCTCGGTCGAGTTCAAAACTGGGTCGTGCCGGGTTAAAAACTAGGTCACTAGGTAAAAAAACACAAACAAACTTGTAATCACTGTAGAAGTCACATTGAATGCCCAATCTTCATGTAACTTTGTCAAAATGTTTGTCTTAATGATATGTTGGTTGAGTTGAAAAGTGGTTCCGGTACGTTGAAAAACATGGGCCCGTATTCACCAAACAATTCTTAGACTTAAGTCTAAGAATAAAGAAAAAAATTTAAATTAAAAAATTCAAGAATTTCTTTAATTTTGAGTCAAACTCTGCAGTAAACATCTCTATCTATATTAATCTTTATATAGAACATTTTGTTAATGACATAATCACCAGTGGAGGCCTGTATATATTAAAACACTGAACACATTTTTCTTGGTTCTAAGTCTATTCTTTATTCTTAAGTCTAAGAATCGGTTGGTGAATACGGGCCATGGCCACCAGTGGGCGGGGCAGTTTTCCTTATTTGGCTATAGAGAAACCTTGTAAACACTAGAAGTCACAATGTTTGCCCAATCATCATGACAGTTGGTCAAAACATTGGTTTTATTTAATTTCTCGGACGATTTCAAAAATGGTCCAGATCCGTGTAAAAACATGGCCGCCAGTGGGCGGGGCATTTTTCTCTATATGTATATAGTGAAAACATGTGAACTCTCTAGAAGTCACATTTTTGGTCCAATCTTCATGAAATTTTGTCGGAACTTTTGTTTACTAGATACGTGAGTTAAGTTTGAAAATGGTTCCTGTCCGTTGAAAACCATGGTTGCCAAGGGGGCGGGGCAGTTTTCCTTATATTTATATAGTAAAAAGGCTTGTAAACAATCATGAATTAAGGTCATGTAACATGCGAGACAACTCTTCTAAATATTGCATTTAAGTTTACAATAGTTACTCCCCTTTGACTATTAATGTTTTCATAATAATACAGTGTAGTTGTGTGTATCATTTCTGTTTTAATTGTTATTCGAGGTTTGATGTTGTTGTTTTAGCTCACCTGATTGCTAAGGTGAGCTTTTGTGACCGGTCTTTATCCGTCGTCCGTCCGGTAACATTTGTTCGTAAACACTCTTTAGGGCACATTTTTTCCGATCTTCATGAAACTTGGTCAGAAGCTTTGTCCCAATGATATCTCTGTCGAGCTCGAAACTGGGTCATGCCGGGTCAAAAACTAGGTCACTAGGTCAAAAAAAAAAAAAACCTTGTTAACACTGTAGAAGTCACATTTCATGCCTAATCTTCATGAAACTTTGTCAAAATGTTTGTCTTAATGATATGTTGGTTGAGTTCAAAAGTGGTTCTGGGCCCGTATTCACCAACCGATTCTTAGACTTAAGAATAAAGAATAGACTTAGAACCAAGAAAATTGTGTTCAGTGTTTGAATATATACAGGCCTCCACTGGTGATTATGTCATTAACAAAATGTTCTATATAAAGATTAATATAGATAGAGATGTTTACTGCAGAGTTTGACTCAAAATTAAAGAAATTCTTGAATTTTTTAATTTAAAGAATTTTCTTTATTCTTAGACTTAAGTCTAAGAATTGTTTGGTGAATACGGGCCCTGGTCTGTTGAAAAACATGGCCGCCAGTGGGCGGGGCAGTTTTCCTTATTTGGCTATAGAGATACCTTGTAAACACTCTAGAGGCCACTTTTTTTTCCGATCTTCATTTAAATACTTGGTCAGAAGATTTGTCCCAATGATATCTCGATGGAGTTGGAAACTGGGTCATGTTGGGTCATTCTGCTGGCCTCTAATATAAAACTTTAACAAAAACCTTAACATTGCCTCTAAAATATAAGTGCTTCCACCTACAACTTTGAAACTTCATATGTAGATGCACCTTGATGAGTTCTACACGACACACCCATTTTGGGTCACTAGGTCAAAGGTCAAGGTCACTGTGACCTCTAAAAAAAATCGGACACGCTTTTGCAGCCGAGCGTGGCATCCGTTATGCGTTGCTCTTGTTTTCATTGGTTTTGTAGCTGGGGTTTGAGTTTATAACGCAAGGGTTTCAAGTTCCAAGCTTTTAATACTATAAAGTATAAATGATGGTCTGAAACATTAATAAGAATCATGTTACTATTAACAAATGACAATTATAATAACAATTTAAATAATTCATTGTAATACATAATAATATGCAATACAATACAATTACAATTCAAGAAAATACAATTATATAAACATATTATAATGCACTCACCAGTGACCTCAAGACTTATCGTAGAAAGTGGCAATTAGAAAAAGCCAACTACCTCTTACAAGGTTTTACAAACAAGTGACCACATGTTGAGTTATGATTTACAATTATATAGATGAGCATGAAATCATCTCACAATAAAAGCATGCACTGTTAGGATATTAAGCTCACTCATACATCACAAAGTATCTCTCACACTGAACTTCTCTCAGTCTTGATTGGGTTAGTATTGTTAAAAGGATTAGTGTCAGAGTGAATACCCTGTTACAGTTGATTTTAGCATAAAACACCAGAACATTGGCATAATCACCGCGAATGTAGGCTGTAACACTTGTTCAGTGTTGGAAGATTTGAACTATCATACCGGTATTTTTATACAAAACAAATGCACATGTTGACCCAGTTGAAATTACGCAATGCCGGTCAATTCCATCAATAAAAGCCTTATGTTGATAACACAGTATGGCTTTCATAGGCCACTCCGGAGATACCACGAATCATTGCAAGCTTTTTTATAGCGTAAAGACAGACGCAAGTGCGCAGGCTTGGCTTGAGCTGCGCTGGCCAAATATGCCATAAGACCAATGTTCGCACGATGCGGACGTAACAGTGTTATTTAACTAAGTACTATAACGAGTTATATACCGACAGTTATAAACACTGAAATAATTTCATGAAACAGAAGCAAACATAATTATTTTGATCCAGTTGTTGAAGAAATTGTATACATTATATAACACTTTGTATATTATGATAAACATAGACAGATTTTTATCGCTGTTTTTGTTTTCTTTTACAGTTCAAAATGCCCTGTTTGCACAGTTTCATGGCCGTTTCTGAAAACGAATCAACGGATGAAGGCGACTTCTCGGAGGTATTGATGAAGGTAATGTGTTTGCTTGTGAATTTATTACATGTCAAATGCATGCATTGTGCTTATGTTTCTTTGATGTTATTTGAGAAGTTCTCGTGTTAAGAAATGCTTTGTATCATGTAGCTTAACATCATGTGTCCGTTTAGGATGCTTAAAGGGTGATGGTGCAGTCTTCCATGGTCATATTCAGCTTTTTAATTGTCTAATGTTTGCGCTTTTCAATATAACAGGAAGGATTGCTTTGCATACAGAGTGGACAAAACGTTTCAAATGCGTTGGGTACATCTAATCACAACATGAAAACCTCTGGCAAAGCGCGGTCGTCCAGCTCTATGCCAGTCAAAGATGGGACACGCAGTTATACAACTACCGGAAGATCTTTGTTGAATCCTTATGTCTACATTGAAAACATTGACCACATGTTAATGGTTACCAAACAACAGTCAAACCGTGCTGCTTGTAAGAAGATAGAAAACTCCCACCGTTACAAAGGTAATTTAAATGCCCATCTAAATGAAAGTGCATCAACTGGCGACGTTTCTAGACGCACCAAACAAGCACCTAACTGTCAGTTAAATAACCACACAGACGCACCAAACAAAACGTCGGCCATGCACAGGTCAATAATAGCCTCTGACATAACCACCAACACTGTGAAATGTTGTAGGCGGAACCGCTGCAACGTCTGCGCAGGTTGCAAGACCGCCAGGTGCGGTAAATCTAGGTTCTGTCTAGATTCTCACACAAACGGTGGTCCCGGCATCCTGGAGAAGACGTGCATCATGAAACGTTGTTTGAATCGGCAAAAGAAATATCACACAGAAACACACACATTTTCTTGCTCTTTAGACATCCACGTCAACGGTTATAACAAAATGAGCATTGTTCTGAGAAAAGTGGGCTTCATGCATGTGCGTAAAGTGTCATCCCAGTTTAGCCTGTGCAGTCTGCACAGGCCAAAAAGGGACGACACTTTCCGCTTTTATGGTATTTTTCGTTTAAAGGAAGTCCCTTCTTACCGAAAGTGTCGGACTGCACAGGCTAATCTGGGACGACACTAAGCACATGCATTATGCCCACTTTTCTCAGAACGCGACGCAATATTCGCTGATAATACAGGCATCTCCAAACCCGGACGCGTCCCGGTAGTGCAGAGTAAGATGAAACCAGTAATGCACAATCTGCTAATCATCAATTAATGCAGAGTTCCGACATGAATCGATTGAATATTTCCAAACCTCTGTCAGGCCAAGTAACGACACTGCTACACAAGTATCGGTTGGATCGTCCATCTGTAAGTAGACATTTTAGTTATTAATCCGTAATTATGCCTGTCAGTGTGCAAAAAAGTGAAATAACTTTTTAGCTCACCTGATTGCTCAGGTTAGCTTTTGTGACCGGTCTTTGTCCGTCGTCTGTCCGTCCGTCCACATTTGTTCGTAAACACACTAGAGGCCACATATATTGTCCGATCTTCATGAAAATTGGTCAGAAGCTTCGTCCCAATGAAATCTCGGTCGAGTTCGAAACTGGGTCAAAAACTAGGTCACTACGTCAAAAAAAGAGAAACCTTGTAAACACTGTAGAAGTCACATTTCATGCTCAATCTTCATGAAACTTTGTCAAAATGTTTTTCTTAATGATATTTTGATTGAGTTCAAAAGTGGTTCTGGGCCCGTATTCACCAACCGATTCTTAGACTTAAGAATAAAGAATAGACTTAGAACCAAGAAAAATGTGTTCAGTGTTTGAATATATACAGGCCTCCACTGGTGATTATGTCATTAACAAAATGTTCTATATAAAGATTAATATAGATAGAGATGTTTACTGCAGAGTTTGACTCAAAATTAAAGAAATTCTAGAATTTTTTAATTTAAAGAATTTTCTTTATTCTTAGACTTAAGTCTAAGAATTGTTTGGTGAATACGGGCCCTGGTCTGTTGAAAAACATGGCCGCCAGTGGGCGGGGCAGTTTTCCTTATTTGGCTATAGAGATACCTTGTAAACACTCTAGAGGCCACTTTTTTCCGATCTTCATTTAAATACTTGGTCAGAAGATTTGTCCCAATGATATCTCGATGGAGTTGGAAACTGGGTCATGTTGGGTCATTCTGCTGGCCTCTAATATAAAACTTTAACAAAAACCTTAACATTGCCTCTAAAATATAAGTGCTTCCACCTACAACTTTGAAACTTCATATGTAGATGCACCTTGATGAGTTCTACACGACACACCCATTTTGGGTCACTAGGTCAAAGGTCAAGGTCACTGTGACCTCTAAAAAAAATCTGACACGCTTTTGCAGCTGAGCGTGGCATCCGTTATGCGTTGCTCTTGTTTTCATTGGTTTTGTAGCTGGGGTTTGAGTTTATAACGCAAGGGTTTCAAGTTCCAAGCTTTTAATACTATAAAGTATAAATGATGGTCTGAAACATTAATAAGAATCATGTTACTATTAACAAATGACAATTATAATAACAATTTAAATAATTCATTGTTATACATAATAATATGCAATACAATACAATTACGATTCAAGAAAATACAATTATATAAACATATTATAATGCACTCACCAGTGACCTCAAGACTTATTGTAGAAAGTGGCAATTGGAAAAAGCCAACTACCTCTTACAATGTTTTACAAACAAGTGACCACATGTTGAGTTATGATTTACAATTATATAGATGAGCATGAAATCATCTCACAATAAAAGCATGCACTGTTAGGATATTAAGCTCACTCATACATCACAAAGTATCTCTCACACTGAACTTCTCTCAGTCTTGATTGGGTTAGTATTGTTAAAAGGATTAGTGTCAGAGTGAATACCCTGTTACAGTTGATTTTAGCATAATACACCAGAACATTGGCATAATCACCGCGAATGTAGGCTGTAACACTTGTTCAGTGTTGGAAGATTTGAACTATCATACCGGTATTTTTATACAAAACAAATGCACATGTTGACCCAGTTGAAATTACGCAATGCCGGTCAATTCCATCAATAAAAGCCTTATGTTGATAACACAGTATGGCTTTCATAGGCCAATCCGGAGATACCACGAAACATTGCAAGCTTTTTTATAGCGGAAAGACAGACGCAAGTGCGCAGGCTTGGCTTGAGCTGCGCTGGCCAAATATGCCATAAGGCCAATGTTCGCACGATGCGGACGTAACAGTGTTATTTAACTAAGTACTATAACGAGTTATATACCGACAGTTATAAACACGGAAATAATTTCATGAAACAGAAGCAATCATAATTATTTTGATCCAGTTGTTGAAGAAATTGTATACATTATATAACACTTTGTATATTATGATAAACATAGACAGATTTTTATCGCTGTTTTTGTTTTCTTTTACAGTTCAAAATGCCCTGTTTGCACAGTTTCATGGCCGTTTCTGAAAACGAATCAACGGATAAAGGCGACTTCTCGGAGGTATTGATGAAGGTAATGTGTTTGCTTGTGAATTTATTACATGTCAAATGCATGCATTGTGCTTATGTTTCTTTGATGTTTTTTGAGAAGTTCTCGTGTTAAGAAATGCTTTGTATCATGTAGCTTAACATCATGTGTCCGTTTAGGATGCTTAAAGGGTGATGGTGCAGTCTTCCATGGTCATATTCAGCTTTTTAATTGTCTAATATTTGCGCTTTTCAATATAACAGGAAGGATTGCTTTGCATACAGAGTGGACAAAACGTTTCAAATGCGTTGGGTACATCTAATCACAACATGAAAACCTCTGGCATAGCGCGGTCGTCCAGCTCTATGCCAGTCAAAGATGGGACACGCAGTTATACAACTACCGGAAGATCTTTGTTAGTCCTTATGTCTACATTGAAAACATTGACTACATGTTAATGGTTACCAAACAACAGTCAAACCGTGCTGCTTGTAAGAAGATAGAAAACTCCCAACGTTACAAAGGTAATTTAAATGCCCATCTAAATGAAAGTGCATCAACTGGCGACGTTTCTAGACGCACCAAACAAGCACCTAACTGTCAGTTAAATAACCACACAGACGCGCCAAACAAAACGTCGGCCATGCACAGGTCAATAATAGCCTCTGACATAACCACCAACACTGTGAAATGTTGTAGGCGGAACCGCTGCAACGTCTGCGCAGGTTGCAAGACCGCCAGGTGCGGTAAATCTAGGTTCTGTCTAGATTCTCACACAAACGGTGGTCCCGGCATCCTGGAGAAGACGTGCATCATGAAACGTTGTTTGAATCGGCAAAAGAAATATCACACAGAAACACACACATTTTCTTGCTCTTTAGACATCCACGTCAACGGTTATAACAAAATGAGCATTGTTCTGAGAAAAGTGGGCTTCATGCATGTGCGTAAAGTGTCATCCCAGTTTAGCCTGTGCAGTCTGCACAGGCCAAAAAGGGACGACACTTTCCGCTTTTATGGTATTTTTCGTTTAAAGGAAGTCCCTTCTTACCGAAAGTGTCGGACTGCACAGGCTAATCTTGGACGAAACTAAGCACATGCATTATGCCCAGTTTTCTCATAACGCGACACAATATTCGCTGATAATACAGGCATCTCCAAATCCGGACGCGTCCCGGTAGTGCAGAGTAAGATGAAACCAGATGATGCACAATCTGCTAATCATCAATTAATGCAGAGTTCCGACATGAATCGATTGAAAATTTCCAAACCTCTGTCAGGGCAAGTAACGACACTGCTACACAAGTATCGGTTGGATCGTCCATCTGTAAGTAGACATTTTAGTTATTAATCCGTAATTATGCCTATAAGTGTGCAAAAAAGTGAAATAACTTTTTAGCTCACCTGATTGCTCAGGTTAGCTTTTGTGACCGGTCTTTGTCCGTCGTCTGTCCGTCCGTCCACATTTGTTCGTAAACACACTAGAGGCCACATATATTGTCCGATCTTCATGAAACTTGGTCAGAAGCTTCGTCCCAATGAAATCTCGATCGAGTTCGAAACTGGGTCGTGCCGGGTTAAAAACTAGGTCACTTGGTAAAAAAACACACAAAAAAATTGTAAACACTGTAGAAGTCACATTGAATGCCCAATCTTCATGTAACTTTGTCAAAATGTTTGTCTTAATGATATGTTGGTTGAGTTTAAAAGTGGTTCCGGTACGTTGAAAAACATGGCCGCCAGTGGGCGGGGCAGTTTTTCTTATTTGACTATAGAGAAACCTTGTGAACACTCTAGAAGTCACAATGTTTGCCCAATCATCATGACAGTTGGTCAAAACATTGGTTTTATTAATTTCTCGGACGAGTTCGAAAATGGTCCAAATCCGTGTAAAAACATGGCCGCCAGTGGGCGGGGCATTTTTCTCTATATGTATATAGTGAAAACATGGGAACACTCTAGAAGTCACATTTTTGGTTCAATCTTCATGAAATTTTGTCGGAACTTTTGTTTACTAGATACGTGAGCTAAGTTTGAAAATGGTTCCTGTCCGTTGAAAACCATGGTTGCCAAGGGGGCGGGGCAGTTTTCCTTATATTTATATAGTAAAAAGGCTTGTAAACAATCATGAATTAAGGTCATGTAGCATGCGAGACAACTCTTCTAAATATTGCATTAAAGTTTACAGTAGTTACTCCCCTTTGACTATTAATGTTTTCATAATAATACAGTGTAGTTGTGTGTATCATTTATGTGTTAATTATTATTCGAGGTTCGATGTTGTTGTTTTAGCTCACCTGATTGCTCCTGTCCGTCCGTTAACATTTGTTCGTAAACACTATATAAAGCACATTTTTTTCCGATCTTCATGAAACTTGGTCAGAAGCTTTGTCCCAATGATATCTCTGTCGAGCTCGAAACTGGGTCATGCCGGGTCAAAAACTAGGTCACTAGGTCAAAAAAAGAAAAACCTTGTAAACACTGTAAA
This sequence comes from Dreissena polymorpha, assembly GCF_020536995.1. Lineage (NCBI taxonomy): Eukaryota > Metazoa > Mollusca > Bivalvia > Myida > Dreissenidae > Dreissena > Dreissena polymorpha. Next base: position 13,035,841 of record NC_068356.1, read on the forward strand.
AGTCACATTTCATGCCCAATCTTCATGAAACTTTGTCAAAATGTTTGTCTTAATGATATGTTGGTTGAGTTCAAAAGTGGTTCTGCTGTGTTGGAAAACATGGCCGCCAGTGGGCGGGGCAGTTTTTCTTATTTGGCTATAGAGATACCTGGTAAACACTCTATAGGCCACTTTTTTTCCGATCTTCATTTAAATACTTGGTCAGAAGATTTGTCCCAATAATATCTCGATGTAGTTGGAAACTGGGTCATGCTGGGTCAAAAACAAGGTCACTAGGTCAAACAAAAGAAAAACCTTTTAAACTCTGTAGAGTCACATTTCGTGCCCAATCTTCATGTAACTTTGTCAAAATGTTTGTCTTAATGATATGTTGGTTTAGTTCAAAAGTGGTTCTGGACCGTTGAAAAACATGGCCGCCAGTGGGCGGGGCAGTTTTCCTTATTTGGCTATAGAGAAACCTTGTAAACACACTAGAAGTCACAATTTTTGCCCAATCATCATGAAAGTTGGACAAAACATTGGTTTTAAAAATTTCTCGGACGAGTTCGAAAATGGTCCAGATCGATGAAAAACATGGCCGCCAGTGGGCGGGGCATTTTTCTCTATATGTATAACGTGAAAGCATTTGAACACTCTAGAAGTCACATTTGTGGACCAATTTTCATGAAATTTGATCAGAACATTTGTTTCCTTGATACGAGAGTTGAGTTAAAAGATAGTTCCGGTCAGTTGAATGACATGGCTGCTGGGGGGGACAGTTTTCTTATATTGATATAGTAAAAAAGCTATTGAAAACTCTAGAAGTCACATTTTTTGCCCAATCATCATGAATCTTGGTGAAATGATTGATTTTATAAATATCTCAGATGAGTTCGCAAAGGGTCCCGATCGGTAAAAAAACATGGCCGCCAGGGGGGAGCAGTTTTCCTTATGTGATTAGAGAAAAACCTTGTAATCAAACACTGTAGAAGTCTCATTTTTTTGGCTAATCATCGTGAAACTTAGTCAATACATTGGTTTTATTGATTTCTCGGACAAGTTCGAAAATGGCTCAGATCGGTGAAACACACTTTTTAGCTCACCTGATTCCTCAGGTGAGGTTTTAGAATTGGTCTTTGTCCACCGTCCGTTCGTCCACATTAGGCTTGTAAACACTCTAGCATTCACACTTCTCAAGCATTCTTTATGAAAGTTGCTGAAAGATCTCAGTCAAGTTTGATAATGAGCAAAATCACATAATTAATGCCATAATAATTGCCCTTAGATTGTCCAAATTTTCATTATATTATACAAAATCCTTGCAAACACTCTAAAGGTCACTATTTTGTTTCAGATTTTATGAATCTTGGTCAAAATATTTATTTTTGTAAGCAAAGTTTGATGTTTGGTAACTACAAATATAGGTCACAAGGTAAAATCGTACAAAAACAAAAACACTCCATTCGCCAGAGTTTTGGTTCAATAATGATGAAACATGACCAGGATGTTTGTCTGGACAATATCTAGGTCAAGTTTGACATTTGGTACAGATTAAATGAACCGACTCCTCTCAGGTGAGCAAACTAAGGCCATCTTGTTTTAAAGTTCATATCATAAAACTGGACCCTTCTGTTTCTGAGAGCGGGGCTCTTGTTTTGCGTGAATGTCCGTAAAAGCGTTATTCAATTTGATTTGCACAGTTTAAAGTGTATTTTTTTTTTGTTTTATAGACCGTTCCAGAATTTAGTAATTACCCAATTATCTCCCCTGAATACCTTCCGCGTCCGCCATTACACTACTGCCTAACAACCGGTAACATATATAAGAGAGCGTCGGTTATTCAACGGATGAATTTCTTTCTTTTTGTAAAACTTTCTTGTTTGTCTTTCAAATTGTATGAAATAAAGTTTTTCTGCTAGAAGAGATGTTAAGCTAGTGTTATAACAGATCAATTTTTGAAAAACATGCATTTTTTAGGTATTTGTCTAAGAAAATAAACACGTTGACACATTAAAAAAACATTTAATTAAATTAAATGCAATATTTATCATTTGATTATTTGCATCAATCTTAAAATCGCGTAATCATTTGCATTCCAGTGTTGAATTGCCCGTTTGTTCTGCATAATCCGATTATCTCGTTTTGATCAGATATTATCCAGACTTAACTAACAACATGGTGTCATCCCGGGGTGTCATAAACCACACTGGGTGGCAGATGACAGTCTGGTCATTAAACACAAATTGATGATGCCACCATGTCTTCTCTTTCTGGTAGTATTAAGCAGTCATTTGGTTTAATATTTTACCTCCGACATACTTAACAGTTGCGTACATATTGTACAAATTAAAAGTTATGTCCAATATAGAATAACAGAAATTGTACACCGTAAAGATACTAGCCCGTTTAATCCCTGGTTTAATTTATGGAAAAAAAAGTATTTGATAATTATAAAATTTACCTAAAAACATAACATTTAACGTTTTAAGCGGGTATCGGTTAATTAAAACTACGTCATTTCGTATGAAAATTTAATGTTACGGCAATGCACGAACGACATCATAAAAACAAGAACTTACATTTGACACCAACGGGGTTAAATAATGTTTAAAAAAAAATGTATATAGATATATGTGTGTTAAAATGTTTGATATTTGCCACTCATACTCACTAGTAACGAGTTTTCAATATACATGAGTACACAGTTCAATTTGCATAATGTGAAGTTGTGTTTTTCAGTTGTATGTTAATATTCCTCAATAGCGTCATTCTCTGTACAAAACCCATCAAATTAAAATTACATATAAATACTGTCATGCACTTCGCTTTTAATACGGCTTTGTAGTACGTTTATTTTCAATGCACCCCTTACACTTTATATCACTCACGTGTTTATCACACTAACGTACTCATGCCATTCATAATTATATTTTTATAATTAGATGTATTAGTATTGTAATTTTTTGAACCTTTTCTGCAAAAAATAATACGGCTTTTGCATAGAGCTCTTTGTTGTGTCAAATTGTCGGCCTTTCAGTCTACAGACAATCTTTACATTGATGCTAATGACACGTTTTTTTTAAGATGTCAATAAATGTATTAATAAATTCTTTTGGCACTTAATAATATATTTTTGAAATATTATTAAGGTGTGGGTTTTTTCCGAGTTTCGTTTCGATTAATTGACTAAACAAGCGTCGTTATCCATATGTTTTGCGTTACTGCAAAAACCTATCAAATACATTTTTAAGATGTTTATCTTTATAGCTGTTAAATGATTCCAAAGATAAAAATCTACTCAACTAGATATATTCACTTTCTCTTCATCTTCCATTTAATCTCCTAAAAGATCGTCAAGTTAAATATCACTCTCCCAAAAATTCGGGTTTTTATACGAGACATAATTCCAGCTCACAAAATTAAATTTAAATCCAAACAACAATTTGTTTATATCTGATTTCAGTTAGAACAAGAAAAATAATGGAAGGCGTACCAAAAAAATACCATACTTAATACAATATTTTATGATTTTAGAGTATAGAGTTTTACCCATTTCAAACAATTAGCGTTAATTAATTGCGCGAGAATCTTTAATAAGTATAATCTGCTTAATGTTGCGGCTATTAAATCAACACAACAATACATGCGTGAAATGTTTGTAACAAGTAATAAGTAAAATGTCTAATCAAAATAATATTAGCGACTGAACCGGCAAATTTTCGCCTATGAGTACCACTTGTTTACACACACACACACACAAAAACACACAAGAGCATTTAATTTTTTTTATTTGTAACAATCAATCTCAACTTCAAACAATCAATTTAACCACAAAAGATGTGACAATCGCCTGAAAATAGTTCATTAAGTAATTTATTTTTCCGACATCGGCGAAGCGGGTATTCGCTACGTCTTTGGCTTTTAGAATCGCAGACTCGCACAAGTTAGCAGCAGTGTAATATTTTTCAATCTATTCAGCAAATTATTTTTAGGATAGCGTAGTGGAGAGTGCGGTCGATGACTTAGCGCAGAGCCTCAAATGCCTCAAAATATTCTATTGCAGAAATAGCCGTGTGAGTATACTCCCGGAGCACCTTATAAGCAATAAATTGTTGAACATGTTTGAACAGACCATTATGGACTAAATGCCAGGAATCAGTCCATACGTTGTATGCTCGCGCCATTATGGAGAAATGGCTTATTGTGTTATCCCTGCCCGTGTGCGTGTGTGTATTTTGTGTGATTTTTAGGGGGGGGGGGGTGTGCTTTTCTTGTCCGGCTTATTACTTAGAATTCTAGAATGGGATTTCAAAATAAATAGGAGCAAATGATAAATTACCATATCAAAAACGACGCAATAACATGTCAGTCACCTTACGAAAAGAAGGGACTTGAAGTTTCTGTATATACCTTATATGGTTGCAATGGAATTACAATTTCGTGTCCGGCCCATTACTTTGTTGTGCATGATGAGATTTCGAAATAGATCGGTACTAATAATCATCATAATATGATCATCATATATGATATTATCAAGACGACGAGTCGCATGCATCAACAAAATCACTCGCTTAAAGGGCCGGGTAACATTGGGCACTCGGAATTGTCGCACTTCCCCTTAATGGCTTAAGTCACAGTACATGTACAAGATCGCGTACGGCAAATAACTTTGACGTGCAGATGTCGCAATGAATTGGCAAAATGTGATTATCATAGACTTTTTGAGCGCAATATTTGTGTCACTCGCCTTAAATGGACCTTTTCACGTTTCAGAATATTGACAAAATTAAAAATAAAATGTTTCCGATTCGCAAATTTTCGTTTAAGTTATGATATTTGTGAGGAAGCAGTTATACTGAACATTAACCATGCTCTTAAATAGCCATTATATGCATCATTTGACGATTTAAAAACCTGAAAATTATCAAGCGTTGCAACGCGAAACGAGTGAATAATTTGTTGTCGTTAAATTTTGTTACACTACGAGGCTTGCATATATACAGTATAAAATACATCAATCATTGTGTGAGTACGGATGGCCAGTTCTCGGTTTCTTTTGTTTCTTTCTTTAATTCTATTCTCTTTTTTTACTGGAGCTTTCTAGTTCCAATGTTTACATTTATTAATATAAAGCATTTAATGACCTACTTTAATACTTGGCAAAATCTGTGAAAAGGTCCCTTTAGGAATAGGGTCAAGGAAACACTGTTCATCATATGTATTTAAGATTGATTTACTTTTGTGTTCTTCTTTAGCATGTTATTCCGTTTTAAACCTATTATAACTTATTTGTTGCTCATGCTATATTGCACAATTAGTACAAATTATATTAATGCTGCATCGATCAATTAGCATGTGTTGTTACTATCTGAAAACGGCTGTCATGTGCATCTTGTAGGTGTTCCCGTGTCAGATCTGCATTGTGACGTCATGCAGACGAGCCCAGTGTGACCTTAACCCCGCAGAAGACTTCAGCAGCGCTATCAACCCTCAGGCACGTGACACTATGTGGATTACAATGGGCTTATATCTGACTTAAAATATACTCTGAAAAATAAGAAGACTATTTTGAGCAATTAGTATACTACCCCCATGAGTTCTACTGCATAGAGTTATTATATATATATATATATATATATATATATATATATATATATATATATATATACCAATATATAGTGCCAGTTACGCGGTCTCGGTAGTTTTCAGACTGTACTTACGAGGTCAATATAAAAAACGGGGTCTATATACAACCCCGCATTCTAGGCTCCTTTAATTACTATGAGGGGGGTGTAGGGGAGGTAATGCAATCAAATCTCACAATAAGGTCTTAAATCGAAAACCACAATCACGTCTGAAATTGAAATTGTATATACCTCGCAAATAAGTTCGCTATATATATTCCTTGTATAAGACGTTAAATAAATGGCGTGTTCATAAATAACAATATATAAGGTACCCTTATATACCTTAATTCGTGTTAATATCGGATAAAAAAGGGTATGGAGATACAGGTTTTTTATGTGGGAACCCCATAACCTATTTCTAAATCAGAGACCCCGTAACTTGCCTTATGTGTGAATATATATATATATATATATATATATATATATATATATATATATATATATATATATATAATAAAAGTAAAAACACGTGTCTGGGATTTTAAATATATATTGATTTAGCCAACGCGTTTCGCATAGCTCATCAGGGCATAATACAATATATTACAACGTCAAAATGTCATGGAGATAACGTCATATCAATTATGACGTCATAACGTCAATAAATATTAAATGAAATTTAATTTGGGTTTAAATACATGTATAAAATGTTGTTCTTTTGCTAACCTAGCTGAAATATTGTTTGCGTTTCCGTTGCTCTCTTCGGTCCCATGAACACGCTGCACAATCCGTTATTATAGTTATATAAGTAAAATGTAATAATCCAGATTGTGAATATTATAATATGATTATAGGTGCTACCTAATTTACGGGCAAAAGCTTTTTAAGTTTTTTTGATAACTATGTATTTTTAATAAATATATTGACATGATTGTGTTCAAAATATTATAATTGTTGCAATAATTAAGTAATGCATCCAAAAAAAATCAATCTTAAAACAAGTTATTGTTCCAAGCTTAAAGATCTAGCATCTTATATTTTTTTGTTTTCTAGCCACAGGAATTTATAGCTGGTTCGGTGTCTGTGGTATAGTGGATGGGGTGTCTGCTAACTGGCTTAGTCACTGGGAGGTCTCTGTATTGATCTCTTAAGTGGGAGCATTCTTTAGATAACCCTAAAGACATACTATGGCGTACCATTTGGGTTGAAAGTCAAGAAGACCTACAAGTTAAAAAGAGAAATGTACGTCAAAGTACAATAATTGTACGTCGACATTAATATAAAATATACTTCGAAGTATATATTTGTACGTCAAAGTACAATTTGTACTTCGACATACATGTTTGTACTTCGATGTACACATTTTTTGAACAGCCAATCAAAACACTAGTCTCTTGAGCCGCTTTTTCTTCAGATTTATTCATAATAAATGTTTAAAATCTCTTTTTTAATTGAGGACAAAATGAATAAAAATATCAGAATGGCAAAAAAAAAAACAACACATAGAAGTTTCAAGTATTTAATGCATTGAAATAGATTATATACAAATTTGAAGAAGCTTCAATTGTTACCTTTTTAAAATTAAAATTATTCAGCATATTGTGAGTATTTATTGTTCATGCGGGGCGGAGTATCACGACCGTCCAGTGCATTACTGTGTAGGAAATTCCCAACGGTAACCAAACAGTTATCAAGCATTAACAGGATAAATAATGTATTATAACCTCTCCGTTGGTCGTATTTTGTGATAACCATAACTTGCATAAGTCAGAGGTTAATTCCGCCACGCCAGGTCAATAAATACGCACAATAGCTATGAGTTAGCGGTCGATAGTCGCATAATTTGGTATAAATTATAATAATAATAATGTTTAATAAATACGCACAATATCTATGAGTAAGCGGTCGATAGTCGCATAATTTGGTATAAATAATAATAATACTTATGTTGAATGTCAAATATCTCTAAAAGCAACAGATGTAAGGTGTCTTCTGATTGGCTAACACTCAAGGGTCGGTGAAAACTGTACGTCGAAGTACATTTCTCGTTCTATCTAGTAGGTCTTGTAGACTTTCGACGTCATGGTACGTCATATAGACACTAAGTACTGGTCCTACCCAGGAACCAGTTTGTTTCATCAAATGTCTCAATTCAACTTGACAGCTTGCTAAAGCAGTTGCATTTAGCATACAGTACATGTGATGTGTCAAATCAATTTTGATTGTCAAATTTGACAGGATTTTTTTTAATCCAATAAGTTTTAGACTGCCAAATAACACACACAACGTATTGAAAGCCATACCTGGAGCTTTCGTCTGTATACCACTGACTTCATCAGAAGAATGATTTCTACTGTTGGGAAACGTTAACACCACTAATTGTCTTCTTATTTATTATCAATGTATAATTATGTGTAACAGCATAACAACATACTTGTTTCGCAATTAAAATATTTAATAAATACAGGTATCTTGCAGGTTTCTAATTTTCTTTCGCAAACTATTGTTGAATAGTTTAAATTGTGTCGCCACTAAAAAACTAGCCATTTTGTAGCAATTCTAAAATCACAGTCTAAACTGCATACACTTAGCTCTACAGTTACAATTTGAATGCAAATATTAGAATGCATCATGTTATAATCATCCATATTTTTTTATTTAAACATTCAAATAACACATAATACAGTACATATATAAAAAGATATGTGGTATTGTGTGGATATACAAAACACTTCACATCATTTATTTGCACATAAAATAATAGTTACAAAATAAGTAAAACTCATCAACCTACATTTCAAGAATATTTACGTATATGAAATTACAAAGTGGTGTTATTGTATTACCTCTTACAAAATTAACATTGCTGGTTTTGCACTAGCCATAAAACATTTATCATGGATTAGCAAGTAACAACCAATTTATTAATTACACAATAGAACGAAAAATCATATTAATTGCATTATGCATTTACTAAACAAGCTATTTGCTACTGTTTAAAATTACACTATCTTACTAAATATGATCACTGGTACTTAGTGCTTTTACATACTTGTGGTAAGTTTTGTATTACTAGTTTGACAATAATCGGCAGACACTTGTCGATATACAGACAAAATTTGCATGGAAACTTTTCATATTTTTTCAGCATAATTGCCTTCAAATTGTTAATTTAACAACCCTTTGACATTGTTTGCACATCTGATCGTATAATACCATAGCTGATTTTTGTTTATAGATAGACATATATAGACTTTTCAAAGTTCTATAAAAGTTCACACATGTTCCATCCAAGTAAACAAACAGAACCAATAAAGATCACCACAGATAATAACTGTGTGTATAGCTTGGAAATTTTGATAGTTCGGGAATCCCTCCTTTGTTGATTTCTGTAAACCAAAACTGTCAGTTTTGCTGGATATAATGGCTTGTATAATGCCCAGCTCTTGCCTTGGCAGAACAGCTTCTAAAAACGGAAAACCAACAAATATCTTAAAATTTGATCAATAATGCAGACAATTTATAAATGTCTTGTTTTTTGTTGATTTCGAATCTGGAAGATTTTTTACGTAAGATTGTGGCACGAAAATTCCAACGGTATCGGATTTTGTGGTTTTAGGCCTAAACTATTTATAGTGATATGTAACCTTTTGGGATATCGGTAAAGTGCGAGCAGACGAGGTGAAAATACTTTAAAAATTAAAGCTAAAAGACTAAAAAGTTAGATCTGAATATCTTAAAAATTTGTGAATAAATGTGTTTCTGGTGGGTAACAACGACAACTTACCAGAATATTGCCCATGATCAAACGTAAAACTTCTTTCTGAGAGCGAATGGAAAATGCGTCACAAATTCTGATACATAAACAGTAGGGTGTCGTTATTGAAATACCGCGAGAATACTTGAAGAATAGAGATGCCAACTATAGTGTTTAAAACAAATAATTTTTTAACAGGCGTTTGTGATTTGTCAGGATAATAATAACAATAAGATATCGAAAATATCAAAGCAAATAAATTCGACAGAAATCGGAGATTCGGAAATATATTAAAGACGGGTTATGTTCCCCTAAATTGTGTTCGGTGAAGACTGTTACTATATGTAGTGAACCAGTCTTCGGCTTATACCCACTGAAGAAGAGCATTCAGGGGAGATAATTGAGTAATGACCTAATTCTGGAACGGTTGCGAAGAAAAACAAATGATGCGAGAATATTTAGTGCGATTCGCTACACAATTATGATGTCATTGGTATAACTTTTTCTGAGGTATGTATTTACATGTGATTTAGCATATGTCAAAGTGTTTTTGATTTGTTCAAGTTCATAAATAGCATCGCGAAAATATATGTCGCGTGGCAAATTTTTTTGAGACGTATCCATATGTGGTATTCTTATGTAATTTTATGTCTAAATTCCCATATGTATGAACGGTCAACGCCCGCTTCGCGGGCTTTTGCCCGTATAATAAAAGTAAAAACACGTGTCTGGGATTTTAAATATATATTGATTTAGCCAACGCGTTTCGCATAGCTCATCAGGGCATAATACAATATATTACAACGTCAAAATGTCATGGAGATAACGTCATATCAATTATGACGTCATAACGTCAATAAATATTAAATGAAATTTAATTTGGGTTTAAATACATGTATAAAATGTTGTTCTTTTGCTAACCTAGCTGAAATATTGTTTGCGTTTCCGTTGCTCTCTATATATATAATTGCAATTTCCAGTGATGGCATATCACAAATGTGCATTTTTTAGAAACGAAAGAATAGATCTAAACATAAACAAGAGCAAAATTGTTATTGGTATGTAATGGTTACTTTGTTTAAAATGCATGGACAAATATTATGTTCTAACAAATTTTATTGTTTTATATTCGCGTTTAACGGCGACAATATACCCATAAATAAATGAACTTATTTGATTTTAGCTAATAGCGGAATGTGACAAGATACGGACGGTTTCTAAACAGACGCAATCGCAATCAGATGGTGCCAAGATGATCAGCGACAGTCAGCCAGCTAGGCGACGAAGCATGTCAAGGAACGTTATAGGTAGTGTTGAAACTCGAAACACACTTCACCGGATTCTTACACATACATTATGTCCTGTTCAAACTCTGCCTATATTTACCTGACATACTTTATGCCATCAATAAAAAACAAACATGACTCTTGTGAATTATGGGTTAACATTCAGATAATAATACCTGTAAATCTTGCAATGGACCATTTACCTCATAAAACGCGTGCCCAAGTTCCTTGCAGCAGATACATGTATGACTGCCAACCAACGCAGCTAGAGAATTATTTTGGCATCTGGTCGTTCCGTTTGAACGCATACGCACGATGTGCTCGTGAATGCATAGTCTTAATAATGTTTATGCATGTTTAAGATATCTACATATTGTAACACATTAGTCTTCAATAAAATTTGTTTTCAGTGTGATTAGGTTTTTTATTACACATGAAGTCAGTCCAACCAGACTTAGCTGCCACCTGAGAACATCGCTCACCCGCCTATTGCGGTCAGTTTGGATTCCTCCGGGGGAAATTCGTCTATATTACCCCTGAGAATAACGGTTACATGTCCATAACGACCAACGAGCGTAATAGTTCACACAAAATGGTTTCGAGGTGCGAAAAAATAATCACCGAAATCGATCAAAGCTGTTGACTCTAGTTTCTGATGCCGCGTCATAACGCCTTGGCATGTGCGCGTGACAAAAACAATAGATATTTATCGCTGACAAGGTGTCAACACTAACAAGAAGCCAGCGAGTGTTGTTATAAGCAGGCAATAAAAGAATAAGTGGCCGTCAATAATGTCACAACCTACATCGAATTGTTACGTTTGTAACAAACTAACGGCATTTAGTAAGTGGAGTTTATTTCATGTAAAACTCCTTTTTGATTCATAGAGAAGAAGCTTACACCACATGTTATCGGTAAGTTCCGAAACCCGAGATGCTTTTGCCGTTGTTTAAATGAAAAGGCTGTGTGTGCGATGCTAGTGAATACATATTTTTTGTAAGCTTTTGGTGTCTGTTTCTTTGAATGAAAACAATATTGTTATGCCTTACTTTCTGTTTAAAAAAAACGACGTGATATTACCACTTTTTCGGACGTGACGTCAATTACAAGTGACGACAACTATTAAAAAAATCTTCCAATTAACGCAACACGAACTGTCGGATTTATTGGATGAATCTTGCATGAGTAAACAACAATATTATCATTGATAAACTCGTAAGTTTAATAAAAAGTATTAAGTAAAATCAATATTAATTTGTATTATTCAATGCAAATAATTTTTGTAATTATACTTAATGATCGGCAACAAACCTTTGTTTACATTACACTGTGTGCAAACGACTGGGTGGGGTAACGACCTAGCAATAGTACCAACTGACCAAACATGTAAAAAGTGGTCACCTTAAAACAACGGTCACCTGTCTACACCTGTCAAATCGTCATTTCCCTTGACTGACCTCTGTTCTCAGGTTGGGCATTGTACCTATCGTTCTTCTACAACCGTTATTGCCTCTAACGTATTTATGTACTCTGCATGTGGAAATATGCCTGTCCGTCCGTTCGTTTTTCCTTCCGTACAAGGTTAACCTTAAATGATACTTTTCGTAAAACATGAACAATTTATCTTACACAGCTATCAATACTCTCACGATACTGACACCACCAGCCTTATTTCGACGGTCAAAATTCTTGGTTAACTTAAAATGACACCTTTCGTATAGCATCACTAATTGTACATACAAAGCTTGGATACTTATATAAAAAGGTGAAAAAAAAGGTTAAATGAAATTATATGAATTATATCTTTGAACACTAACAACACAACCACGTCACTATGGAACGCCTCTGTCTCCTGTTGACTATTGGTATATCGGAGGTTTCATTGAAATGATTTGGGTTTAAATCATGTGATACAAATGTATGTGTTTATAATAGTATAATAGTATGTGCTTGCCATAGTATTCTGTGTGTTTGTGATGGTATGTGTGTTTGTGATGGTATGCTGTGTGCATGTGATGATATGCTGTGTGTTTGTGATGATATGCTGTGTGTTTGCCATAGTCTGCTGTGTGTCTGTCATGGTATGTTGTGTGTTTGTCATGGTATGCTGTGAGTTTGTTCTAAACATTTAAAAAATGTGTTGCGTTTTAGTGCAGAATCTATGTCGGTCGATTCCATTTTTTATTTCAGTGATATTTGTATTTGAACCGTGAGAAAGCATGTGCACGAAATGTTACAATATAGGTTCTTTTAACTGATTGTAGTGCACTGACGAGATGCAATTCACGGATTGTAGTGTACTGACTATGCGACCTTCTTTCATAGACCACCCCAATGAAGCACGGGACCGGCTTGTTCGCGAATTGTGGCATAAGACGACTCCTGATCTACAGTCGGAAAGCCCAACCTAGCCTCGACATGGGTCCCTCCACACTATCCTGATCCCCAGTCTGAAAGAGCGCCCAACCTGGCCTCGACACGTGTCCCTCCACACTCTCCTGATCCCCAGTCTAAAAGAGCGCCCAACCTGGCCTCGACACGGGTCCCTCCACACTCTCCTGATCCCCAGTCTGAAAGAGCGCCCAACCTGGTCTCGACACGGGTCCCTCCACACTCTCCTGATCCCCAGTCTGAAAGAGCGCCCAACCAGGCCTCGACACGGGTCCCTCCACACTCTCCTGATCCCCAGTCTGAAAGAGCGCCCAACCTGGCCTCGACACGGGTCCCTCCACACTCTCCTGATCCCCAGTTGGAAAGAGCGCCCAACCTGGCCTTGACACGGGTCCCTCCACACTCTCCTGATCCCCAGTCTGAAAGAGCGCCCAACCTGGCCTCAACACGGGTCCATCCAGACTACACTCTCCTGATCCACAGTCTGAAAGAGCGCCCAACCTGGCCTCAACACGGGTCCCTCCACACTCTCCTGATCCCCAGTCGGAAAGAGCGCCCAACCTGGCCTCGACACGGGTCCCTCCACACTCTCTTGATCCCCAGTCTGAAAGAGCGCCCAACCTGGCCTCGACACGGGTCCCTCCACACTCTCTTGATCCCCAGTCTGAAAGAGCGCCCAACCTGGCCTCGACACGGGTCCCCGCCACACTCTCCTGATCCCCAGTCGGAAAGAGCGCCCAACCTGGCCTCGACACGGGTCCCTCCACACTCTCCTGATCCCCAGTCGGAAAGAGCGCCCAACCTGGCCTCGACACGGGTCCCTCCACACTCTCCTGATCCAGAGTCGGAAAGAGCGCCCAACCTGGCCTCGACACGGGTCCCTCCACACTGAGCCGTGTGCTCTATACTTGAAACAGTCAGTATAGTATGTTGTTGATGATATTTTTATAGTTGTTGTGTTTAGGTTTTCCGAACGAAAAGACTGGTTATTATATTGGCGAATGCGGGCGGGCGTGAGGGCGGAACATGTTTGTCCGGGCCATAACTATGTTGTTCATTGTCAGATTTTAAAATCATTTGGCACATGTGTTCACCATCATTAGACGGTGTGTCGCGCGAACGAATTACATCGATATCTCCAAGGTCAAGGTCACTCTTTTAGTTCAAAGGTCAAAAATGGCCATAAATGAGCTTGCCCGGGCCATAACTATGTCATTCATTGTCAGATTTTAAAATCATTTGGCGCATTTGTTCACCATATCATTGTACGGTGTGTCGCGCGAAAGAATTACGTAAATATTTCCAAGGTCAAGGTCGCCACGACTAAAAATAGATTGATTTTGAAACATGGGGGGTAACTGTGATGATCAATTAGTAGCAATGCACATTTTGAGTTGTAGTTGTCTTCCTTTATCAGACTTTTTTTAATTGAAAACCTGGTTTTGTGACAATTTAGTCCCTTGTTGTCGTTGTTTTCGTATTGATTTTGTTGCTAAGATGATGTTGTGGTTGTCGACATACTTGTTGACGTGATGTTATGGTCGGTAAAGTTAATGTTGTTGATGATTTTGAAGTGAACCGACTGTGCAAGGATATAAAACAACTCATGTATTTCCTTCATGTATTGATAAAGAATTGTCTGTTTAATGTCCTTTTATATATAGACGTGTGCATTGTTCATTGACGTCGCATAAATATATAACAAATACTTCGAATGATAATTAATAATTATAAATAATAATAATAATATAAATATAATAATATATAATATAAATAATAATAATAAATAAATAATTATAATTTATATTTTTAACATGATTTTGTAGAAAAAAAATACTTAGAACTTGTTAATGTACAAATAAAGACCAAGGCCAGCTCACACATTGCATATGTGGCAACCAAACTTCACTTGAGTTTAACACGCTAAAAATGTAGAAATATTTCATTCGTGTTTAAGCACGCATGTAATTATTATATTCACAACATGTAACGTCTGTAGATGTAATGGGTACGCAAAATGGGCATTTTTAAAATTGCAGGTGTCCATTAGTTTCCCTTGCAAGGGCTGTATTCACCGGTCCGTGAAAGTTGCTACCAACACCAGAAGTCGCAACGCGGACGAAGATTTTGCCAAAGATATGACTGAGGTAATATTTGCATAATATAACAACGCTCGAATTATAGAAAATTCGTGGAGACCTTCATTGCAGTATGTACGCAGATTTCAGATGAAGGTTTTGTTGTATTATTTTCAAGTGAATGAGTGTACACTACGTGGATAAGGTAAACGTTAGCGAGCATGATCTTTAATTTCTGTTTATATCGTTAACATGTTCGCCTTGGTTACGTTGGGCAAGGAGGTGGATTTTCTTTTGGTTTTCCAATGGTGTTGCTTGGATGATGGCTTATCGCTTGCAGATCCACCATGCAGATCAGCTTTAGTTGTACTTGTTAGCGGTGAAACGAAATACTTGATTCCGTACGTTGGTAAACTACTTGTAACAACCTGGGATGCTTTTGATGATGGATTCAAAATAGAATCGTCTGCTACGGTGGGTCCCTCAATTGCAACACCGTCGAATTCTTCCGCGTGTTCTGTATAGCAGCATGGTAATTTGTTACACAGCACTGTTAGTCGGTAGACAAGAAGCAGGATTGTCACAATGTTCTTCACGACAAAGAACACCAGGCTGTATGTGACGAGCTGGAAGTGAACTATGATAGTCAGTCGCAGACACATGAACGGCAAGTCCTGCAGTAGAAGTTTTATACACGTCGACACCACTTCCGCAAAGTTGCAAGATCGTTTGCCATTTAGCAATAGTTCAATATGTAAAAGCTTGTTTCCTTTGTGTTGCTTTAAAATTGGAATGAACTGTAAAAAACTGATGGACCAAATGGTCAGTATGGCGTACGTTAAATGCTGATTCGTTTGTACCCGCGGTTCATCGAACAGCGCGAACAGCTCCATGATGTCCGAGGCCATACCCAGGTACTCGAGCAACACGGAGGACAGTTCGTCTTTCGATGTGTTCGCCCTGGGTAAAACCCATCCGCCGAAGATAATCAGATAGACCAGCGTCTCCTGTATGATCACGATCCACGTCTGCTCACCGATGCCAAGCAAAATACTGTCTATATGAGTCTGAAAAAAGATCCTAAATGAGTTGCACGGGAAATTACATACTTCATGTCAAACTATGTGTTATTAAGATGTTGTTCATACCTATAAAAATACAACTCTGCCAATAGAAACACCCAAATCAATCGTTTAACATAACAACTTACAAAATCTTAATTTATATTACATACTGTCATACAAACTACCAGTTTATGCAATTCTAACCAACCAGTATATTTGCCGATGTTGTGTTAGGTATATTCGCTGTAGTTGATGAATGTCTTAGTGTCGTGGTATAAACTGCTATGGTGAGCGGGGAAGCGTCCTCAGTCAATCCCTCGTTGTGCGGATCGTTCAGACCTTGAACTTCAAGGGCCACTGCAATCGCGTGCTCGTACTGCGATATCTGTAGCAGCCAGAAGCAGGGTAGGGTGGTCATCAAATGGAATAGGAAACATGGACACCACCTGCGAAACGATTAAACACAGGATAAGTTAGTGTATGTAATAAATTATTGCATTTCATATGCATGCAATGTAAAACCGTTACCACATGTCAGTGTATGGATACCACTTGCTAAAACAGTAACCACACGTCAGTTCGTGCATACCACTAGCTGAAACATTGACCGATATCCGTACACGGATACCACTAGCTGAAACATTGACCACAGCATGTTTGTGGATGGATTCCCGCTGTGCAATGATACCGACCGCAATTCGTGGACTGGTCTCCCAAAACAGGAAGATCAAGTGGGATGTTCTACAAATGGACTTAACCTCAACCACATAGTAAAAACACTTAGACTTGATCAAAAAATATATATATCAACTGTTTATTTTCGTCAGATAAACATATTCGCAAACGATTTTCTACATTCGAAAGTATACATTCCGAATTATAAAAAGTGTGTCAGACAGTTCCGGATGCTCGCTGAAATGCATGACGAATCTGATTCCGCAGACACTTACTGTATGCTACCTAGTTCAAGATAGATGAACAGTGCAATCAAAATGCATGCGTAGCATATCGGTGCTTTAACTCCAGAGTAACCAATGTGGCACAGTGTATAGCTTAATTGGTGTTTTTACGTGACCCATTAAATGCTTTGTCTTACCAAAGCTTTTTAGTGCAGTACTTGACTTTTGTCTCATACAGAAAGCCATAATGTGTTCCCACAAACGCAAACATGAACGTTCACATATGTATTTGACATTGTTGCTTCCCAACATGATGAATGCCACTAAATTTCACTTTTTGTTTACATTTTAAATGTTAAGTGTAATTACTCTGAATCCATATATTATTATACTACAGTTACAGATCGTAAAGGAAAGCCGTTGTTGATTTTTTTTAATTCCGTAGTGGTGTTTTCATCTACAAATTGAATAAACATTGACTTAAGTACCCAACTATAAGTTATATGTTATATTTATTTTTTTAATTATGAAAGGTACCAGTATATTACAACTCTGGACAAAACAATTAACTTTGGCAAACGTTGGTAGAATAGTAAACTTATAACTGATTGTGCCTAAACAAAAATTGTGCAGTGTTACTGAAATAGCAATGTTACATATGAAACACGCATTGTTATAAGTTTACAACTACATGTACTGATCACAAAACACAATGTATTTAATGTTTATTTATATATTTAATGTCTTATTTCGATTTAGAGTCATTATTGCGTCATTGAAATATTTAAATTTAGCTTAACCATGTTGCAGAATCAACTGGGTTTTCTGGGGTTTACCCACGGGCTGGACAGAATGTGAACACGCCGTTAAGAACTTTATTTTTGTAAATATCTCAAGTTATTGATATATATTTGCAAAATCCTTAAGTGCATTAAAGACCGTTCTTGCAGTTTGTTCCGATATGTTATGGTATAAGAATCAATCCTTGAATACGTATGAAATCGGTGACAAAATTTCACGTTGCGTGAAGCATAACCCTGCAGTAGATCTACACATGGCATTTCTAAACAAGAACCAATGCTCATTTAATAAAGTAATTCTGTCTTTTATAAACTAGTTGAACTTATTAAGAAAAATTGTTTTGAGAATTAATTTGACAAAAAACATTTACTGATGTGTATACATTCATTTACGTTTAATTGGGAACCCCACAGTCACGTGATCCTGCACCCTGTTAACATTACATAAAGGATATTCGATCGTTTGCGTGTAAGAGCGTATTGAATATCATGAGGGACCTAGGTCTTTAATGTTAAAAAGAATTCATAAGATTGGCGTAAATAAATCCGAGGACACCAATCACTATCATTTCTTGATAGATCGATAATGTATACGCAAACTAAATGAATATTAAATAAAGAATAGATATTGTTATCGATAAATAGCGAACTTAAATTTTGATATGACTAGATCCGAAAACGCTTTAGTATAAACTATGTAAATGTTGTAATGATTATGAAAAAAGATTGATGTTTATTGTAAAGAACTGTTAAATGTTTAGACTAGTTCAGCTTAAATTCATAAGCATGTACTTAGTATATTCATTTGCTAATCCGACTGTTTTATTAACAGATGCACCGGGAAAATAAGGGAATTTTAATCACGCAAAATTCCAAACCCAAGTGTAAGCGAGTGCATTTAAAAGATAAGTTATCTCAAAGTGCTTAAACGTAGGAATCTGTTTGATAAGCGAATAATTGGTTAAGAATGTTTCACCCTGCAATATCAAGAATAAAACATCGCTTCCATACATTAGTGTGATGGAAAATTTAACTCTAGTAAAATTCTAGTATCACAGATTAAGCAACGTTTTGCAATGTTATTGTCTAATCCTACAGTTACACCTACTACACAGACATAAATACGCATAAATATTACCGCTTAACTAGTAACAAGTGCTTATATGTATACATACGTAGAGCTGCAACGATCAGTCACCCGCGAACGACCCAAATCGTGTACCGATACTCAATGCGTTTTTTTTATTGTTCTGAATATATCCATAGAGGAATCGTCATAAAACACTTACTTAGCAATTTAGTTATGTAGAATACAGGTTATCATATATTGTTAAATAGTTATCATAACACGAGTGCGGCTGTTCTTCCAATAACATGTTAATCAAATGAGTCGCGTTCTGAGAAGACTGGGCATAATGCATGTGCGTAAAGTGTCGTCCCTGATTAGCCTGTGCAGTCCGCACAGGCTAATCAGGGACGACACTTTCTACCTAAACTAGATTTTCGTGTAGAAAAGACTTCCTTTAAACGAAAAATACAATAAAAGCGGAATTTGTCGTCCCAGATTAGCCTTTGCGGACTGCACAGGCTGATCTGGGACGACACTCTACGCACATGCATTATTCCCAGTTTTCTCAGAACGCGACTCAAATGGAATCAAGAAACTGCCGAATCTTTGCATCAACATACAAACACAAGTTCCCTCCAACTCACCATTTCCACTCAATCCCTCGGTTGATCCTGATCACAAACGCGGCTTCTATCACTAAGAGAACGTTTATTGCGAGCAGCGTCCAAAGCCGGCTGTCCCGACGCGTTTCCACCACACGCCATACGGACAGGAAGTTGTGCAGTAGCAGCAAGCAGCGAACCAGTATCGCGAGGAATATAGGCCTTACTTTCACAGAATGCCTAGCCTTATAAGCGCTGCCCCATACGAGACGTAACATTGCGAACACAGTACTATATGCTTCTTTGTTAAGTGGCGGAAATCTCGGCGCCAGGCCAGGATGCAGTATGCGGTAGACGTGGAAGATACATTCGTTTGAAAACAGCTACCTTATCGTTTTAGTTATTATTCATCAGATGTTAACCGGTTAAACATGCATTTATCAAAATTTAGATAATATCGTTTATTTGTAGTAACATTCGTAAAAGTTCAGTGTAAATGTCGACTTGTAACATACTGGTCTATAAAAATAATTACACTATACTTTCCACGTAAATTCAGATATTTACAACGGACGTTTTTTCAGTGAATGATTACATGTTAAAACTATAACTATTATAGACTATTGTAAATTTTATCATGGATATCGTGGAGACAGCTTTCATTCATTCAATTTAATGGTTCTGAAAGTCTTACGAACTGCACACTGTTTGCCTTTTCGTCCTCAGATATGAACGATGCTGGTTGTAAATGCAGAGATATATAAAAGTGACCACTTTCATAATCGTATTTCCAAATCCAGTTATCGTACCGATTTCAAATCTGTGCGATTGCGTGAAACATTTTGTTTATGATGATATTGACCCCTATCTGTATCCTTCGAGTACTTACTTGTGTGTTTCCAATTAATATATTTTTAGTTGCCCACCATCACCGAATTTAAGCTAAAAATGTGACCTTGTGAAAACTTTATTGACATAAGATGACTATCAAGTTATTGTTAAGTTATTGTTGTTTAAATCTGTTTTAATGTTAATATATTTTGTTATTTGTGTATATACTGCAGTACTGGTGATACCGCGTATTGGTGTATTAAGCCTGTGTCTTCAATTATTTCTTTCAATCGTAATAAATCAAAGAAAACACATCGGTTTGTTGTAATTTTATCCTTTTTGTGTAGAAATTAAGTTCCTTTTTGATATGATGAAACATTTTATCTCGATATCGGCTGGGTTCTGCTTACGGTCGGACGCCATGTTTGTTAAGAAGAGTACTGCGTATCGGTGTATTAACGTTTAGCCGCTTTGTAGATTACTAGCATAATGATTGGACTGTCATTGGTTTCCAATATAGGAGAAATTATTAGTTAAACAAAACAAACAACAGTTGTTGTTTTTTATTTTATAATTTTTGCATATTTTACGAAATAATAAAATATAAACATTAATACAAATTTCAACGACAACACATTAGCAATAACTTTCAACTTTCTAGTTCTCTCTTGTCAATATAGTTTTAACAATTTATACATCGACTTCTCTACAGCTGAAATTCGGTGCTGGCGGGCAACTAAAAATAAAGAAATATTAATTTGAAACACCCAGGTTAAATATTTGAGGAAAAAAAAGCAGAATGTTATTTCAATTTACTGGTAGATCTATAAAGTTTGAGCGAGTAATCGTAATCGTAGTAGCATGCCCATATATGTAAAAAAAAATACAGCACCGACTAACCCGCGCATCAACATGTGCCGTTTCTTTACTATGGGATGTTTCTGTTCGGTAAAATAACAAACGAAACTCATGAAATACTTTCTGCAATTGTGTACGTTTTTGTATTTGACATTGTATTTTGTTATAAAGGACAACACACCCGTAGACAGGCCATTTGACGGTTATTCTTGTTTATAGTAAAGTGGGAAAAACATTTGGCGACGGAACTAAGAAGTTTTGGGGCAGATATTCGGCATGTTTTTTGGATAACATCGATATTCGCAGTACAATTACACTTGCCTAGTACACCAATTACAGGTCTGAAGTTTATGAAAGTATTCTAAAAGGGTGCTAACCGTGAATACACCGATTTGCAGTACTTTTCATAACAAACAAATTGGCTATCGACTGTAATGAGAACACAGCCGATATCGCAGATAAAATTTCCATTCATATCATAATGGAACTTAATTTCCTCACAATACATTTTAATTAACAACGGACCGCCGTTTTTTCCTTAGTTCATTACAATTCGACTATTGTTATTTGAAGGCCGGCTTAATACACCGATACGCTGTATCACCGGGCGATATGTTGATTACTATCGTGTTGTTCTTTTTACTTATTATTACATATGCGACATGCTTGATTTTGATTTTTAAGCTGTTTAATATTTGTTTAATTTTTAAATATATATGTTGGGCGTGTTCATAAAATCGTTATCTTACACTCTGGTGAGCAATTTTAAGAGCTGTAAACTATTTGCTGTTTGCCCGAAATTATGTACTTTTTAGCTCATCTATTTTTTGAAAAAAAAATATGAGCTATTGTCATCACCTTGGCGTCGGCGTCCGGTTAAGTTTTGCGTTTAGGTCCACTTTTCTCAGAAAGTATAAATGCTATTGCATTCAAACTTGGTACACTTACTTACTATCATGAGGGGACTGGGCAGGCAAAGTTAGATAACTCTGGCGTGCATTTTGACTGAATTATGTGCCCTTTTTATACTTAGAAAATTGAAAATTTTGGTTAAGTTATGCGTTTAGGTCCACTTTTTTCAGAAAGTATCAATGCTATTGCATTCAAACTTGGTACACTTACTTACTATCATGAGGGGACTGCGCAGGCAAAGTTAGATAACTCTGGCGTGCATTTTGACAGAATTATGTGCCCTTTTTATACTTAGAAAATTGAAAATTTTGGTTAAGTTTTGTGTTTAGGTCCATTTTATTCCTTAAGTATCAAAGCTATTGCTTTCATACTTGAAACACTTACTAACTATCATAAGGGGACTGTGCAGGCAAAGTAATGTAACTCTGACTGGCATTTTGACAGAATTATGTGCCCTTTTTATTCTTAGAAATTTGAAAATTTGGTTATGTTTTGTGTTTAGGTCCACTTTATTCCTACAGTATCAAAGCTATTGCTTTCATACTTGCAACACTTATTAACTATCGTAAGAGGACTGCAGGCAAAGTTATGTAACTCTGACTGGCATTTGGACGGAATTATGGGCCCTTTATACTTAGAAAATTGAAAGTTTGGTTAAGTTTTGTGTTTTGGTCCACTTTACCCCTAAAGTATCATAGATATTGCTTTCATACTTGGAACACTCGCAAACTATCATAAGGGTACAGTAAAAGGACAAGTTGCATAACTCTGGATGTCATTTTTACGGAATTATGGCCCTTTTTTGACGTAGTAACTTTGAATATATGGTTAAATTTTGTGTTTCGATCCACTTTACTTCCTAAGTATCAAGGCTATTGCTTCAAACTTCAAATACTTTCATGCTATCATGAGGTTACTGTACCTGGCAAGTTGAATTTTATCTTGACCTTTGAATGACCTTGACTCTCAAGGTGAAATTATTAAATTTTGCTAAAATTGCCATAACTTCTTTATTTATGATTAGATTTGATTGATACTTTGACAAAACTACTCTTACCTGACATACCACAATAGACTCCACCCAAACCATCGCCCGTGCCCCCCCCCCCCTCCCCCGAATCCACCTCCCCCCTATTTTTATGCCCCCCTTCGAAGAAGAGGGGGTATATTGCTTTGCTCATGTCGGTCTGTCGGTCGGTCTGTCTGTCGGTCGGTCTGTCTGTCGGTCGGTCCGTCCACCAGGTGGTTGTCAGACGATAAATCAAGAACGCTTAGGCCTAGGATCATGAAACTTCATAGGTACATTGATCATGACTCACAGATGACCCCTATTGATTTTGAGGTCACTAGGTCAAAGGTCAAGGTCACTGTGACCCGAAATAGTAAAATGGTTTCCGGATGATAATTCAAGAACGCTTATGCCTAGGATCATGAAACTTCATAGGTAGATTGATCATGACTAGCAGATGACCCCTGTTGATTTTCAGGTCACTAGGTCAAAGGTCAATGTCACGGTGACCCGAAATAGTAAAATGGTTTCCGGATGATAATTCAAGAACCCTTATGCCTAGGATCATGAAACTTGATAGGTAGATTGATCATGATTAGCAGATGACCCCTATTGATTTTCAGGTCACTAGGTCAAAGGTCAAGGTCACGGTGACCCGAAATAGTAAAATGGTTTCCGGATGATAACTCAAGAACGCTTATGCCTAGGATCATGAAACTTGATAGGTACATTGATCATGACTGGCAGACGACCCCTATTGATTTTCAGGTCACTAGGTCAAAGGTCAAGGTCACAGTGACCCGAAATAGTAAAATGGTTTCCTGATGATAACTCAGGAAAGCTTATGGCTATGATAATTAAACTTCATAGGTACATTGATCATGACTCGCAGATGACCCCTGTTGATTTTCAGGTCACTAGGTCAAAGGTCAAGGTCACAGTGACAAAAAACATATTTACAAAATGGCTGTCACTACAACTTAGAGCCCATATGGGGGGCATGCATGTTTTACAAACAGCCCTTTTTTTTAAGATGATCTCACAAATGACCACCACACCCTCACACTATACCCCCCCACCCCACCCCCTCCCCAAATTTTTTTTTAAACGGTTAAAAAACAACTATTTATTTTGATTATTTTATGTTTGAAATACCGTCCAACCATCGCACCCAAAAATCATCCCCCACCCAAATCCCCGCCCCCCCCCCCCTAAATTTTTTTTTTTTCAGATCATCTCACAAATTACCACCACACCCTCACACTATACCCCTCCCCCCCCCCCCACCTCACCCCCCCCCCCCCAATTTTTTTTTAAACAGTTAAAAAACACAAATATTTATTTTTATTATTTTATGTTTGAAATACCGTCCAACCATCGCACCCAAGAATCCACACCCCACCCCCCCCCCCCACCCCCCGAATTTTTTTTCCCCTTTTTTTCGCATTTTTGGAAGATAATGTAATAAATGTCCACACCCCCACACAATGCACCCCTCTTCACTCCACCCCTTCCTCCTTTGTGATTGAAAATGAGAGTCCCTTCACCTTTAAAAAGAAAATAGATGAGCGGTCTGCACCCGCAAGGCGGTGCTCTTGTTAAAAATGTGTTTTGATGCCGATTTTGTGGATGTTTAGAAAGGTTTTTACAATACTTTATATAAACCGAGATTGTATCACGTTTTTAGATGCTTACTTACGAGCCACTTGCCGCCTGTAACAACGATGCCATTCTTTAACAGAAGCTAGATCAACTTATTATACAATATGGTATGAAATATTGTTTATGTGTTTTGCTACCAAGTTTGTGATGTTATTTTAGTATATTAGTGCTCCGCTCTCTATTTATAAATCACACGTTGCAGGAAAAATCCAAATAATCAAATTAATTTATATTTTCGCACCCGGTAAGCTCAGTTGGTAGAACGCTGAATTATGTGTCCGATGTTTGGGACTTTTTAGCACCAGTCGGCCGGCGAATAGTCGTGAAATATACCGCTATTTTGTATGCCCCCGAATTGCGGCATATAGTCTTTGAACTGTCCGTCAGTCCGTCCGTCTGTCCGACCGTCAGTCAGTCTGTCTGTCCGTCCAAAAACTTAAACATTGCTCATAACTTTTGCAATATTGAAGATAGCAACTTGATATTTGGCATGCATGTGTATCTCATGGAGCTGCACATTTATAGTGGTGAAAGGTCAAGTTCATCCTTCAAGGTCAAAGGTCAAATATATGGCTTCAGAGCGGCGCAGTAGGAGGCATTGTGTTTCTGACAAACACATCTCTTGTTCTGGACCTTTGAATGAATAAGGATTATGCAAGCTAATAATAATTTAGTATGTCTCTTTATTTAAATTAGGAACTACTCGGTTGGACCCGACTCTGGCATCTGAAGACCTGACTGTGCCCGTGACTGCGCCCGTTAAGAATCGGGTTGTCGAGGAGGAAAACAATCATGTGCTAGTATGTGAACAGTTTCAGAAATAGTTATAACATACGTATTTATAACTGTTTAAAACTCGGTTTTGTATTTATGGATATGCGTAAAAGTCATGCAATTACAATACCAATAAACCAAATAATAAGGCGCATGTAAACCAGAGTTTTTATTACACATTTAAATATTGTTTAGATTATACATATAAAGCTTGAATTAGCGTTGTGTAATTTCGTTACATATTCCATAATCTACATATTTATTATACGCACTTGAAATTCACTGCATTAAAACAAATCATTTTCGACCGTTGCAATTTAAGTACAGCAACAAAACAAGCAGCCCGATGTGGACGCCGGCCAGGCAACAAAAGTAAACACACGTGCTCTTGCTTCCTCATAAAAAGACGCATGTCTGGTTTACCTCAGTGAACAGTTCCGTACGTACTTCACACGTGCTTCGTGAAGGGAGTCAACTCTGCAAGGTTCGGCGAGGAAGAAGATGAAGGGGAGAGCACTCTTCTCCCATGGTGTGCAGACTCACGCGGTTGTTACGGCGGATGTCGGTTCAGTATCATGACAACCGTTTTAGCGAAACACGCGTAGACTTTGAAAACATCGTTTATTTGATTCTTTTTTTTGCTGTTTCTTGTTCTTCGGTCATGATCCGACTTTAATTTCTAGTCAGTATTGTTAAAACTCATTTGTATACATTTTCATTTTCATGTTTCCTTTAAGTTATTTTTATTAGTTTGAAATGCATGTTCTTTGTAATAGTTTATAATCTATATTTTCGTCTTTTTTTCTCTTCAATCGCTATCTTTCCGGATATCATTAAGGAACAATTACTAGTACTTGATATGTGTTTGATATAACGAGAATTATTACAAACCAATCGAATTTGATATGTATTTCTTCATTTCATCTTTTGCAGAACTGGCAGTGTGTAAATTGTGGTCAAATTTGTATAAAGTGAATATCAAACTCGTTATTAGACATTATTTGTTACACTACCAAGTATAAAAGCGTGGTTTATTTCACAGCGTAAACATGTCTGAAACATCGAAGATAACTGCGACTCATTTTAGTTTTAGTTTAGCAAATGTTTGTTGTGTAAAGTTTATGATTTTTCTTTATAATTTGTAGTTATCTTTTGTTTTGGCATGCTTGAAGTTGTGTTTTGATTTAGGGGGGTGTGTGGTTGTGGTTAGATTTGTAGTTGTGTTTGTTTGGTATGGACTGTAGTTATGTTTTGTGTATGAGTGGTTTTATGTTGTGTTTTGTTTTATATGGTTTGTAGTAATGGTTTGTTTAGGAATGTTCTGTATTGTTAATGTGTTTTGATATGGTTGGTATTTTGTTAAGGTATAGTTTATAGTTGTGTATTATTAAGGTATTGTTTGTAGTTGGGTTTTATTTATGTATGGCTTGTAGTTTTTTTGTTTAGATATGGTTTGCAGAAGTGTTTCATTTTGATATGGGTTGAAGTAGTGTTTTGTGTAGATGTGGTCTGTAATTGTATTTCGTTTAGGCATGATTTGAAGTTGTATTATGTCAAGGTATGGTTTGAAGTTGTATCTTGTCTAGGTATGGTTTGTAGTTGTGTTTTGTTTATTTATGGTTTGAAATTGTGCTTTGTTAAGTTCTGGTGTGTTAAGGTACGGTTTTTAGTTGTGTTTTGTCTAAGTAGGGTTTGTAGTTGTTTTTTGTTTATGTATGGTTCGTAGTGTTTTTGTTAAAGTATGGTTGTGTTACATTTTAAAAATGGTTGAAGTAGTGTTTTGTTTAGTTGTGGCTTGTAGTTGTGTTTTGTTTAGGTATGGCTTGCAGTTGTGTTTTGTTTAGGGTTGGCTTGTAGTTGTGTTTTGATTAGGGTTGGCTTGTAGTTGTGTTTTGATTATGTATGGGATGTAGCTGTGTTTAGTTATGAATGGCTTGTAGTTGTGTTTTCTTTAGGTATGGCTTGTAGTTGTATTTTGTTATGGTTTGGCTTGTAGTTGTGTTTTGTTTATGTGTGGCTTGTAGTTTTGTTTATGTATGGCTTGTAGTTGTGGTTAGGTATGGCTTGTAGTTGTGTTTAGGTATGGCTCTTGTAGTTGTGTTTTCTTAAGTTATAGTTTGTAGTTGTTTTTTTGTTAAGGTACGGCTTGTAGTTGTGTTTTGATTAGGTATGGCTTGTATTTGTGTTGTGTTTATGTATGGCTTGTAGTTGTGTTTTGTTTATGTATGGCTTGTAGTTGTGTTTTGATTAGGTATGGCTTGTATTTGTGTTGTGTTTAGGTGTGGCCTGTAGTTGTGTTTTGTTTAGGTCTGGTTTGTTTAGGTATGGCTTGTAGTTGTGGTGTGTTTAGGTCTGGTTTGTTTAGGTATGGCTTGTAGTTGTGTTTTGTTTAGGTCTGGTTTGTTTAGGTATGGCTTGTAGTTGTGGTTTGTTTAGGTATGGTTTGTTTAGGTATGGTTTGTAGTTGTGGTTTGTTTAGGTCTGGTTTGTTTAGGTTTGGCTTGTAGTTGTGGTTTGTTTAGGTCTGGTTTGTTTAGGTATGGCTTGTAGTTGTGGTTTGTTTAGGTCTGGTTTGTTTAGGTATGGCTTGAATTTGTGGTTTGTTTGTGTATGGTTTGTAGTTGTGTTTTATTTAGATATGGTTTAATTGTGTTCTTTAAATCTACTGGATAGACCAAACAATTAAATCATATTCACTGTTTCATTAGAAATGTTCTTTTAACAAACACCTGACTTATGTATGTAATTAAAAAATTCATGCATGTTTTATGTACATTAACAAAAATTAGCGATGCTTTATTTTTACTAGTTTCCATTTCCGTTTATTGCTCTATTTGTCATGAAACAGTGAACACATAAATGAACCTATTCGATTTAACTGAGATAAAACAGTGAAAAATATGTATTAAAAGCTTCTTATTAATTATATACATGATAAATTGTATGTAAAGAGTATAAATAAGTAAAACCAGCACACTTTTGTGTATAAACTACTTTATTTATTTACAGCTCATAGAATCCTACCTGTATTGTTTGTTACCTATATCTAACACGTCTACACGTTAGATACAATTAATAAAATCAATATGCGATTACATTTTCAACAAACGTTTCCTGGAAAAAATACTTTATTAGATTTTCTTTTCTGCTTCTACGACATTTTCTTCGCCCTACGACACATGGGTATCTGTCGGAAAATGACAATAAGGCGGTAACATAGCAGCATAAGAGAAACAAGATTTTTGAGTATGAAAAACAGCAAACTGTATGTTAAAATTTGTATCTCGATTACAATATACAGCCTCACGACCAGGAACGGCAAATCCTGCAGACATATGCTCATCAGGGTTACAACGATTTCGACAAATTTGTCCGAAAAGCAGCGCGTGATGCACGGCACTTTCGGACTCCGCACGTGCTGGAAACGCTTCTTGTGCACGAGAATCGGTATGAACTGGACGAAACTGGCCGACCAGACGGCCATGATGACGATTGTCAGTTTCCCGTTTTGTCTCACTGCGCTCTCGTCGAACACCGCGAGAAGTTCCATGATATCGGACGCGATGGCGAGAAACTCGAGCAGAAGGTCGGCTAGGAAGATGCGCGTGACCTTGCCACGCGGCAGCAGCCAGCGGCTGAACACGAGCAGGTACACGAGTGACTCCTCTATGATTATCGCCCACAGATTGTTGTTCAAAACAATGCGATTACCGGTAAACGTAACCTCCTGCAAACGAATGTATTTTAAAGTGCATGGAATTAATCAGAAACAAATCCGTGTGATTCTACTAGCATTTGTATAATTGTTTCATAAGGTTGAACATCCCGTATTCGAATTTAATTTGTTCAGAAGCATGTTGACATACGTTTATAATGTCAGGCTTTTGATATTGTAATACATAACGATGTTATGATACTCATCAATGAACGCTATTACAATGTGAATGTGTTGCACGCGGAGGATTTTCGTGGGAAACTATTGCAACACCATCTGCGCTTTCGAATTATTCACCATCATCGATAATCATTCGCATGCAAGGTTTCTGTGCGGTTTTTCGTTCCTTTTAAATTATGTTATTTGATTAGATAGAGTAGGAACTCAACTGAACGAACATTAAATGACAGTTACCGGTAAATGAATCGTGGCGGGGTCGCGATGATATTGCAGTTGAACAGGATTTAAACTAGCATGCATGTATATACGTATATATTTAGATTTAAATATATTTGATACATAACTTATGATATGATATTCATATGTTCTGATTTAATACATTGCTCTACGCCTGTTAGGAATTTAAAGTTTATGGCAAGTGTAATATGGCTCACTTTTTAAAATCATAGTAAGAAAATTTTCCTCATCCATTCAAGGGACTTGTTTTGCATTTGGAATCAGTCATATTTTTCAAAATACTTGTTCATTGATGATTTATGCAGTGCATATTGAATTACCTTAATTGAGACAGGAGTAGTTACTGTGGTATAATTGTCTGTAGTATTGGCGATGGCAACTGCAGAAGAAGAGCTCCCGTTGTTGATGTTACCATTCATGGAAGTTGCGTCACGATATAGGTGTAACTCTAGAAGCCAAATGGCCGGAATTGTGGAACCCAAGTAGAACAAGAAACATGGCGTCCACCTAAAATAAAGGAATAATTTACATCACCCGTAGTGCATTTTCCATACTATATAAGAGCCGCGCCATGCGAAAATGAGTTTAATGCAAAATGCGGCCAGCGTAGCTTCAGACAAGCCTGTTTATTCCTACACTGCCCTTCATACAGTCACACAATGTTTAATGGTCTTATTAGCGCATAGGGTAACTCATCACCAGACTGCACGCAAGCTAGTATGGAGATACGCAGGCCTCGTATGACATTAGACCAGTTTTCGCATAAAGCGGCTCATAAAATGTTATCCCCAACTGTTAGCATACGTAGTTTAATTCCTGTATACTTGCTGGCAATGAATGATTAAGTGTCCTGATACGTATGTTTAAACCACGACCATGTTGGTCAGGAATTACAAAGTAAGACTACTTTTATTTACAACCTAATGGTGCTGTGTTCAATATCGTGTCATTGTTCCTTTTGTAGTACGTAGATGAGTGTGTCGATATAAATCATCTCCAAATTTCATATGAGATTTATTAATTAAGTGATACATGTATATATTAACTGTCATACGCACCATGAATATTCAATGCCGGCCCTCCCGACAATTACGATGCTCGTCTCCAACAACAAGAACATGTTTGATGCTGCCAGGAACCAGTACAGCGGCTCGCTGTATGCTTCCGTCACGCGCCATATTGCTATAAGGCTATGCGACACCAGAAAGATGCGTACAAGCACCGCCCAAAATATATCACGGCGATTGCCAGAGAGCACTGTGTTCAAATCAGTCGGCGTTTTGAGGCCTTCGAAGTCATCTTTAATCACCTTATTCGGGTGTGTTATAACGCTAATCCCGTTGTCTACCGGTTTGTGCTCGTCTGTCTTGATAAAGATGTCTTTGTCTATTGATGTATCGACAACATCGACGTCCGCTTGCTTTGTAATTGATAACGAATCCTCTGAATCCTCGTCAAAGAAAAGCAAAGTCGCCTTTTGCGTTTCAGAAGTAACGGACTTGTTGTTGGAAGCTAATACTCTGTTTTGGAATTCTATCCATGATATTGGCGGATTTCTGCAATTGTAAAATCCGTCTTCCGAATGATGGCCTGTGCTGCCAACAACAGTAGAAAGATGTTCCTTGCTGGTAATTTCTGACCCGATCAGTCTGTCTGTAGACATATTTCTTTCGAATTCAACGGGCGTAGACAGATCCTTTATTTTTGGCATACTGTAACCTTCCTCCGAGCCACGCTGTCCCGTATGCGTGTCATAAATGAAATAGCCGTCGCTTTCCTCGTCGCCGCGTTCGTTTTGTATACGCCACATTTCTTAAAAATGTTTTAAAATGTTAGATATAAAAGCACTATGCTTTATGATAAGGTTTGGCTCCTGATGGCCAAGAGGGAGTTTCACAATGTTAATATTATATTATACATGCACACGTTTACGTTTTGTACGATAGAACCAGTTAAGGCGTTAATTTACGTACTCCTTCTTCGGAGATCTTGCTTAAACTATTTCCACCCTATACACTTCGGCCTTCGCGGTACAACGCCCGCGCGCTTATCACGGAAGAATAGAAAGAAACTGATTTTGCAAAGGTTTACTGCTGACGTTCAGATTCTCAATTTGGTTATACCTTTTTAATCCTTAAAGAGGCCTTTTCACGTTTTGGTAAATTAACAAAATGAAAAAAAAAAAATGTTTTCGATTTGCAAATTTTCGTTGTAGTTATGGCATTTGTGAGAAAACAGTAATACTGAACATTCACAATGATCTTAAATATTAAAAAGCGTTGCAATGCGAAACGATTGAATAATTTGGAGAGTTCTGTTGTTGTCGTTACATTTTGTGATACGACGAGGATTGCTTGTATAAAGTATAAAATACATCATTAATATTTTAGCACGGATGGCCGAGTGGTCTAAGCGATAGACTTTTACTCCAGGGGTCAGTTGTTTGAGCCCTGTTTAGGTTTACTTTTTTTACTTATTTTTTATTTAAGTCTTGTTGTTTTTTTTACTGGAGCCTTTAAGATCCAATGTTTTCATTTATCAATATAAAGCATTTAATGACAAACTTCAATACATGCCAAAATCTGTGAAAAGGTCCCTTTAACACATATTGTCATATTTCTCAGAAAACACACATTTTAAGCGGAAGCAATATTTGATGTACATTATTATTTGAAGAAATTTATTTCAACCTCTATCTGTGAATTTTTGTCCAATTATGTAGTGTTGAGCAGTTATTATGTAGTCTATATAAGAGCACGCGTTGAGCAGTTATTATGATCGTAAACAGCTTTTACAGATAATTTGAATGAAATTTTACAGTTTTCGCCCCCTCCTATAAGTGAGTACCGGATTTGAAGTACGTATTAATCCTTTTGATGAAAAGAAGTTATATTCTCGCATCACATGAGCCTAATAATCTAAATACATGTTCATGTATCGTTACCGACGCGCACAATTAGGTGTCACAAAATGTAGCCGCGTTCTATTCATCGCATCCGGGACGTGATGTATTATTAAAAAAAATATGCTAATTAAAAGAAAAACTTTTTCCCGTCAACTGGGGGAGTAAGTGCATCATTTGTCCCTCAGATTAAGTCACATAAGTGTAAGTATGGAAAAAACATGACGGCCTTTGGACCAATATAAACATAATCACAACCTCAGCCATCATTAGTTTTATAATTGCCACTACATGTACTATCACCGCCAATATCAGCGGCATTATTGCCCTCAACACCAATCCCTTTTCAACGTCATCTTCGCTGTCTTCTACTTACCTTTCATCATCTTTTTCTTTATCGTTGGGATCATCATCATCTCATTAACCATCATGTTTTATTATCATAATGGCAACAACGACATTAATAAGGATAATTAACCTCTCATGACCATGTCACGTTCTTTTTTCATTTATTATATGATCATCGTTTATATATTACGTGTTCCTTCTGTTGTCATGAAAAAATAAACTTGAAAACAATGTTCGTTCAATTTATTTTTTTTTCATTAACAATTTCGGTATCAGTTGGCTTTAATGTTATTGTTCAAGCACACATTACGAATAAATGCTTGTTATTCGGGGACCGAACATTTGGTAACACATATTTATAGTTGTTTATCCTATTTTTTATGTTACATGATCACTAATTGTCAGATAATGGAAATAATTATATATTGGATACACACATAGTTGGTTATATTGGATACACACATAGTTGGTTATATTGGATACACACATAGTTGGTTAATGCGACATATCTGTTTTTGAATTCATACAATTAACTATGATGAAAGTTTTTTATTTGATGCGAAGGCTACCATAATAAAAAGCGTCTAAAATATTAACATAAGACTCGCTTCAAAATTTATCAACGTTTTTTTTAACTACAATGTTTTCTCAATAAATAAAAAAGAGCTTAAACGTCATTGATCAAAAGCTTTGTTTAATTAACATTTTATCTTTATTTGACTAACATAATTAATCCTAAAGCAAGAAACAAAAAATAGTTTAACTGTTCATGTTTTTATAATTGGAACATTGAAATGTAGTTCTAAAGGAACTATAAAAACTATAGCTAATGTGATGCAGGTGCTTGTGATGATGCCAGTATAAGTGGTGGTGGTGGTGGGTGCGGTTGAAAGCAGTGGTGGTGTAGGTTATGGAGACGGTGATGTTGCTGTTTTTGTTGTTGTTTTCATGGCGAATGCCATCTTAGGTATTCTTGTGCTCACAACATACTGCAGTGCTCCATATATACCGGTACACACATATTAAAGCGAGTATATACGATTTTGTCAAATATAAATGAATTTATATAAGATGTGTAAAAAAAACTTACTATATATATCTTTCAATATAAAAAAAGTTCAGAAGAACATGTGTTAAAAAATGCGAATTAAGCCAGATATTTAATTCTGAAATCAAAAACGGCTGTACAGTCGAATTCGCCAGCATGTTTATCATTCATGTACGATGTGAATCTAAACTTAGTTTAACGGTTCATTTTAAATTTCTGCAACAATATTTACTCATACGACACACGAACACTAACTCTGGTCCTAATAAAAAGACGAATGCTTCGGTTATTGTAGGAAAATATGTTCGTCACAATCGACTCGGGGCGCTAAAATGTCTTTGCTGCATTTAATGAAATTGGTATTTAATGTATAATTTTTCTTGCCTATTTTGTGTTATTGTAACATATTTTATCTATTTATTATAATTAAACACATATAAAAAAAATCGTATACACTCGCTTTAAGTATTGCACTTTTAGAATGTATGTTGATATATTAATATGTAAAATGCAATTCGCGTGTTTGTGATTCGTATTTTTAACTGGTAAGGGTGTTACATTATGCAATTATGTGCCTTGATTACAATATCTCCACAACACAAACACAACAATTTCAATTTATCTGGAACAAATCGGTTCCTTGGTCAAAGTGAAATGTGTCTTTGTTTATGAAATGAGCTTAAGAAAGAATGTCGTAATACATCAAATCTTTTCAATTATTTTTGCGTCTTTCAGTTAAAGTTGTACATGATAAGTTGTCTAATTGTCGGAGACATACGTCGGAAATAAAGAACACATTATTAAAACAAAAACGAGCACTTGATCTAGATCTATTGCTAGCTGTTCATACATGCTTCTGGACGGAATAGAAATAATTCATTACCGAACGCTTAAATGGACGGAAATAACAAAATTGGTGTTAAAACAAATCAGTGTTTTTAAAACAGGAATTCGTGTTTTTGGACGGGACGGACGGACGGAGTTGCATAAGATCAAACAGTTCAAACATAAGGACATTGCAATTGACAGTTCATATTTTAAACATAATTCCGCTGAATGCAACACGTCTAAAAGTCAAAATAGAACAACTATCTTATTTGAAATATTGTCCAATATTTCATGGTTTATAGGTCAACTAGAACTGAGTTGTAATTCGGATGCTGAGAAATAAAACAAGAGGGCCATGATGGCCCTGTATCGCTCCACTGTTTTTTATGCGAAAAAACGTGCATTGCGCATGGGTTGAAATGTACTCAAGCATGTGACTTTCTTTTTCTATCCCTCGTCCCACTGGGCACTTAAAGTTGGAAGGGTGAGCATTTATACATGGAAAAAGTTACTACCGTGTTAACTAAACAGACTAAAAAGCCCGGGAATTGTTGCACAGGTCCTTTGCTTATAACGAAGGTACATTTATCTCTCCAAAAGATATTGTCGTTCTTTCTATTCACATATTTTTAAATGCTGAAGATCAAATCTACGCATTTGATTTGAAACAGATTCACACGACCCATATGAATCAAAATGCCTTAACCCTTTACCAAACGACACATTTTGGACATTCCCAATTTGAAAGATGTTGCAGACGACTATTAAAGCGGGTATATACGATTTTTATATGTGCTGAATTGTAAAATATTAATACAAATATGTTATAATAACACACAATATGCAAGAAAAATGATACATTTAAGACGAATTTCATAAAATACAGCAAATACAAATTAGCGCCCCGAGCCGGTTGTGACGAAGATAATTCGTAATTATTTTCCTACAATAACCGATGCATTCGTCTTTTTAGTAAGTGTTCGTGTGTCGTATGAATCGATATAGCTGCAGGAATTTCAAATGAACCGTTAAACTAAATTTAGATTCACATCGTACATGCATGATATACATGCTGGCGAATTCGGCTGTACAGCCTTTTTCGATTTCAGAATTAAATATCTGGCTTATTTAGCATTTTTCGACACATGTTCTTCTTTACTTTTATTTTAGTTTATATTGAAATATATGTATAACAAGTTTTTTACACATTTTATATTTATTAACAAATATTTGACAAGATCGTATATACCCGCTTTAAATTGTAATGGAATCTGAAGGAAATGATCAGGTAGGGAAGAAATCATAGTGATAAAATGAGAAATTGCTCATCTTGAGCAATTTCTCCTTTTATCACAATTATTTATAAAGTTGTCAGCTACAAACCTGTAAAATCCTGTTAGTGTTTGGTAAAGGGTTAATAATCTCTGGTTCCTTCTTAAGAGCCTTTCACACATTTATAACAAATACAATAGTAGCATCTTTCTTTGTAAAGAATCATCTCAAAATATAACAAGGGCTGTTTGTAAAACATGCATGTCCCCCCATATGGGCTGTCAGTTGTTGTGGCAGCCATTGTGTGAATACGTTATTAGGCACTGTGACCTTGACCTTTGACCTAGTGACCAAAAAAACAATAGGGGTCATCTGCGAGTCATGATCAATGTACCTATGAAGTTTCATTATCCTAGGCGTATTAGCTTTCTTGAGTTATCATCCGGAAACCATTTTACCGTGTAAAGTCACCTTGACCTTTGACCTAGTTACATGAACGTCGATAGGGGTCATCTGCGAGTCATGATCAATGTACCTATTTAGTTTCATGATCCTAGGTGTAAGCCTTCTTGAGTTATCATCCGGAAACCATTTTTCTAAGTTGAGTCACCGTGACCTTGACCTTTGACCTAGTGACCTGAAAATCAATAGGGGTTATCTGCGAGTCATGATCAATGTTCCTATGAAGTTTTATGATCCTAGGCATAAGCATTCTTGAGTTATCATCCAGAAACCATTTTACTATTTCGGGTCACCGTGACCTTGATCTTTGATCTAGTGACCTAAAAAACAATAGGGGTCATCTGCAAGTTATGATCAATGTACCTATGAAGTTTTATGATCCTAGGCATAAGCGTTCTTGAGTTAACATCCGGAAACCATTTTACTATTTCGGGTCATCGTGACCTTGACCTGTGACATAGTGACCTGAAAATCAATAGGGGTCATCTGCAAATCATGATCAATGTACCTATGAAGGTTCATGATCCTAGGCATAAGCGTTCTTGAGTTATCATCCGGAAACCATTTTACTATTTTGGGTCACCGTGACCTTTGACCTAGTGACCTGAAAATCAATAGGGGGTCATCTGCGAGTCATGAACAAATTTGGTAGAGGACTATTAGATACATACCAAATTTAGTAGCCATAGGCTCTATAATTATGAACAAGAAGATTTTTAAAGTTTGCACAAAATAGGCCTTATTTAAGCATATGTTCATTTTTGTGACCCCCGGGCAGGGTCAAATTTGTCCCCAGTGGCAAAATTTGAACAAACTAAGTAGCGACCTATAAGATGTCTATACATACCGAACTTGGTAGAAATAGGCCTAATAGTAATGGACAAGAAGATTTTTAAAGTTTGCAAAAATGGGATCAATATAAACATATGTTCAATTTTGTGACCCCTTGGGAACGGGTTAAATTTGATCCCAGGGGCTTAATTTGAACAAACTTGGTAGAGGACTATTAGATGTCATTACATACCAAATATGGTAGCCCTATGCCATACGGTTATGGACAAGAAGATTTTTAAAGTTTGCACAAAACAGGCCTTATATAAGCAAATTTTCAATTTTTTGACCCCTCGGGGCAGGGTCAAATTTGACGCCAGGGGCATAATTTGAAAAAAAACTTGGTCGAGGACTATAAGATGTCACTACATACTAAATTTGGTAGCCCTTGGCCCAATGGTTATGGACGAGAGTTTTAACAAAATAGGCCTTATATAAGCTTATATAAGCAAATTTTCAACGTTTTGACCCACCAGGGCAGGGTCAAATTTGACCCCAGGGGCATAATTTGAAGAAACTTGGTAAGAGGACTATAAGATGTCAATACATACCAAATTTGGTAGCCCTAGGCCTATGGTTATGGACAAGAAGATTTCTAAAGTTTTCACAAAATAGGCCTTATATAAGCAAATTTTCAATTTTTTGACCCCCCGGGGCAGGGTCAAATTTAACCCCAGGGGCATTATTTAAAGAAACTTGGTAGAGGACTATAAGATGTCACTACAAACCTAATTTGGTAGCCCTAGGCCCAATGGTTATGGACAAGAAGATTTTTAAAGTTTTCACAAAATGGGCCTTATATAAGCAAATTTTCAATTTTTTGACCCCCCAGGGCAGGGTCAAATTTGACCCAAGGGGCATAATTTGAAGAAACTTTGTAGAGGACTATAAGATGTCACTACATACCAAATTTGATAGCCCTAGGCCCAATGGTTATGGACAAGAAGATTTTTTAAAGTTTTCACAAAATAGGCCTTATATAAGCAAATTTTCAATTTTTTGACCCCCGGGGCAGGGTCAAATTGGACCCCAGGGGCATAATTTGAAGAAACTTGGTAGAGGACTATAAGATGTCACTAAATACCAAATTTGGTAGCCCAAGGCCCAGTGGTTATGGACAAGAAGATTTTTAAAGTTTTCACAAAATAGGCCTTATATAAGCAAATTTTCAATTTTTGACCCCCAGGGCAGGGTCAAATTTGACCCCAGGAGCATAATTTGAACAAATTTGGAAGAGGTTCACCCCAGGAACATTCCTGAGAAATTTCATCAGAATTGGACCAGTAGTTTAGGAGAAGAAGATGTTTTAAGAAAAAAGTTAACGCACGGACGGACGGACGGACGCAAGCACGCACGACGGACACAGGACCATGACATAAGCCCCGCTGGCCTCTGGCCAGTGGAGCTAAAAACGTTTGTTAAATTAAGTGTAATCAAGAGGTGTCGAATTTGATTGGCGATGTGTTATCCGGATTTCATTTTGTCGGTGAGAAGAGAATAGCAATTCATTTTCTAAATATTAGACATAAAAGAAACACTCATAGGAAACGATGTGAGACTGTAAAAACAATATGTTCGTTGAATTCGTTGGGGGTTCAACATTTTAACATCTTAGTGAAATTTTAACAGTGAACCGATTTCTATCTAGTGTTTGTAGTTGACCAGCATCCGGGATTCATTTACACAAATATTCCCCTTGTATTCTTGAAGAGGATATCCGGGGACGACTTCTCACAAATGATGCCAGGACGTCCGGGGACTACTTCACACCAATGATGCCCTTAAACTTCCTCCAGATGAAGTCCACCATCTCGTACTCGTTCTCTGCGTTCTTTGTCTGCTCCTTGACGGTGCTGAACGCATCGCCGATGATGGTGAGGAAGATGCTCATGAGACCAACGTAGATCACCATGATGAACGTGAAGAAAAACACCGGCCCCAGGAACTTATGCGCCCCAGACATCGCGTCGAAGTCGAACGTGCCGAGCGTGAAGGCGAACGTGGACTCAACGGACTGCACGAACCCGCTGTAGCCCGCCATGTACTTTCCAAAGAGCAGGTAAGAGGTGAGGACAAACGACATGAAGTAGAGCAGGAACGCGATCGAGAAGACCTTAAGGTCCTTGGTGGCGAGCTTCACGGTCTCGCCGAGCATGTTCATCTTCTTGTTGAACGAGAGAAGCTTCAAGAATTGGAGGGAGGCAAGGAAGACGACACAGGCCGTCATAAAGCCGTAGAACTCGTCATACATGGCCAGCGACTGGAAGTTTATGAACTCCGCTGGAAAACAAAAAGTTAAGTACGTCAGAGAATCTGATTTCATGATACTTACGTCATTTCATTTATTTTTATCCATAAATAACATTTCAACTATACTTCTTATTTGAAGACGAACAATACGTTTATAATACGGAATGACAAAATGTATATACATAAGCGGAAGAAAATCTTGTAAATATTATGTGTAAGCAGAATAATCGAACAAAATATGAACATTCACAATCGATTACAGCCAATCTAGACTTACAAATCATATACTTTTATGACAAATACAATCAGATGATCACAAAGAAACATATGAATACATACGTTGTGACTGTTTCTTCAGATAATGGAATGCCACTTTGGTAAGCGTGTACTTGAACACGTACATGACGATGCAGGCGACGGCGAAGCAGAGCATGATGAACTCCATGATCTCCCAAAACGTCTGGAAGTACATGCACTTTAGCTGGCGGACCTTCTTGATGCAGCGGTAGAAGAAGAGGAGCGCGAAGCAGCAGTACAGGACTTCAAAGAAAATGACGACGATCCCGAATCCACCCACGTAATTTTGTAGACGGAATATCTAAATTCCAGAACAACAAGAATGATACTTGATCGTCGTAAAGTCATCATGCTTCTGATACAGTTAGATGACGATCAGAATTATACGTGTACTATGAAAATGCCATCTTAAGCAATCTTTTAAAATCAAACAATTCTGAATAAAATTGCTTACAAATAGTGCATTGAACAACATGTATTGATAGCACTGGTAAAATAATACTAAAGTTGTTCTTATAATTAATAAAAACCCAATACACAGAGTGTTAAGGAATAAAAGCAGTAACTTAAATTACAGAAGATATATTCACCTTGAACTCCGACCTCGGAACGGCCGCACCTGTTGCGGGGAACTCAGTGGTCATGATTGCCGAGGCGAACAGGTTGGCGTTTGGGTTGTACACGGTGAACTCCAGGATGATAGCTCGGGTGCGCAAATCCAGCCAGTCTTGTTCGCGGAGGCGAGTCAGATTGCGGGCGGTGCGCCGGAAGCTACGCTCAAAGTTCACCACGTAACCACCACCCTTGTAGGTGCGAAGTGTGGCCATGTATGGCATGCTCTTTAGTCTGAAACATACGTTCAGACGAACATTACGGATAGCCGTAAGCATGTATGTGTCGAAATTAAAACGGAATTAAACGATTAAGGGTTACATAAATAAACAGGTGGAACGCGTTGACAATAAACGGATTGAATCTTTAGTACGAATACTATCGCTTTATTTTAAAATACTATTTACTCAAATATTCTTTACTTATCTCAAGCCTCAACTCGTAATTGCTAAGACCGGAACAAACCACATCATTAACGCTGAGCATATGAGTTCCTATTTCATTTCAAGGTTACTTTCAAATAAGGATAAGGATGTCAGGTAAAGTTATTGCGTTATTCAGTACAAAACCTATGAGTACCGCAATGAGTTTCTCTTTTAAATTTAACAGAACAATTTAGCCCGTTCTGGCAAAAGGGGCTTAAGGGATGTGCGTTTAGTGTGGGCTGTGCGTTAAGTGTGTGATGTGCGTTAAGTGTGGGATGTGCGTTAAGTGTGGGCTGTGCAGTGCGCACAAGATAATCATGGATGGCATTTCCACTTAAACTGGATTTTCGTTTAGAAGAGAATTCCTTTAAACGACAAATTCCATAAAAGCAAGATGTGTCATCGTCATAAGTCTGTGCGGACTGCACAGTGGTCCCCAAACGAGGCTCAATTTAGGATAGTGTAAATAC
This sequence comes from Dreissena polymorpha, assembly GCF_020536995.1. Taxonomy (NCBI): domain Eukaryota; kingdom Metazoa; phylum Mollusca; class Bivalvia; order Myida; family Dreissenidae; genus Dreissena; species Dreissena polymorpha. The sequence continues at coordinate 13,077,316 of NC_068356.1, forward strand.
GTCAAGCCCAATTCTTTCCAAAGTTCATCCTCCGTACCGTATCGAGTTCTGGTACACGAAGGGGTCGTCAGTGCGCTCTTCCAGTGAGGCCCAGTCCTTCTCGTTGACGGGCCGCCAGGCGGGTAGGTAGGGCGCAGTGTCATCGTCAAGCCAGTTGTAGTCAGTGCGGCAGTGGTTTATCACCGGCTCCATGACACCCAGAATATTGCACGAGTCTAAAATGTAGTGCGGTCTGATTTGTGTGAATATTGCTAATTACAAAAATATGTATGATTATAAGACTGCTTTAAGACTTGATAAATTTAGGTTAGTTCTGAGAAAACTTAGCTGAAGGAATGTGCGTGAAGTGTCGTCACAGGCTAAGCTGTGCAGTATGCACAGGCTTATCAACGACGACTCTTTCATCATAAACTGGATTTTCGTATCGAAGAGGGACATTTATAAACGAAATTTCAATAAAAGCGTTTAGTATCTTCTCTGATTAATTTGTGTGGACTACACAGACTAATACGGGACAAAAATGACATAAAATAGACAACAGTGAATAAAACTGACTATGATGCATTTATTTTTTTCTTGTATTAAAGTATTCTTTAAAAAAAAAAAGATTTTATAATTACCGGTATATACAGTAAGGTTCTTAAAGTTTCTGAGACAGCTACGGTGACGTCACAGTGAACAGTCTTGTAAGTGATTGATAATGAAATAATATCGAACAACAAAATGCGTATCATAATGCCCCGGAAACGTTTTTTAACGCAAGACAACCTACCCAATGTTAAAGCTACCACGTTGTCCATTACCTTCCTTGATTCTGAACTGCCTCAGCCGCGCTATGCCCATACGTCGCGACTGGAAATCACCAACGCAGCGCTTGTCCCACCAGTTTGTGAGGTTCGTACCGTTATGGAACTGTGATGCATAGAGCGTGGGCATAAGCGTCCCCTCTAGCCAGACCCAGTAGTCGTTCATCGTGGAGATCTGAATAGTAGCAGCGGGCAGTGGGACATTGTTGCACCGTATATGTCATGGATCAAATATGTAACACGATTGTTCCTTCGACCGAATATGTCACACGTGTGATACTTTTGGCGAAAATGCCATTGGCCTCAATCGAATATGGTACATAAAACCAAAACGTGACATGTTGGTATTGCTTAATATTGTATATGCACATCATGACAAATTTTATAATACCGTGGCTAGTCATCATCATCATCATAAAATAATAGTATGTCCATTCATTTTCTGGAAAAGATCGCTAGATATTATGTTTTAGTTTCATTCATATCTTAGGTAAAATGCTATTGGAATAATGTTGCGACGTGTCTTCTTTTATTTGATCTCGTCAATGACTTGCGCTTATGCAAGCGTTAAACTGTTCGCACTGTGTTTCACCACAATTTGGTGTCAACAAGCATCGGCGTTCAACACCTTAGTGCGCTGCTCATGGTGCTGAAAAACAAAGTCCGTTACCCCACGAACGAACGTTGTTGTCAAGCAAACTTTTTTTATTGAACACCATAATGCGTTTGTTTGTTGTCAGTGATGATAATATAGATGTCGGAAAAATAAAAGCATTATCTCCATTCTCCCCTCATATCTCCTCATACTTATGATCCTCATCCTCATCACAGACATCATAATCATCTTCATCACATCCACTATTAGCATTAAATGAGTTTAACTGGAGAATTCGCTGGAATAATTTCATAAAAATACAAAAAATCATGTTGTTGATAATGATGATGATGATGCTTATGAGGAGGAGGAGAAGGAGGAGGAGGAGGAGGAGGAGGAGGAGGAGGAGGAGGAAAAAATAAACAGTAAAATTTAATACAAAACAATAAAAATGAGTACACGTTTGAAGTGTTTACCTCTTCAAACCCTTCGACGAACATGTTCTTCATATTCTCGGTGTAGTAGAACGACTGTACGTCGCGCTGCTGGTAGGACAGGAAGAAAAGGACGAGAACGAAGAAGCCGTAGACCATTATCTCCTTCAGAATCGCCTCCATCTTCATCTCGCGCACGCGCTGTACCCGCTGCTCCTCCAACTTCTCGCTGTCCGGTGGGTCCAGAGCCTCGTTCGCCTCCCGTCGGCGTCTGGCTATCTCTGTGTACGTGAAACAACGTGTGTATCCCTCAGGGAAAAGGGGCGCTATGCATCTGCGTATAGTGTCGTCTCATTTTAGTGTCGTAAAACGCACAAGCTAATCAGCTAAGCTAAGGGACCCCATTTACCAATAAAATACCTCCTTTTAGCAAAAAATTCAATATAAGCGCAAAGTTCTGACTGCACAGGCTAATCTGAGACTTCACTTTACGCACATGCATTAAGGCCCCGTTTTCCAGAGCAAAGCTCAATTAATTTAGGATATATTTATCTCTACTTCATAGTTAATGCGGGTTATACATCAAAACTAATTACGGGCATCTTGATAAAGTGTTTTCATCTGATACAAAGGATTGTTGAATATCAGTATTTTGCTTACAAGATCCATATAATGTAGTGTACATTTTTGTATTTGAAACAAATGGATCCACCTGCATTTTTAAGGTTCAGAATCACTTTTGAATTCCTTTTAAATTCCATTATGCATAAAACCGTGCATTACGTAACAAAATGCAAAGCAACTGCATCACACGAGCGTCTTCAATTATCATTAAGCCATTTCAATTTCACACCTTGTCGTAGGATAATCATAAGCAGGAAAAAAACAATGACATCGAAGTATTTACCATGTCAATAGCAGATTTATCCTGCTTTCTCCGTGAAAAGTGTAAATATGTTTTCTGATCGCCGCAACTAGAACTACTAGTACCCAGCGCTATGGTCGACAACATTAAAGAGCATTTTAATATATATATACATTTAGTCCCAGTAAGTTAAGCCCTATATAAAAGAGTACTTATATCGAATAGAACATCTCATTCATTAGATTTTGATGTGATATGACTAAAATATTGTAAACACGGATACAATTCAAAAAATATATTCAAAAGCTAGTTAAAGAAACTCAACATAAGTAAACGGTTACCGTCGAGTGCGTCTGATCCCTTGGCGGTGACCGCCGCCTCGTGTGTAGCGATAGCCTGGTTGAGCTCGTTCGTGCAGTCGCTCTCCTCGTCCAGATCTGGTTTCTTTAGAACGCACGCGATAAACGTGACCAGGCACAGAACCTGCAGCGGGGCATAGCAGTAATGTATACACGGCCACAGCGGGGCATAGCAGTCATGTAAACACGGCCACAGCGGGGCGCAGCAGTAATGTATACACGGCCACAGCGGGGCACAGCAGTAATGTATACACGGCCACAGCGGGGCATAGCAGTAATGTATACACGGCCACAGCGGGGCATAGCAGTAATGTATACACGTCCACAGCGGGGCATAGCAGTAATGTATACACGGCCACAGCGAGGCATAGCAGTTATGTATACACGGCCACAGCGGGGCAAAGCAGTAATGAATACACGGCCGCAGCGGGTTATAGCAGACATATATACATGGCCACAGCGGGGGCCCGGGCATTGCAGTCATGTATACACGGTTACAGCGGCGCAAAGCAGTCATGTATACACGGCCACAGCGTGGCATAGCATTCATGTGTACACGGCCACAGCGGGTCAGTAATGTATACACAGCCACAGCGGGGAATAGCAGTCATGTATACATGGCCACAGCGGGGCATAGCAGTCATGTACAAGAGTTGCCAAATTTAAAAATGAACAAAAGGAAAGCGTGTTTGTTTAAAGTACATGCACAATTTTCTCGAACCATTGTTGTTTTAGCAGTTGTGTAATATGCTATACTTCAATTTCTGAATTTCTTTCGAGAAAACAAATAGGAAGATAGGAAGTATACGAATATTCGACATGACGCTACTTTACAGCGCAGTACAATGCCTGGTGGTGCTACAAATTCAAGGTCACATATGACGTCGTATATCTAAAGCTTAAATATGGCAAGTGGAGAGATTTTGTTACATCTGATGGGGTGATGTTTTATTTTGGTGGAAGTTATGGAAGAAGAAGAGTATGTTATGTCAGAATGGGAGAAAACGTTTGCGATTAACTGAAATTTGTAAAACGTGATGCGTGTGCCCGTGGCTTCATGGCGTGGGCTTCTGTATCGTCCAGAGGTTAATCAGAGATCAGAATATTCCCGAATGGACCAAATTAAACTAAGAATACTATATCAATAAAGTTCTGAAACCATTTATACAAAAGGATGTCCAGAGATTCTTTCCGGAGGGTAAACACGTCATGACGAAATGAAACCCAACCATTTCGCTTTTCGAACAAATGTTAAATACATACAATTTAAATGTATGAGATTAATAATAAAGTAAAAACTTGTTATCCATTCATTTTTCTTTTCGAACGTGTTTGTAATACATAATGCTAACCATACGTGTTCCATAAAGAAGCAATGGCTTTGATCTATAAAGTTTTATTAGAATAAAGAAAGAAAGTTAACCTAAAAATACAATAAGCATGTCTCTTGTAAATAAAAGATTGTGATTGAAATTCTACTATCAAGAATACAAAACGAAGAGGATGCTTTACCTTGATGGGCTGTACAACGATTACTGACTGGAAGAAGGAGAGGACGAATGTGACGAGCCACTCGTTTGCCTTGGTCTTGCCCCACTCCATGCTGTACAGAATGGTGAAGAACGCGGGCGTGATCACGCTCAAAAAGCATACTGTAACATGCACATCGGCGCATTATAAATCGGCCGTGTTGTGGGAAAACTGGTCTTGATGCGCATGCGCAAATGGTCATTCCGGTATAGCCTGTGCAGTCTACGCATACTAATCAAGGGATACCACTTTCCGCCTCAATTGGAGTTTCGTTTAGAAGAGACTTCCTTTCAGCGAGAAACCCCATCAAAGCGGGAATTGTCGCTATACTAATAATAACGTCACTTGAAAGTCAAAATGGCTTATCACCGTTTGTGCAAATAAGATTGATAAGCTCTTCTGACTGTTTAGAGATGAAGGAAAGTCTGTAATTTAGTTAAGAATGATAAAACACGTCAACTTAATTGTTTTCATTGGTACATATTTAGAATTTACATGGACATTGAGGACGACCCTAATGGCACTAACATTCACGATTATTGGCGTCGCTCTGGAGAGCGGCGACTAGTATGTAATGCATTTTTTTTTTTTCGCTTATGGGAGAAGTTATTTTACGGATCAATGTATATATTTTTGTTTAAAGAATCTTGCATAGTGGTGATTTTTTGTGTAAATTAGTGTTAATAAGTACTGCATTTGTGCCTATTACATTTATTACAACATTTATTGCCAATAATGCAAAGCTAATTGTTTTAATTAATAACTGATCCACAACTGATCACAGGGTAAAGATCACAGGGACTGGGTAAATACGCGAAACTTTCTGCTTTTGTATAAAAACAAAACATAATCAAAGTATATTTAATTTGTGGTTTTTCTAATTTGCTTATTTAGTGGAGAATCAATGTAGCACGATATTTGACGACCTATCACGAAAGCAAGTTTATTGGAAGGCGTAGTGGTACGAAAACTTACAGTGTATTAGTTTATTAATAGACATATAATAACGATCGCTATACACAACTTTACCAAATAGCAGAACATAAATGATATCAGCCGGAATAGCTCATTATGGAGAGCGTAAGACTGAAGTTGTTTACGCAACAATCATCTAAAGGCCCCCGGTTCCATCCCCGGTTCCGGCACGAACGGAACAGTTCGGCGGCTGACAATTTTTTCAGTCAGGTTAATAAATATAATAAAGCTTTATTTATGTAGACATTTTAACATCCATTTTACAACAAATGGACATTTTTATTAAAATTAATGGATTTCTCACATCACTTAAATATCTTATAAAAAATACACGTGTTTTTATATTAACAAATAAATGCAAACAACACATCTATTATCCATGTATTTTTATGGTTGTCTATCATAGGCCCTAAGTACTATCCCTTCCACATATAGAGCGCAAGCGCGACACGTATTATTGATTGTAACAATGAGTTGCGATAAAGGAAGCAGCCGCTTATCACGGAGGAGCTGTGTCCCAGCAAACCGTTCCCCTAGAGTCAAGCACTCCTCGGAGTTTTTTTTAAGAACCACATAAAGAGCGCGACACGTATTACTATCCAGGTGGTTTGGGCTCTTTAGCATTATCCTACCATTACGCCCATAGTTATCTTCCTTAGAATTTGAGAAATTTTGAAATCGTTGTTCGAAGTGCAAAATTTTCATCCGCTTGTTCCCAAACTTGCACAGGTTTTGTTATATCAATGAGGACCGAACCCAAACTCTATATGCGCACTATCGGACCCATAAGACCAGAATTATGTCTCTTTGAATTAAAAAACAAAAGTGAAAAAACTGCTTGGTTAAGTGATTATGTCAACATTTTTCATCTGATTCTTCCCAAACTTACAGTGTCTTCATATCAATGAGCATTTTTACCTTATTTAAAATGAGAAACATCGGGACAATAATTCAATTTTTCTATTAAATTTTACAAAATAAACGATTTCCACTTGCTTAAAAGATTTCACAACTTTCGTCTGAATCTTTCCAAGCTTGTTAAATGTTTTTATATCAGTATTACTCGAACCCTATTGAAAATGATGAATATCGGAGCAATAAATCTATTATGATCTTTTACTGAATTTCAAAATATTTTGAAATGCAGCTTCTTTATGCAATTTACAGTTTTCATTCACTTTTTTCAAACTTTTACAGTGTTTTCATATTAATGAGTACTAAACTATCGTAAATGAGCAACGTAAGAATAAGTTCAGAATCATCTCCCCTTGAAGTTGAGAAAAATATGAAATTACGCTTACAAGATGAAGCAGATTTTTTTAAACCTACACAGTTCTGTTCCATTAATGAAAACTGCACACGGATGCCAGTTAAAAAAGGAAACCAACCAAATAAAATGAACAATGAAATATTTGCGGTTTACAGTAAAAAATCATAGATAATGGTTATTTGGAGGTTATAACACAACATCATAAATAATGGTTATTTGGTGGTTATAACACAAAATTATAGATAATGGTTATACCAGTATCTTTTTCTATTTTGTTTAAAATAATCGGCCAATATATTAATATTTTTCGTAGAAAAAAATCGTTCCATGTAACTTCATTGAGTGCCTTTTACACTGAAATTCCCGACGCCCTTTGATGCTTGGCATCAATACTTATCTTGTAATCTAATTTAACACATTAGTGACACAAAACATACCTGAGTTCGCGACAAGAATTTGCCTTGTCCAGGCAAAACAAACGTATTATACAGATTTATTAATCGTATAAGTTTTGTACAAAATAAAAATAATTATATACCGGTACGTTTATACATACATATCCACGCGATGTAGTTGCACCAGTACGGGAACATGAACGGTTTCTTCTTCTTTTTCTGCGCATTCGCCTTGGCGTTCGGGTCCCCCGCAATGGTGGGGACGGGGATGTTATCCTCTTCCTCCTCCTGCGTGTCGTACTTTGTCTTGCTGTTGCCCTTCACCAGCTCGCTGATACTCTCTGTGATTACCAGACATCATTTCAGCCGCGTCAGGTAAAAAAGGTTATCTTGTCATATGCATATATGTGTCTTGTTCTGAAAAAACTGGGCATAATGCATGTGCATCAAGTGTCGTCCCAGATTAGCCTGTGCAGTCCGCACAGGCTAATCAGGGACGACACTTTCCGCTTAAACTTGATTTTCGGTAATAAGGGACTTCCTTTAAACGAAAAATACCATGAAAGCGGAAAGTGTCGTCCCTGATTAGCCTGTGCGGACTGCACATGCTAGTCTGGGACGACACTTTACGCACATGCATTATGCCCAGTTTTCACAGAACAAGACACATATTGTCACTTGCGCAGCTCCAGACAGTCGCATTCGTGCAGTCTCTTCATGAGCTACACTATCCGCTTATCAGACCACGAAAGCTGGCGTGGGTTTCAAACACAAAAAGAAGCTAATGAAATGCTTGCACGATTGCACATACTGGTTCGGAGCTACGCTGGTCCCATATGGCATAATGATCATTTTCGCATAACACAGTTTCTATGATACTGACTGGTGCAAGTGATAACTGAATGAACCTGGACTGCAGTTAAGGGAACTAATGACTGTATGATTATAATAATAATGCATCAGATTAGCTGTTACAGCAAAAGGTAATAAATACGAATACGTAATACAAATAATCGTAACTAATTCTTTAACAAAGAATAACTAGCAAACATCATTTCCAAACTTAAGAATTGCCAAGAATTTCATACGGGTAATCTTAACTAACTATGATATTCTATAGGGCAGCTATACACCTCGATAAAAATAAACAGTATAGAAATTCTTTTTACGAAATCATCAAGATTCTAAATAATAATTTTAAAAAAATACAAATGTGAAATCTTTTCGTGATGACATTGATTCTTACCTTTAAATTTGGTCAGCTTGGACTTTGTCGGCGCGTCTTCCCACACACTAGACGCCGTTCCCAAGTTCTTCCACCTGCCGCGTTTCGGTTTGCTCTGGTTCGCTTGCATCACTGTGTTCGTCTTCTGCTTCGTCCGGCGGAACAGCGTTATCAGCAGGAAACTCGGCGGGAACACGATGATTGTACTCATCAAACTGATGAATATCTGAAACCGAACGAATTAGCATCTTAAATGTAAAATACGCTTCCACGAATGTAAAACATATTCACGTACTTCCGGGTAATTCATCATAGGGTGATTATGTTTAGATATAACGTTTTGGTGGTAATATATTTCATACAAAAGAGCAGGATACGGATATTGATGCTATTGAAGTGTTAATGTTTGTTATTGTCGGTGAATGAAAACAAATAATTTAGCCAAAGATAGGAAATAATGTCAACTACATGTATACCAATATTGGCGTTGCACATCACATATTTCATAACTTACGAAATTAAGTATACAGACGACGAAAACCATGTAGAAAATAACCTTCGTTTATCAAAAATAAATATATTTAATATATTAAATGAAATTACACCATTTCAGAAAACTGAGTAACTCGCAGTCTGTTAAGGTTTTGTGCTGTTTGCGGCTCATCAGTATATTAGAGTTAGAGATGAAAGATTTAAAACTTAAATCAAGTAAACATGTTTTTAAAACTAATGTGATTTTCTAAGGTACTACAAGCGCGTCAAAGTGCGTAGCTGAGTGGTAATGGGTAAGGAAAACATGCCCCTACCTGTTGAAGACTGAATGAGATGGGACCTATTCCCCTACCTGTTGAAGACTGAATGAGATGGGACCTATACCCCTACCTGTTGAAGAGTGAATGAGATGGGACCTATACCCCTACCTGTTGAAGACTGAATGAGATGGGACCTATACCCCTACCTGTTGGAGAGTGAATGAGATGGGACCTATACCCCTACCTGTTGAAGACTGAATGAGTTGGGACCTATACCCCTACCTGTTGAAGAGTGCAACTGCATGAGATGGGACCTATACCCCTACCTGTTGAAGAGTGCATGAGATGGGACCTATACCCCTACCTGTTGAAGACTGAATGAGATGGGACCTATGCCCCTACCTGTTGAAGAGTGCATGAGATGGGACCTATACCCCTACCTGTTGAAGCGTGACTGAGATGGGACCTATACCCCTACCTGTTGAAGAGTGCATAAGATGGGACCTATACCCCTACCTGTTGAAGAGTGCATGAGATGGGACCTATACCCCTACCTGTTGAAGCGTGACTGAGATGGGACCTATACCCCTACCTGTTGAAGAGTGCATGAGATGGGACCTATACCCCTACCTGTTGAAGAGTGAATGAGATGGGACCTATACCCCTACCTGTTGAAGCGTGACTGAAATGGGTCCTATGGTGATGGAGACCGTCTGCTGATTCTGCTGCTCCCCCTTTTCGCCGTCTGACTTGAACCACATGGCGTTCGTGATCATGGTGAGGAAGAGCAGGCTCATGCAGCACGAGATTCGCTGCACGCGGGTGAAGGAGGAGCGCGTAGGCCGGCTGAACACGGACACCCAGAGGTGGTCGCTCGTGATCTTTTTCCGTATGGAGGAGGAGAAGAGCTGCTTAAAGGCGACCAGGTCCTCGATGCTGGCCACCGGAAGTATGCGGTCAACCATGCCGTCGTCTTCCTCACAGGCTAGCCAGCGGTTGCAGAGGAAGAAGTATCTGGTGACGTAGGTATATGTAAAGCGCTATTGATGTGGGCAATAAGATTTTTTGTGCGGTATATCGAGGTGCAACCCTTTAAAGTTTGGACATGTCTCGTGTATAAAATAGGGTAAGTACAGTAGGGTCATCAAGAATGCAAGGTTTAAAACCGAAAACTCTCTATATAAGGGTTTTGCGTTATGTATCCAATTATTGTATTTTCCGGATGTCGAGATTCCCTACAGTCGATGTAATATTCGAACGAATTTTTAAACCAGTTTCTGTTCATTGAGATGTTACTTTCAAACTCAACATGGACAACTACACAACTATTGGTGATCTGATTTACCACAATTCAAATTAAGCAGGGGCTTTAAATAAAAAAATATCAATTTCGTTTGAAGAAAACGGTTTATGCTATTCTGGTGAATATAGTGCGTTTAATTCCTAGCAGTTGCGCAGAAAATTATAAACATATTAACAATAGATAATAAAACGAAAGAACGTTCCAATAATACTTCATGGAATAACGTTATTTATAAGCATATTTTTTAGGTTAATCTGTCTAGAATATATTACATCCCTAAGCTACACGAAGTGATAAGTTTCGTCACTCACTTTTCGCCGGTCTGAAGATCGGACACCTCAATCTGCTCGAGGTACCAGGAGCGGAACTTCCCGTCGGCGGAGTTGTCATGCCAGATGCGACAGAAGCTCAGCGGACCCAGCTTCTCCTCCACGCTCAATACGTAGTTCATGATGCTGCCTGTGTCATGCGCCTTCCCATTGAAACAACGAGACGTGTGGTTGGAATGTATTTGAGTCGCGATCAAAGACAACGGGACTAATGCTTTTGCGTTCAGTGTCGTCCATATTTATGAAATTTTCACTTATAAGAGGTCTCCTCTTAACGAAATTTAAGTATATGTGGAAATAGTCGTCCTGTGTGGACTTCACACGCAAATCTGGGACGACGCGTAACGCACATGCATCAAACCCCGTTATAACAGAACGAGGCTAATTTGTTTATGAGAAGTTTTCATCAATCGACAGGCTGCACCGTTCAGAACAGCCCCTGTGCACAGGTCTTCCTTTATATGCACTTAAACCAGTACGCATGCATTAACCCTACACGAATTCGTAGTTAACTGTTATCCAATACTTGTATTGCTATAAGCTCCATGTGTACAAAGTCTAATGAACAATAGTATTTAATTAAATGCTTATTACCTGGTATGCATATATTGGTGTAATAGCGTTATGGACATTACCCACAGCAGATTTCCCACCAACCAGGTTCCTTTCGACTGCACAACGCTTTATTTGGCCAACATTAAACAGAACCACCTGTACTCACCAGTCTTTTGCCATCGAAGAGTCGCCGGACGCCGGTGTCCCGTTCCTCACCGGAAATGATGAAGCTGACGTTGGACTTGGTTGCCGCGTCCTTCTTCATGCCGGTATACACGGACAGCTGGTAGTGGTAGTTGTCCGTCGGCAAATTGTCTTCCAGTGGAGTAGCACCCCACTGAAAACGTACAAAATTCTCCGTAGTACTTACAAAGGGGACGAGGCGGGCTATCTCATAAGTCCTATTACACATGCAAGTGTGTGTCCGTCTTACCGCCAAGCACAGGTAATAGCATGCGCGAGACGATTATCATATACATTCTAATAAACATTGTAATAATTGGCATGTATAACTTCGAAAAACCAAAAACGCAAACCGTACCTTTATCAAGTCCTTCTTGTCCATATGACGAGCCCATATTAGGCCAATGACGTAGATGCCTAGAAGGGAGACGATTGTGCTAAACACCGCCGCATTCTCGTTGAGGTTCTTAAACTTTGCCCACACATTGTTGAAGTCGATAGTGTTCGGCGGAACCACCATATTCCCGCCAAATGACGTCAGATGGTTGCACAAGCACTGTGTGGCGTTAGGCGTCGTCAAGTTTCCAACCTAGTGCGTAGAGGTGATAATAAAGACCAACAACTAAAAATGACTGAGAATCATTTAAAAAATATATATTATGCAATTCATGTGCTATATATAGTCATTTATCAAAAAGGTACGCGAAGATTATCGATACAGCTAATAATGCCCTATACTAATGTGGTATCCTAAAGCTTAACGTGTCAACCGCAATTCTATGTCACATAACATAGCGTTGCACGAAACGCAATTTAAAACTTTGAATTGTGACACATTGATTTGGAATGCCACTGTTACTTTACCACACATCCGTCTGAGTCCCACGTCTCGTTCTCGTGGTTCCAGAAACGGCAGCCACCCAGAAAGTGCTGGTACGTATAGTTGAACATCGTCTCCGATTGCATCAAGTCTACCTTGCCCGCTGCAAAACACGGGAAAGGGGTTCAGTAAGCCATACCAGCCAAACCGGCAATAATCCGTAGATATCTATTGAAGTAAGATCTAACTAAACTAAATGTCAAAATGTTTAGTTTAACATTTTTCTTAATGCATTATATATAATATTAGTATAAGTATAATTATAAAATATATCTTTGCTTATATCATCAACAACAGCATGAGTGTTATCTCAACAATGGGAAGAAGATAAAAATAAGCAATTAAATTTTGTCAGCGAATTTCGACATGATACACACACGCACTTACATCGAAGTCGCACACCGATGTAGTACATGCCCGCTTTGCGCGTGAGTTCAGGGTCGGGGTAGAACGTGTGCCGCACCGTGTCCTCTGTCTCCCAGGTGATGTTATATAGCGAGAACGCGTCTTCTGCGTGAGGCAGCTTTGTCCTCGCCAAAAAGTGCGTCTCGTTCGGGCGTGTCTCGTACTGAACGCAATACAGTGTTGAATGCAATAATTAAATCGGACGTACCAACATATAACTTGCAAGTATTTGAAAGCATACGCAATATAAAATGCCTGAATATTAGACGTTCTGTCACAAACAAGGAACATAAATTGATCCGCGTTCTGAGAAAACTGGGCTTAATGCATGTGCGTAAAGTGTCGTCTCAGATTAGCCTGTGCAGTCCGCACATGCTAATCAGGGACGACACTTTCCGCTTTTATGGTATTTTTAGTTTTAAGGAAGTCCCTCCTTACCGAAAATCAAGTTTAGGCGGAAAGTGTCGTCGCTGATTAGCCTGTGCGGACTACACAGGCTAATCTGGGATGACACTTTACGGACATGCATTAAGCCCAGTTATTTCAGAACAAGGCTCAAATTCTAATTCTTTGTTAAAACGCTGTCTAGGACCATATCTTCGCACGTGTTTGAATTGATTAGAGTCCAGCATTGCATTGGTCTCGAACGGAGATGTGAGAACAGAATAGTAAGGAACACATGACGAGGACAATATATTAATATGACATCGCATGAAAAAGCTCGAAGCGCAAAAATAATTTAATATTAAGGAAAATGCACACAATAGTATATGTTCAAAAGGTCTTGTTAGTCCATCATTATCTTACGTTAATTTTGAAAAAAAAACAAGTTTATGTATCGGTCTTCGATTCGAATTTCAGCGAAATAACGCTCAATTTAACAGTTCAAGTATGTGACATGTTATGTAATTTACATTATAAATCATCACACCGGCGAAACTGTGGTCCTTTTGTTAAAAGATTTGGATACTGTATTTCCTACCGATCCCTACCTGTATGAAGACGTCAAAGAGGTCCGTGGAATGGGTGACTTCGGGTCTGATGATCATGTGCAGGGTGGTGTCGTTTCCGGTCACGTTGAGCGGATGGTAGACCATGGAGCTCTGGCTGTCGCCCTTCTTCAGGATCAGCGTATATAGTAGCGGGCGCTGCATCAGCGACGGGTTTGCTACGGTGGCGGGGAGAAATAAGATGTAGGGTGTACAAACAAACCATACTTTCATTAACGATTGACTTGAAATATGATGCTATGAAAATATAACATATATAAATATAAGATATACATTTAACCGAAGAACCATCAAATATTTACGATACTTGCAAATTGAATACAGTAACATACTGAATACAATAAGCTTTGGTCGAGGCATATTAGTAAATATGTTTCCAGATACAAACTAACACATATCATGTCAAATGACATGTTGATCGAAATAGCTTGCATTATGCTAACTGTGGTCGCGTTGAGGTTGCATCTTTCTTGAGTATAAATACGTGAAAATGGCAAATAAAAGTCATAGCCTGTTCGCAATCGATTAATCGTCGTGGTTGGTATTGTACCTCTTTTAGCCACAACATGCAAAAATGGTTTTTATGCCAAATACGGACAGCGTAGCTGCAGAGAAGCCCGTCTATTCGCGCAGACTGGAGCTACTCTGTCCGTAATAAAATCAAGCAAGGTTTATCTCATTAACACATTCTAGTCAATAGCTTAGCTGGCCGCATATGGCATACGAACCAATGCCGCACACCGTTACAACTACAGATTTGATCATTTGTGTCCGATTGAGGATTTCTCAGTTACTATAATAATAATAATAATAATAATAATAATAATAATAATAATAATAATAATAATAATAATAATAATCATCATCATCATCATCATCATCATCATCATAATAATAATAATAATAATAATAATAATAATAATAATCTCTTTATTTATTTTCCGAAGGTAACTCATTAAGACAACACATTGATACAAAGTCATGCAAACAGCTTAACAATGGCAATCTTATTTTCAATGAGGCCTTCAAACAACTATGGTGTGTATAATGCATTTCTACATTGTAATGCAAACATGTAGCTTTTGACTCCATCCCCATGTGGGAAAAATAGGACATTAATAGTACATAATGAATAACACGCGTTTTACATAAATTGTAAGTACTGTTGCACATACTTGCAAGGTATATTTCTATGGGCTCCGTAGTGTTTGAGACGGGCACCGCATTCTTGGTTCCCGGCGTGGACAGTTTAAATGTCACCACGCCCGTGCCGATAGAGGTCGTGTCGTTTTCGTTACCGTACGTGAACGGGTTGTCGTCATTCATGATCAACTACGAGGCGGAAAAAACTTTCATTAATTTGCATTTGTACACGAACTAGCTGTCCTACAAGAACACTATTAGTATACATATACGAATAATTAAACCTTCAGGATGGTAAGTCTTCCTTCCATACTGAAGTCCTTTATTTGTTGTGTTAGACCCATTACCTATACATACAATACAATGCTAAATATGAAAATATGATTAAAGCCGGGATCACCGCCTTGGAACGGTCATTGCTAAGCATTAGGGGGCTTCAAACGGTCGAATGGCCATCCGAACCACACACATAGCCAGAAATGGTGAAAGGACCCATAAATGTAAATAAATATTAACCTCGATTTATCTATAATTAGCATAATTTTCTATATGTCATGCAATTTGATTCGTGGTCAAACAGAGTACGATACTAAAAGTTCAACGTAAAAAGCCAGATAGATTTACCAATAATGTTTTCGTATGACCCGCGTCATGTTTAAATTGGTGTTATGCCATAGCGGCAAGCGTAACTCCCGACCAGCATCTGCCTTGGAACGGTCTGATCAGGAGCTAGGCTGCGCACATAATACACCACGAAACCTGCCGCATCTTCATAGCAGACATGGTAGCTCCAAAACAGACTGCGCGACTGCCCAGGCTATACTTGAGCGACGATTGCCACATATGGCATAACACCCATTTTCGCACGATGCGACTCGTGTGGTATGCTACTGACGGGACTAACATAGTGATCTTTATGAACAATCAAGTCACAAGACCCCTTCTCTTAATGACTTACGGTTTGTCCCACTTCGGAGTCATTTCCGGATCCGGACAGAACTCCTAGGGGCATCTTGACCCCCGCACCGCCACCGCCAATCGGACCCTCGTCTACAAATTTAAACAAACACACGTGTTTTGCTGTTTTCTTTCACACATAGCAACCGCACATTAAGCAGCGTAGCGGCTTCAGTTTTAAGGGAGTATTTACCGGCTTTGTGAAATTATTTTAAACATACATGTAAACAAAATTTAGTTTAGGCTGTTGAGCCTACGAAGCCACTCAATCTCAAATGGAGATTAAATTAAAAACATTTACCAATGACGATTGGTATTACATTTGAGCTTTAATTCTCCTTGGATATATGTTATGACTAATACATTTATTTATAAAATTGTGTTGAATACATTTCGTAGTCATGGGTCAAAATGGACACACCTTCGCTGGATCCGTTAGCGGACGCCCTCTTCATAGCGACCTTGAGACCAGGGGCGCTGAGTTCCACGGTCTGGTTGGCCTCCGTCTTGTTCAGTAGGACGCTCGACACGGAGTCAATAGCTGCCAGAAACGAATTGCTAACACCGCGGTCCTGAAACACGAGACGCATGGTATTCTCATTGAGGTTTAATATTGTTGTTGTTTCAATAAAAAGGTAAAAACTAAACACACGTGCATTTGTTTCTTCTGTATTTTCACATTATGTGTCAGACATATTAAAATTTATTTTGGATTCTACAGACAGCGAGATCAACGATCACAAAATAGCAAAACATTATATTGCGTAAATTGTATGAGTTTGTAATAAATGTTACCCTGTGACAATCCATGCTTTTATATTCATAAAAGATCATGCATCAACAACGGTAGCAAAATCACATGCTTTCAGGCATATTTCTTTGTTAAGCATAATCCAAACATTTGTTATGAGAACAAGCAGTTGAAGTGTTAACAATTATGATTGTGCAAGTCATCAACAAAAGACCACTGCCTTGTCTTATCGACACTCACCGCATTCTTTTTAACGAGGTCACGGCGTCGCTTTTCTGCGTCAAAGTAGCGGTTGTAGTACCACTCGACGTCACCAGGCTCCTCGAGGATACCGATGTAGCAGAAGATGTCGTTGCGTGGCAACTTGAGAATGTCCTCGCTCACCATGATCTCTTCACTGACGTTCTTCAACACTTGCCTGGAAAAGATTTAATAATGATTATACAAAATCGAATGTATGAAAATGAATGCTCATTAAGACCGTTTAATGCTATAATACGAGTAGTAAATATATTTTCATGCTTCTAAAGACCAATATGAAAAGGAAGTTTGTTGAGGATTGTTTTGCAAGTTTACCTCAAAGTATGAAGGCATATGCTTCTCACGCTAGAAATATTGCCTTATAAAAGTTAACAGGAACGCAATAGAGTTTGTTTTTTTATAATTGAATGCATTAACTCTTTTTTTGTTGGGGCACTTTGCTTAAAATACGGACATAACATTGCTGAAAACGCGTGAAAAGTTGACAGGAATTCACTAAAATGACGTTATGAAAAAGTATTAGCTTATAGAGAATGATCTACGGCGTTTTTACGTTGTTTAACTAACTGTAAACTCTCAACACCTGAATATGGACTCGTAGAAGAAGAGATACTTGTAGAGCTTGTCTAGCGGCGCGCTGTGCAGGAGGTCGCACTTCTTGAGGAGCTTGTTGTACGGGAGCGGCGCGCTGGTTGCCATATCCTCCTCCGTAAGTGCAGTCAGCTCCTCTGGGTCATCCTGAAGCTTGATGTCCGCGCTGTCCTCGCCATTGGCAACTGATGTTTTAATAAAGCGTACGGAATACTTGTAGACAAAACGTTATAAGACATGACTACGGTTATCAGCTAGATGTCGATATAATGGGTGTCTTTGCTGTATGCTTCATGTGCATCGTATTCAGGCGTACGGCACTGATTGTGGAAATATCATCCAATTTGTATTTTCAACATGCATTTTCTTTCCGAATGTAATATAAATCAAAAAGGGTTATTTTTTACTCAAAATAATTAAAATGTCTGAAAGGACTTCTGCATTTGATAACCAGAAACATGCGGAACCATGGTCTATTAAAAATATCACTAACTCTCCTCGTCAGTTGGTCCCTGCGCGGCCTTGGCGTCCGCTTCCGCCATATGCAGCGCCTTCTCGTGCTCCGCCAGCTTAAGAGCCGTCGCATCCGGTTTGGGCAGCACGTTGCTTACACTGGATACTACCTCTATAGCAAGAAACAGACACTCAATCAACATATTTTTTCGCCATATCAGAAACATGAAGACATCAATAACAAGAACTCACGGTCATGTACATGGTTGCAAACGTCAAAATAATTGCGACCGTTTAAGTAAATCAGACTTGCTCAAAGCTTTAATGTCAAATTAAGCTAAAGTTCGTTGTCTTGAGGTCAATTTTAGAAGATAGATAGTTGACCCTATTTTTGTAAACAACTAGGTGTGCTCATATGAATAATAATTATGTTTCTTGTTATATTATTTATTTAAAGACTTACGCTAATAAGCTGGTCATTTGAGAGTTAAGCAACACGAGAACTATACTTCATGTACAAATATCATTCAATGTGCTCTGTGTACATATATCATTCAATGCGCTTTGTATACAAATATCATTCAAAGAGCTCTGTATACACATATCATTCAAAGAGCTGTGTATACAAAAGTCATTCAAAGAGCTTTGTAAACAAATATCATTCAAAGAGCTTTGTAAACAAATATCATTCAAAGAGCTTTGTAAACAAATATTATTCAAAGAGCTTTGTATAAAAATATCATTCAAAAAGTTTGTATACAAATATCATTCAAAGAGCTGTGTATACAAAAGTCATTCAAAGAGCTTTGTAAACAAATATCATTAAAAGAGCTTTGTAAACAAATATCATTCAAAGAACTTTGCATAAAAATACCATTCAAAGAGCTTTGTATACAAATATCATTCAAAGAGCTTTGTATACAAATATCATTTGTAGAGTTTTGTATACAAATATCATTCAAGGCGCTTTGTATACAAATATCATTCAAAGATCTTTGTATACAAACATAATTCAGTGAGCTTTGTATACAAATATAATTTAGAGAGCTTTGTATACAAATATCATTCAATGCGCTCGGTGTGTAGAAGATATTTATTTAGCCCTGTTTACAGATATCATTCAATGAGCCCTGTGTACAGGTTTCTTTTAACGCGCTCTTTCTTTTTGAACACGAGGGTGTTACGCACGGCTTCCGACGTTTGTCAAAGTATCCATCGGCTCGTCTGCGAACTGCTCTGTCACCAAGGCCGAGTTTTTAATCGCCGAAGTGGCTCCCACCTGTATTACATAACATGAAATAACGTCAAATATGCTAACATGCTCTATTATGGTTGTATGCGCAGAAAATCCAACATTCCAAATTAATTGTTGTTGAGCACATGAAAGGTACATGGATACGCATTTATATGTTATATGTTACTTATGCCTTAATTGAATTGTTAATAAATTGTTCACAAGTTTCAACTCGTAAAGTGAAAATACGTTTACATGTATTGACACGAAATGAATGAATGAACACCAGATATATGTGTAAAATTAGTTATTTTCTACAAGCACACTGAAGTCCAACGACAACTATAACACGTTTTGTTCCTAGACTTATAACAGAAGGGTAAAAAAATATACGATAGCTTGTCTATTAAAAAGGCAACATTTGTGCGAATAGCTGTTGTTTTTAAATTTAACCAGTCTTGAATAAACGTGATTTTGAACGGCTTATAATACAATTGTTTTAATATTCAAGCAGTTTTGAGGGCTCACGAACGATGTATTTGAGCCGCGTTCTGTGAAAAGGGGGTTTAATGCATGTGCGTAAAGTGTCGTCCAAGATTAACCTGGACAGTTTGCACAGGCTAGTAAGGGACGACACTTCACACTTTTATGATATTTTCTGTTTAAAGAAATCTCTTCTTAGCGAAAATCCAGATTAGGCGGAAAGTGTCCTCCACTGCACAGGCTAATCTGGGATGACAATTTACCCACATTCATCAAACCCTCTTTCTACAGAGCACGGCCCATTTTCTTTATTTCTAAGTTAAACAAGACAAATTAGTTCGTAAACTACCGGGCTATTTTGTCTTCCGTTCCTACATATCCAATTAACAACAAAACACACAGTTTCGCAAAGCTGTTGCAAAATATATACGGTAGTCAGATAAAGTTAGAGTAATAATATTATTAGTGTTTAGATGTTGATGTTAATTGATTAGTTTGAAAACGGTGTTTGAAATAATCGCTCTCTATAAGATGATTTCATTTATAAACAAATATATATCAGGGATTGAAAAAAGCTTATTTCCTAACAAGAAAGAATAAACTTCTGATTTCAAGGACGCGTTATTCGCGATGTACAGCAAATCGAAAAAAAAGTTTTAAAAGATCCGGTGTCTTCAACAACAATAATGCATATCAAGGCGCCACCGTGGTGCGCCACTCACCCGGGCGCTGTCTGAGACACTGGACGAGTCCTTAGTTAGATCCCCGACCAACCCGATCATGCCGCTCGCCTGCCCGATATCCGCCACGCCCTCCGACACGGAGTCAAGCGCCCCAATCAGCTTCGCCTTCAGCTGCAGATGACACATGCTATACATGTAACTTAACGCTAGAGAATAAAATCATCGATATTTCGTTCATGCATGTACATAAAAATGCACATGTAATTGTGTATGTGTTCAGCAGCGATGTGTTCTGATCAGTCCCAGGCATTTGCGATCAAAATTTATGGACAAGAGTTGCGAAATACCACAAACACATGTTTATGAAGGTTTATGTACCTGGGTCTAAAAGCAAAGTATATTCAATAGTTACAAGTGGAAATATTTTTTTTTTTTTTTTGGCGTTGAACATTATAACACTGTTTGCAAAATTTATGATATATTCGCCAATGATTCGACTCTTTTACCTCTGTCATCGCTGCTTGCGCCTCAAAGTTGGCTTCTTCAGAGGCGTTCGTCTGAAAGAGAAATTATAGGGGACACGAACTAAGTTAACACCGTACACAACAAAATATCGTATTGTAAGGGAATAACTAAAGATAAGGTTATACGGGGAATTACTGCGAACCATATGCTATTATTTGCATAAAAAATCATATATATGACACGTCGCCGCATTGCATTATCAAAATGTCTTACCATATTATTTACAATTTTATAATCAAAGTTCATATTATTTTTGTATAAATAAACTTTTTGTTTATTGGCGTCGCCCTGGAGGGCGGCGACTAGTATGTACTGATTTTTTTCGCTTATGGGAGAAGAAGTTATTTTACGGATCAATGTATATATTTTTGTTTTAAGAATATCTTGCATAGTGGTGATTTTCTGTGTCAATTAGTGTAAATAAGTACTGCCTTTGTGCCTATTACATTAATTACAACATTTATTGCCAATAATGCAAAGCAAGTTGTTTTAATTAATAACTGATCCACAACTGATCACAGGGGAAAGATCACAGGGACTGGGCAAATACGCGAAACTTTCTGGTTTTGTATAAAAACAAATGATGTTTTGTATAAAAAAACAAAATATAATCAAAATATATTAATTTTTTGGTTCTTCTGATTTGCTTATTTAGTGGAGAATCAATGTAGTACGATATTTGACGACCTGTCGAACAAGCAAGTTTATTGCAAGGCGTAGTGGTACGAAAACGTACAATGTTTTAGTTTATTAATAGACATAAAATAATGATCGCTATACACAACTTCACCAAATAGCAGTACATAAGTGAATGTCAGCCGGATTAGCTCAGTTGGGAGAGCGTTAGACTGAAGTTGTTTCCGCAACAGTCATCTAAAGGCCCCCCCCCCCCCAATTCAATCCCGGGTTCCGGCACGAACGGAACAGTTTGGCGGCTGACAATTTTTTCAGTCAGGTTAATAAATAAAATAAAGCTTTATTTTATGTAGACATTTTAAAATCCATTGACTACAGTTGGACATTTTTATTAAAATTAATGGATGCAACGTGGTGACAACGTTTATTAAAATTTCTTACATCACTTAAATATCTTATTAAAAATTCACGTGGTTTTATACTAACAAATAAAGGCAAACAACACATCTATTATCCATGTATTTTTATGGTTGTCTATCAAAGGCCTATCCCTACCACATATAGAGCGCGAAGCGCGACACGTATTATTGATTGTAACAATGAGTTGCGACAAAGGAAGCAGCCGCTTATCAAGGAGGAGCTGTGTCCCAGCAACCCGTTTCCCTAGAGTCAAGCACTCCTCGGAGTTTTTTTTAAGAACCACATATAGAGCGCGAAGCGCGACACGTATTACTATCCAGGTGGTATGGGCCCTTTATCATTATCCGACCATTACGTCCATAGTTATCTTCCTTAGAAGTTGAGAAATTTTGAAATCCTTGTTCAAAGTCCAAAATTTTCATCCGATTGTTCCCAAACTTTCACATGTTTTTTTATCAATGAAGACGCAACCCAGACTCTATATGAGCAAAATAGGACCATAAGTCCAGAATTATGTCTCTTTGAATTTAAAAATAAAAGTGAAAAACTGCTTGGTTAGGTGATTATGCCAACATTTTTCATCAGATTAAATTTGACAAAATAAACAATGTCCACTTGTTAAAAAGAGTTCACAACTTTCGTCTGAATCTTTCCAAACTTGTTAAGTGTTTTTATATCAGTATTACTCGAACCCTATTGAAAATGATGAATATCGGAGCAATAAATCTATTATGATCTTTTACTGAATTTCAAAGTATTATGAAATGCAGCTTCTTTATACAATTTACAGTTTTCATTCATTTTTTTTCAAACTTTTTTAGTGTTTTCATATCAATGAGTACTCAACCCCTATCGTAAATGAGCAACGTAAGAATAAGTTCAGAATCATCTCCCCTTGAAGTTAAGAAAAATATGAAATTACGCTTACAAGATGAAGCAGATTTTTTAAAACCTACACAGTTCTGTTCCATTAATGAAAACTGCACACGGATACCAGTAAAAAAAGGAAACCAATGTACGGTAAATAAAATGAACTATGAAATATTTGGGGGTTACAACACAAAATCATAGATAATGGTTATTTGGGGGTTATAACACAACATCATAAATAATGGTTATTTGGGGGTTATAACACAAAATCATAGATAATGGTAATGCCAGTATCTTTTTCTATTTTGTTTAAAATAATCGGCCAATATATTAATATTTACAGTAAAAAAAATATCGTTCCACGTAACTTCATTGAGTGCCTTTTACACTGAAATTCCCGACGCCCTTTGATGCTTTGCATCAATACTTATCTTGTACACTTTTTACACAAACGAATCTGAATAAATTCTCATCAATTATCATGCAGGGGCGGATCCAGAATTTCTGTTTAGAGGGGGTGGGATATTGAAAGATTTGCTGGGGGTACAGAGGTCCGCTAGGGACCCTGGTGGGTGCAAAGACCTGCTAGGGAGTTCAGGAGGGCGAAGCCCCATGTAAGATCCACGATTTTAGTGATTTTCAAGGCTTTGACAAACACTTCTCGAGCATGTCACGCCTTATATACTTTCATCAAAGTACCTTCTTATAATGCCCAAAAATGCATCGTTTATAGTTTTGGGGGTCCAGAGGGGGAGGGGTCGAAGCCCCCGGAAGCTCCACGATTTTAGTGACTTTAAAGGCCTTGACAAGTTTAAATAGGTGATTTAGATCTAGTTAAGTGTGAAACATCAAATGAATCACTTTACTTTGGCGATTTTAGGGGTGCGTACGCCGCGTCCGTCCCCCAGGATCCGCCTATGTCATGTATGTCCTCTAGAATAAATTGACCATACTGTGTTCAGTGTCTATTTGTGGTTGTTATCAAACTTTATTTGTTAATACAAACGAGTACAAATAATTCGCATCAAATCCTGACTATGTAGTTTTATCTTAGATTCGCAATATAAATTTAAACACATTTCATTGGGAACGGGAAGCTACCCAAACAGTTAAACTGTATGCATGGATAACTAACATTTTTTTCTCGGGTAAAATTTTACTTTAATTTGCCATTAAATACCGTTTTATTGTGAGATGGATGTACTATTTTGCATTGTTCACAGTCGTTATAAATAATGCGTTTATTGTATATTATTTTATATAGACGACTCGCCGTATACCTCCTATTCGTGTATGTGTATTTTTGCATCGCTCTCTGGGGATATATTCTTGTTCATTTGTATGTTTTATTTAATATTTGATTAAGAAATTCCATTCCATAAGATCGAAAAACGGTCTAATTACAATACAATTTATCAGCATTTCTTCTCCGTTGGATAATCTACTACTTACAGAGCACGAACCCCGAAATTTACTAACACATGGATTTACATTTGTGTAATGTATTTGCGTAAAGGGTCGTCACGGATTTGCCGGTGTAGTCCGCACAGGCTAATCAGGGACGACACTTCCCGCCTGAACCGGATTTGTTAAGAACAGACTTCTTTCAAACAAAACAGAATCAATTAGTCCTCACCGGCTGCACGATAAGACCGTCCGCCAGAGCCGTGACAGCGCGCATGACGCCCGAGGTGTCCTTAGATGCAAGGAGGTCATCCAACTGGTCCAGCAGGTTCGATGCGTTACTGAGGCGGATCTCGAACGTCACGTATGCGGACGTAGTGTAGCTGTTCTTCGAGACGTACAGCATCAGCGCAAATGACGGCACTTTCTCGGAAAAATGTTCAGACGGTACGTAGAACTGCCCGGTCGGAAACCGGATGTCGTTTATGACGTCGGCAGTCAGAGACTTGAAGCAACGCGTGTACTCGTAGAGACGTATGCGGTTTTTTGACGTGTATTTGTTCGTAACGCTCTCCGTTACCAATGTAGAAAGTGACTTGGCCTTCGCATTAGTCATGAGCTTTAATTCTGGAAGGTTTTTCTCTGGTAAAAGTACAAGGTCATAATCGATGCCTTCTGTAGAGTTAAAATCTGGATCGACGGAACGATGAAATTTGATCATTGTCGTACCGTATACAAGAAACCACAGGTGCTCGGCGTTGTTTTCTATGATAGCGTACGGTGGTGATGGGTTAACTACAAAGTAGAATTCAAGAGTTGCAAACTTCAGCGGCCTGCCCACTGGGGACACTACGAGTGTTGCAACGTATTTTCCAAAAGGTAAAGAAGAGCGCGGGTACTTGAAGATTTTGTCAACTGTTTCCAGCACACATATCCCGGTATCGTGATATGGGCGCTGAATGATTTTACCGTTCTCTTCGACAATGACGTCGGTTCTCCAAGAAAACGTTGGTTGAACTGCGCCGCATCCGTCTAAAGCAACGGTAGCCGTGAGATTGATCTGCTCTGACCGTAAAAAATGAAGCGGCCTTGTGATGGCAGACTCCAGTTTACTTAAGACAGTAAGTGTTGGAGTCTGACAATTGTCGTTTGAAGGTGCCGTTGCAACAATTATATCAGGACAGAGCTCGTCCTGAGCCCAGTTGAACGCGTTGAATGCCGTCACTCTGACACTAAATGTTCCCGTTCTATTGTATTTGTGCGTGACGACGATAACACCGTCCCTCAGGCTTTTAGCGGTGGAGTCGTTGGTCATGTGCGGATACACTACGTCCACCGGAAGCGGTTCCATGGTTGCAGGCGGGGTTGTCGTGGTTACAATCATTGTAGTCGTTGTTGGGACCTCTGTTGTAGTTATAGCACTGAGCGATGCCGACGTTTCATTATGATAAATCGTACTCATATCTAACATCACAAACGTATTTCCTTGAGCAATATCTGTTTTATTGTCGTCTCTTCGTCGGCGATTGTGAATAATTTGCTGCATTGTAGATATTTCAGTTCCAACAGAGTTTGCGGTCGAAGAAAATTTTGTAGAGAACGGCGACATGGTAGTTCCGTCCACTGTGGTCGTCGTCGTATCCAGGAAGTTCTCTGTCTCCTTAAGGTACCTGTCAGAGAACACAAATGTCTCTCCGTCTCCAAAGTCCACGCGGAACGTCTTATCGGAGCCTCGAGGGCACCTTACCAGTGTCGTCACGGTCTCTTCCGGTTTAAACCGGCCCGCCGTCGGCGTCGTTACATCGACATACGTAATTCTCTCTCCGACTTGCACTTGTATGCAATCAAGCACAGAGCCCAAGTTGTTGAAGGCTCGAACGCAGACCATGTAGTCACCCCATTCTGGATATACGTATTCATGTCGGTAAGTAGGGAAAAAAAACGTATTGCTATCGTGAGCATAGGTATCGATGAACCCATTACCGTGGTCGATCTCAAAATTGATCTTCATCGGTCCTCGCTCCCCGCCGTTAACGTCAATCATGAGCGCCACCGGGCTCTCCTTGTCAACCACGTCACTGATGGAGAGTGAGATCGTCGTCAGTGGCACCTCTACGGACACCAGCAGGCTGGCTGTGCTGTAACTCACGTCGTTGGATATATTAGCGCTGACGTCGTAGTAGCCAAGGTCAGTAAAGTTGACCATGAATTCTATGGCGGTGACATTTGGCTGGTAATGGATGTAGAAAATTTCACCGACGCCGACGCCGAAACTAACGTTAACAAAGATGTTGTTACCGGGCGGGATTGTCACAGTGATTGCGGTTGTGAGGTTCCAAGCGCCGTCGGCTTTCGGCGACGTGATAATTGGCTTTTTGAGTTCATTTTGAACGCTTATTATTCGTTTGTCAATAATTACATCTTTAAACGAAAAAGTAACGAAGTTTTCTTGTATTCTCAGATCATCTTGATCTAGTACAAGTTGAGACTGGTTCTCCACTCGAGCAGATATTCCGAACGTTGGATCTTGGTGAGCAGCCATCACGTTCTGGAAAAAACTCGAGTCTCCGCTGACGTTTGTTCTAAATGAGAGACCTTGTTTCAGAAAATGCTCTGTTTGCTCGAATTTCCGTGCAATGAAGTGGGTTTCATTGGAAATGGATCCGAACGGGTTATGACACTCGATATTCATGCGGTACCGGCCTGGAAGTCCATACCGATGCTGAAGCTCGGCCGTTTCAACGAACTTTGACAGCCCCGCGCGTCTCTCAGCTGAAGCGTTGACGTCGCCGTAAAGAATATCACACATTGCCGTCTCATTATCTATGTTAATAAAGTCAACGACGGAAAGGCGACTTTCAGATCCGTGATTAGGAATCAGCATCGCATAATCACCCGCATACCCTTCGTTTCTACTTTCAACAACAAAATCGACACTTCCGGTTATCTGCGTGATGCCGACAGCCGCTGAAACGGTGATGTCGTATTTGCCTGCATTTCTCCAGTAATACGATATCGTCTTATCTGTTATTGTTTCTGTGTTCCCGTCCCCAAAGTCTACGAAAAGTGGAACGTTGACGGCAAAGTCGGTGGAGATATGGATTTCAACAGCCTCGAATGGTTTCACGTATTCTTTGACGCCCAGTTTTTGTACTGACACAGAAATCGAATAATCAATGTCGCTTTCCGCTAAGCCTGAGACTGTGTAAAAATGCCAGTCCGTGGCGTTGTTGCAGAGCAAGATATCTTTATGCAGATTTGCAACAGCGCTCATTGAAGTACATATGCACTCAAAACCACCGCTGACGCCGGCCACCGTTGAGGCGGAACATATTTCTCTGCAACGCTCCACGGCCGCCATTTGCGGTACTGGTACCGCGTTCGCTTTGGAAAGGGAAGCCCCGCAAGCGAGCCATAGTTTGTTCTCGTCTGGGTTCAAATAACAAAAAATTAAAACCAGTAACAAAAATGATACAATTCAAGTACCATGCAGTTGAAGAACAGTGTCAAATGATTGCTTATTTAAAAAAATACAATTAAATTCTAAATAAAGTGTTTCAAACGCGAAATAAATAACATTCCACATCGAATTGACATAAGAAAATAAACTCTTAAATATTATTAGATAATATATTGATACAAAAACCTATATATGTAACTATTTTCAGCAGGAATACAGTTATCAAGATGCTTGGTGAACAAGGTATAACAATGCATGGCCTATTTCCTCGCAAATGCTCTGATGTTTGGCGATGCAGATATCGTCCATCCCGGTCCTCCCGTCGTTTCGCCACACAGGAAAGTGAGAGTCCCTTTATTTTACAGTTTCAATGATAAGCGATAAGATTGTACTATTGTACATATAATGAGACGGCGACACTATCTTACCTATGCCGTCGGACGGAGTCTGTGATATCCAGCTGTATACCCGCAAGGTGGAGACTTCAAACCTCGCGGTGTCCGTCACCGGGGAGCCGTCAAGGCTCAGACCAACAACGACTTCCGGGAAGGCGGTGTACGTCAGCTCCTGATAGTTTCGCGCTGTGGTATCCTGTGGTACAAGAACGCGTTCAGTTCCGTGTAAATGGAGCAATCTTTTTTTGTTGTTTAAAACAATATCGCATTAATGCCCCTTTACCCATGAAACATGCACATGTTTTTATTGTATAAACAGAACACAAAATCACCGGTGTTAAACTTCTAGATAAAGAATACACACAGATGCCCTGTTCTGGACTAATTATTTAAAGTCTATTTTGTCGGTAATGTAGGAAATTAAAAAGCATTCGCTTCATGATTGTCTATCGGTCATTATGCTATTATTTGTCGTTTTAATTCATGGCAATTAAAATAACTAAATTTCTTCGCTCGTTGAGTCAAAATCGACATCAATTTGCCAATTTTCGCCAATAAGTCTAACAGTTTACCTAAATAACATATTTATTTAGCATTGTTGATAAAAACGCGCGAAAAGGCATACTACGTTTCCGCCGTACCTGTTGTTCGTACTTAGGTGTGAGGAGGGTGAGGCCGGAAAATACGTCCCAGAAGGCGTGTATGTTGACCCAGACTTCCGGCTCCACGCGAAACTTCACCGCCCATAGGTCTTCGTTGAAGGCAATGCCTAACTCGAGTTCGTCGCCGTAACGCTGTGGTGAATATGATTATACGTGTTATAATGTTACGTGGATCATAATTCGATAATTTCTTACCATTATTATAAAGAAACCGATCCTGAAAAACATATCTACTCTGTAAATCAACGATATAGTCTTTACACATAAGTCTTCTTTTAAAGAAATCGTTAACACAGTTAACAGTCCTAGCGGAGCTTGAATGGATTATATTGTATGTTGCATAAACGAAACTCCCACCTGCAGCAGATAGATGCCGTTGGAGTACCAGCTGTGTCCGCCGGTACTGAACACGATCATTTCCGGTGAGTCCTCGGGAATATCCGCGAATTTAAACCACATATCAACCGTCACCCCATCGAGACAGAGCGACATGTTTCCAAGGCACCAGTGCGGCCATTCCCCCAGACTGATGTAAGAGCCGTCGAGAGAGGCGTTAACGTCAGCGACGGCGACTGGGTCCTGCTCGTTCTCCAGGTACGCGAACTCGAACGCTTTTCCCTCGCCATTGAGCGCCAAAATACCTGCAGAGCACAGAGACATGAAGGAATACATCGTCACCTTTGTTGACAAAAGGGTTTATCAGACGTTTTTATACGCACAATCCATATCTAGCCAGAAGCGTGTATCAGACATTTCATACGCACGATCCATAAACAGCCAGAACGGCTTAGCAGACGTTTGCACGTAGCCTCGTAGGTCCCATAAACGTATAACCCAATGAGTTTATCCGATTTTCATACGGTTTCTTTGTACACAGACGTGTTCATTACTGTTTTTAAACGTATGATCCCTTCATAGCAAGAATGGTTTATGACTGTTTAATGTTCGCTTTCATTTTAGACAGAAGTGTTTATCGGTCTATTATTCCTTTTTCACAGATTTTGGCATATTTTGAAGTGTGTCATAAATGCTTTATATTGATAAATGTAAACATTGGATCTTAAAAGCTCCAGTAAAAAATCAAGAATAAAATTAAAAAAAGGGAAAAAAAGTAGCCGGTACCAGGGCTCGAGCCAGTGACCCCCGGAATCCTGGAGTTAGTCTGAAGTTAAATCGGCTATTCCGCCGGTAATACACAGTTTAAGTATTTTATACCTTATATAAGCAATCTTCGTAGTTTCGTAAATTTAAACGACAACAGAACTCTCCAGATTATTCAATCGTTTCGCGTTGCAACGCTTTATAATTTTTAGGTTTTCAAATCGTCAAAAGATACGTATAATGGCTATATTGGACTATGGTAAATGTTCAGTACTACTGTTTTCTCACTAATATCATAACTATAACGAAAAATTGCGAATCTGTAACAACTTTTTTCAATTTTGTCAATTTACCAAACCGTGAAAAGATCCCTTTAATACGCAGAAGAGTAAATCTTGTCAAACATACGCTTGTATGTCTCTTTTACTTTCAACGGAGGATTTTATCCTTGGGTGCAATCATATAACAATTACACTAATTGTATTCTATTGTGTGGTGTTTTTTTTTAATATCGCTTAAAAAACAAATTCAACTAGGTAAAGAATAGATGCGTTTAAAACTAAAAAGCAATACGAATGTTATATCCATAGAACGACCATTCCTTTCATTGTTTGAATAAACACAACTAACCTACCGGTACTTTACTATGGGTATTTAAAATTTAGTTTTATATAATGAATTTACATGCTAAATCGAACTATTATTAAATACATTATAAACAGTGATGCCTAAAAAACAAAAATGAGTTTTTTACATTGAAATGCCATTTTTATGATATTAAATTCGATTCGATCAATTTTAAAGATGAATATATAAAATTATCAGGTATAATTCCAACGTGCATTGTATTCCATCTGGTCGTCTAAGATATATTTGAGTTTTGTGAGCTAAGCTCATGTTATTAAACCAATAATATTTAAAAACAAAAATCCCGTGCTCAGGCGAAAAATAAGTTTTATACCAAATTCAAATTATATTGAAAAAAACATGTCAACGTATGTTGGCAACATGTCACTTTGCTGAAGGTTCGAGTGTTACCTACCGGTAAACAGGGGACATGTTAGGTAGTGGAATACACGTAGCTTAAACACCATTAATTGCATTAAATCAGCATTCATGACGCCACAATGATAAATATATCCACGTTTCCATGAGTTTAGTTTGTCTTCCTATTGTTCTTTGGACGGTTATAAAAAATAGGACACATTACATTATTCATTATAGTACTAGTAGATATAATTTTTGAACTCCCGATTTGTTTATATGATTACTCGTAAATATTATGTTAGGGCGTTTACTTTTACGCTCTATCGACAATTTGTTTGAGATTAATATATGCTTATGACTCAAAAAGATTGAATAAATAATAAGCCGATATATTATTATGAGCGAAATTATTTATCCTATATGAATTATGAGCGAAATTATTTATTTTATATGATTGCTTACCGGAACTTTAAGCTCAGTTGGTTGAAACCAACTAAACCAACGCACTATATGATGCATTATAATTTAACTATGGCGGAATTTACTATTCCATTATATATGATAATTATGTATTGTCTTGTTATTTACAGACGTTATTATATCAGCAATTATAAATATTAACACAAACAACAATAAAATACGTCTACTACTAACATTACTTCCATTTCTACCTCTGCTTTTACTTCTACTACTGCCACGATTCATGATGCTGATTATGATTATCAATATAAACATCTGCAATATACAATATGACAAAATAGTGACTTAATTAGTATGTAAATACCCGTGACACATACATGCCAACGCGTAAATAGCGTAAATCCAATGTTCCATTTATAATAAATCCGTATTTTTAATCAATTATAACAAAACTTTTTATAAATAAAGTCACTTTCACAAGTCATGTCTATTTCTCGAATATTCTGAAAGTAGCTTATTTTCGAAGTATAAAGCGTTCAAAATGGGACCAGGGTTTAGCAACGTCCATGGGGTCATAAATGTTTAATAAGCTACCTTGATTTGATTAATTAACGTCTCTACATCTATCCGCTTCAAATAAGGAATGCTTTTTCGGGACCGAGATGGGAAAGCAATAGCAATAAGTCGAGTATCTCATTACAGGTCCAAAATCCATAGGTAATGAATATTTTATGACCGGTCCGCGCATCGATAAATCCAAGCAACGCTTTTGGCAATAAAGACGTTGTTTCACCTTGGTCACGCACGGAGGTAATTTCGTATACAATCATTCGGGCAATGAAGTAGTCAAATGAAAAACAAAGGTCCCAAAGTTCCAGCTAAACACAAACTTCAAATGAATAAGATAATCGTTCAACTGTCTTAAGTGGGTTACAGATCACATAACGCAGTGCATTACCCCTTAACATCTTAAGCCGTTGATTCAAGCAAGAACAATTGCCGTTTAAGGTTGTGAGATCTCATTAGAATTGTAGAGCAAAGTATACGATTTTAAACGATTCTGCAACTGTTAGCGTGCTATATTTCCAATAACGAGCGCGATTTTGCCACAAGAGTGTCGAAGATTCTGCACAATATGTCGTTGTCGCAAAACGATGATATACATTGTGAAGAAATAGGACCAGAGTTAAGACTTGATTTAAAGTGAAAAATAGATCCATATGGGAAATTTCCAAAGTTAATATTCGTCCTAAACTAACGGTCATTCAATTACCGTTCAATCGACAGATTGCACAATCGAAACTTTAATTCCTGCGTGATATCTGACCATAATTATAAAGTAGCTTCTTAAAAGTTCCACGCCTCGCTAAAAGCGATATATAAAGCGAAATACGGTCATTTGGTTTTTGATATTCACTTCAACGCTGTTTATTTCTAAGATAACCCTATTTTAATTTATCATCAGCAACGATATCTAACTTCTACCAAACTATATTATGCATTAAAAACAAGATTTTTACTATCGTAGGAGCAACAACATGCCTATAAACACCTGCCAAGAATTCGATACAATCACTGTTAGGCAAGACTATATGACGTCAAAGTAGTCCCTCGGAGGATGGTTGATTAAGAACAAAGGGTAAGCGACTTTTCAGAGCATTTCGTTCCGCAAGGATCTGTATTCGTTTAGAATTGTAATAAACGAATAATGAGATTAATCTTACAATTTAAAAAAACAAACATACAGACACTTGAACGTACGTGGTTAGTGCGCGAAACTCGGGTGTGCGCGTATGATCAA
The DNA here is from genome assembly GCF_020536995.1 of Dreissena polymorpha. Lineage (NCBI taxonomy): Eukaryota > Metazoa > Mollusca > Bivalvia > Myida > Dreissenidae > Dreissena > Dreissena polymorpha. The sequence goes on from NC_068356.1 coordinate 13,110,424, forward strand.
GCGCGTGCATGTGTTCATTTATATGTGCGAGCTCGCGGTGTGTTCTTGTGGGTTGTATGAAGACTTTTGCCAAATACATATCGCGTCTGCACGTCAATCGTGCCTTTTATCCATAACAATACTTCTAGGTTTCTTCTGCATTCTGCGTTACATAGAGGGAACTTTTGAAATTAAAATCAGTCATTTACCGGTAATCTCGCATTGAAATAAGGTGGCTTATAATAGCATTATATATTTGCCAATATCATTGAACATAAATGTTCAAATTAAAAAAGATTTGACACTTTAATCCAAAGTGAAAAACTATTTTTTAATCACAAAAAGTAGAATCTATAAAATGAAATAATTGCTACCTCGTAATGCATGTTTTCTTCAACAATTTAATTAATCGTATCGTGCTTGTTCCAATGTCCGTTAAAAAAATGCACATACAGATTTAGGGATTTCTTTGCATGGCGTTCACGCGAGTCTGTGTGGGACAAAATAAAATCTGCTAGAGCAAGCGTCATGAAGATTGGACCTAAAAAGTGGCTCCTATAGTATACATGTAAACAAGGCTTCACTAAAGTCAAGCAAGGAAAATTGCCCCGCCGCTAACGGCTAAATTGTTCAACGGACCGGAACCATTTTCAAATGGTCAGAGATATAATTTGAACAAATGTTCTGAGCAAGTTTAGTGAAGTTAAGACAACAAAGAATGTGACCACTAAAGCGTTTACAAAGTAAATGTTGACGACGAACACAAAAGACGGACAAGAGGCGGTATCGCAAGCTCGTCATGAGCAGGTTGTACTCAGATTAGCAAAAATAACTATTATTCCTATTATTTACATTAATTTAGGTTTATTATGTTGTAGAATAAATATAATTATATCAATAACCGCATACACAAAAGTATGGAATTCTTTAACTTTCATATACACATTTACATACATGGTCAATGTAACAGTATAGTACGGTATTCGTAAAGTGTACATTCCACATAGGAACATTACTATTCTTATACAAGAAGCGGGAAAAAACATTTGATGCTGAAGACAACTGGGTACTATCAAGTAGAAAATGCCGTCAAATACTGTATACACATATTAGCGCGTATTTTTATTTAAAAAGTAACAAAAGCGCTATTGTCACAAAGATACAAACCGACATACTCTATTTTTATGCGAAAATTTGTGAAAGTATCAGCTGAATATTTAGTTTATCTTTGACCTTCACTTGCGACCTTGACCTTCCAACTAGGGGCATTATTTGTATGTGCGCCAATCCATCTCTGAATGCTTTTGGCTTCTGCCACCTTCACAATCTTAGTTATGTTCAGGACTGTTTTGACCTATAAACTTTTATTTGAACAACAATTTGGAGCAAGTTGTATGGAGATTCCACAGAAAATATTACTTTTGTAGCATTAAAATGTTTACTATAGCCCTGTATGGAAAACTGCCCGATGTTCAAACTAGGCAGAGATAAAATGAGAACCAATGTTCTGAGCAAATTTCATAAAGATTGGGCAAACAGTGTGACTAAGAGCGTGTTAACTTGATTGAATTATAACCATAATAGGAAATCGGATGGGCCCCAGGCAGCTATGTTTTCAAACAATAAGAACCATTTTCTAATTCAGCGAAGATAACCATTTTCTAATTCAGCATGTTTATCATTCAATAGAAAAAAATGTTCCTGAGCAAGTTTCTTGGCTATTTGGACGAAATTGGATTTCTAGAGTGTTTACAAGGTTGAACTATAACCTTTTGTGGAAAACTTCCTCGCTCCCAGGTGGCAATATTTTCTTACTCCACTGAGATATAATTAGCAACAAATGTTCTCAGCAAGTTCCATGAAGATAGTACAATCAATAAAGACTCTACAGCATTAACAGTGTAAAGGTTAATCATGCAGGAAGAACGACGGACAAAAGGCGATCACCCGCCTAACAACAGCAGGTTGTGCTTGGTTAAGCAAAAACACACCTGTAAATTAAATAAGTCTCGTTCTGAGAAAAACGGGCATAATGCATGTGCGTAAAGTGTCTCCAGAAGATCAGCCTGTGCAGTCTGCACAGGCTAATCAGGGACGACACTTTTAGGTTTTATGGTATTTTTTAGTTCAAGGAAGTCCCTCCTTATCGAAAATCACGTTTAGGTGGAAAATGTCGTCCCTGATTAGCCTGTACAGTCCGCACAGGCTAATCAGGGCCGACACTTTCCGCTTTTATGGTATTTTTAGTTTCAAGGAAGTCCCTCCTTACTGATTAAGTTTAGGCGGAAAGTGTTGTCCCTGATTAGCCTGTGCACAGGCTAATCTGGTATGCCACTTTACGCACATGCATTAAGCCCAGTTTTCTCAGAACAAGGCTCATATTGTTTACATCGATAAATGATTATAAGGTTGTGAAGAAAATATACCGACAACTGCGTACACAAAATATGAGAATTCTACAACGTACAAATAAGCATTAAAAGATCATGAAATATAAATCACCAAATGACAAATCTTGTTTAAAAACATACATTTGCCTCTTTGATGGGATTAAATACATGTGATGCTCACAAAGTTAATATTCATGGTGAAAATTGTTCTCTCAAACTTTTACTAAAATACAAAATTGATATGTACTAAAATAACAACTCTGAAAAGCGATCAATGTAAAAAAAAACACACACACAAGCGTCACCCACCATAAAAAAGGAAGGAATACACAATGATTATTAATTATAGGAAGCAAGTACTTTACATCTTGTTGAGATTGAAAATAAATAATAACCCTCAGTAAATCTGAGATTTTCATTGAAAGAGCTAATCAACTCTATATAAGGATTTTATTGAACACAATGATTGCGCCAACTTTAATAATGCTGATCCACAGCAATTTATTACCAGACAGCATCGTTGCAATGAATGCATTCCCCGAGTCTGTAGACACAAGATTGTATGCAATATCAATCTACAATCCAGTGAATATTTCACATAACATTTCACAGAAAGGACAAATATGAACTAATGACAATTTAAACATACGGGAATGTAGAAAGAACAACAAATATTAATGCAGACCTCTAACAGGCCTATGTGAGCAAAACAATACAAGAAGCCCTCTTGGGCAAACCTTGCAGTAACTCTTGTGCGTTAGTATCTTAACATATTAGCCTCTGCAGTCCGCACACTGTAGTCAAGGCAAACAGTTTTCACTATGGTTCAGTTTATTTTTTAAAGGAAGTTCCTTCTAAAAAAAATCCAGTCTAGGTGAAAGTGTTGTCAATACAGTCTAGGTAAAAGTGTTGTCAATACAGTCTAGGTGAAAGTGTTGTCCCATATTAACCTGTAAAGCAGTGGTCAGCTAACTGGGTAAAAATACACATACTGCTTGTACATCATAAAATGCAATTTTCTTTCCTGAATTGAATGTTGATTAATGATTTTATCAATATAAATAATTTCAAGGAATCAACAACAAATATTTAACTTGTTATTTCTGGCATTGACCTTTTCAAACTGCATAATAAAACATATTCTACCATTCATTTTAATTGTACGATAATTAATAAAAAAATTAAATGATGATTACTATGGAATTATTAGTTTCAAACATAACAATGTAGATACAATTATACACCATCAACTATCATCATAATAATTGAATTGATGACAATTATATACTCAGTCAAAACGATACTTAATTGGAAAAAGCTCTAAAAATCCAACATTTCACCCAAAAATAAAATAAAGAAGATTGGGTTACACAAAGACAATATGGCTAATACCTTCAAAAACTGTCTGGAACTATTAATTACAATATTAATAATTTAACTCATGTCATCATATTTAAGGAATGTCAAATACTTTACATGTATATATTTTCAGTTGAACATCAAATATATACAATTTAAAGTATTAACTGCAGAGACAATTTAACTACAACAAATGATTTTTGCAAATTGTTAATAAAGATTTAGAATACAAATAGTTGTTTCACACTTTTATAAAAAATTATCTACATATTCAGTCAAATGCATATTTTCCTAAAAAAATATGATAACAATTTAGAAAAACTTAAGTATACCGGTAGCACCATTTTTTTCATTCAGGTATCTCTACCTTTTATCAACAAATATCCTTCATATAATAGTTTAAGTGTAAATTGAAACCTTTACTTTCACTTTTAAGATGAAGCCATCACTTCATACAATAAAATCAAGTCTTATCCAAGTTTACCATCAACAAGATAATTTATTATCATTAATAGAAATGCATTGATATCATGGGATCAAACAACCTAAATCTAAGCATGTGGGCATTCAGTCGCCCTTCTGTAATTGCTATCTGGGACGTCGTGAACATCGTGTTAGGCACATCAGTAGGGACCCCAGCGCCAGCACTATAAGGTATGCTATCAACATCGTGTATCGTCTGGGAGACCATAGCACTGTGAACTGCACTGTTTTGTCTGCACCTGTAGGATATGACAGGTTATCTTCTCTTAGTTTAAGTTTAAACCTTTTTATTTAAGCTTGATTGCATTAGAAGCTTAAGACTATTTAAAACTCTTAAGTCCATTTCCTGTGTACTTGGTGTCTCTTGAGGAGATCTAAAGAATGCTTCCACAATGGGGATCAAACCCATGACCTCCTCATTGCTGGGTGGACACCACATTCACCACACCACAGCAACCTTTGGATTCTCTTCCAATCACATACAATAATGTGAGTTTAGAACACATCATCTTTTCTATTTTCCAGTTAGAAATAAACATAAATAATAAGTCAACACAAAAAAGTTAAAACAATTTAAGGCCAAATATATTTGTATATATAAAGTTATTAATATGATAAATTTATCATGCATTTACATGATCTCCAAAATAACGATATCATAAGGAAAACTATTTATAGAAACCCAATAAATTTGCTAAAGTTAAATGAAATGCATATATTAAAGTCATTTATTGAATGAAAATAAACAAGTAATGCTCAGCATTGTTAAAAGACTCACTGGCAATAAAGTTAGTCTGAAACATGGCATTTCCAGTATCCAATATCACAGACTAATAGCACAGTACTATTTATGCCAAACAGCATTAAATATAACAGAACAATATCAAAGACCTATTGATCCCATATTATATCAAATATCATGTACTTCTATCACACACCTATTTCTGCATTACTCTATACAATATCACATATAGTTGATTTCCAACTTGCATTAAATATCATAGATACCTTTCACCATTGACTATTTATTGCCAGACTCTTCAATAACACAGACCAATTATTTCCAGAACTTTCACAATATCACAGACTATATAGCCCAAATATGGCTAATAGCACAGACCCATTAATATATTGCCAGAACATTAACAATATCACAGACAATATAGCTGAACCATGGCTAATATCGCATACTTATTATTGCCAAACCGTATCCAATATTTGGGGTGCCCATTCTGTAGCTGGCAGTGGGCACGGTGATCTCAAACATGGAGTTGGTTGCAGTCATGTCCAGGGTGAGGTAGGAGTCCAGATAGGTCAGCTCCTGCTTGCTTATGTCCCAGCTATACTCATCGTCACGGAGACAGTCGGTGCACGAGTGAAGCCATGCCTAACAACAGAAACGTCAGTGCATGTGTGTAAAGTGTCATCCCAGATTAGCATGTGCAGTCAGCACAGGCTAATCAGGGACGACACTTTTCACTGTTTTTGTATTTTTTTAATGAAGTCTTTTCTGAGTGAACATTCCAGTTTAGGCAATAAGGAGGTAAAAGTGTTACACATTTAAGGCACATGCATTAATAGAGCAAGACTCTATTCAACACAAGCTCTTTAAAGAGGCAATATCTGACAGAAATTGCATTTTATTTAAAACAAAATTGGGGAGGGTGCGTTTAAAGGGGCATTATGAGGGAGTATTTGTACTCTGTATAAAAGGTTATTTAAAAAATATTAACATTTTATAAACTATATGTAAAAATCTAAATGTTCAATAAATATCTGAATTATGTTTACAAAAAATGGATACTTTTTAAAACACGCTTAACTGCTTCATTAGAATTTACATTATAAATATAAACCATAATAGACATGTATACAAATAAATTGCATTTTATGCATTCATTAAAATAAATTCCATTTCAATGGAAAAAAAAGCAGGCCCTAACAAAACTGTTGGTATAAATCATAAAAAAGTAAAAAGGCGCTTGCATATTTTTCTTTACAAATCTATATACTTAAAGAATAATTTGTATTCAGTTTCAAAAGATTGCGTAAATTATACACTGATAAATTCTAGAAATTCCTAGGTAAGTAGGATGTATTTCTTTTTGGAAATAATCTTTTTAGTGACATTGTACACATAGGTTTATGAATCAGTATTTTTTAGTTGCTTTTTAAAGAATGCAAAAACATAATTATTTGCTTATGATTAGGCACATCATTAATTGGAAATCCGTAAATGTACACCATAAAGTTTTTCCTTAAATGCAAACATGATTGTAGATAAATCCTTTTGAAATCATAATTTTCACACAAGTCATATGAATTTGATCTTAAATAGTGCAATGGTTAGAAAGTTGTTTTTTTAATATAATTCAAACAGGCTATGCACCAAGATCTTTGGGATACGCAATTATCTTTACATATATATTAAGTTCATTTTATGTTTTAAGTCTATATGTTTGGACAGTTTATTATTATAATACATTCAAGATATAGAGAATAACAGGTAACTGCCCCATTGTTTTGTAATATATCAGGCGTGGCTTAGAATAATATTTTAAGTTATTTTATTCATGCCAAGCCTGATATATTACAAAACGATGGGACAGTAACCTGTTTTTCTGTTTATCATACCACATATTCCTAAAAATCTGCACGACAATCCATTTTTTATATATAAAATGTACTGATCCCCGCTGATTATTGCTGATCCGGCTTTTACACGTTGACATAAATGTAGCAACGGCGTTCGAAAAGACGACACGAATAATCGCTTATTTTATACATTGTACATGTATAGAGAAAACAAGTTCTTTGCACTACGAATTGGAAGAGTACACCCGCTTTAATTATAAACTGTCATGAATTGGAGATCAGGAATGGACTGCAGCGACAAATCTAATCGAATAACACTCTTCATCGAAAAGTTTGGAGACGCCATTTTGGAGATGTGTATTGAATGTAACATTTTGATGATGGTGTCAATATTGACATAAGCGTGCTAAATCGTTTGTTTAAATAGTTGAGGATTAGCATACAGTAATCATTTGTTTTGACTTTCTGTGCAACACTTGTGAGTGCAATGTCTATATCGATATTTAAGATTTATTGTCCCATTGATGACGTCATTTAACTTCTGTAGTGCGGGCTGTTGTGATTTTTTTAAAAATAAATGGTTTTTATGATTTATGATCTTAAACTAGAATAAAATATGTACATTCTTGGTATCAAATTGTTTGTTTTGTTGAACCTGATTCATGTTGATAGAAATTTTTGACTTTATTGCAAATCCCACGTAACTTCAAATATTGACTGATATAAGAACTTCCTGTTGACCATGATATAAAAAAATATATGAGGCAACGTTATATCAGTCAGATATCAATGCGGTGGTATGATAAAATGATATCTAAGCATCATCAAAAAGCAGCAGTGAATGATGGTATGGTAGCGATGTTTTGTCCAAGGAATAGTAAGCTGAACTGAGCACAGAATCGATTAGAACATCTAATTATATGCAAATATATAATACATTACCGTATGAAAATGTGCAGAAAATATCAATTTCGGTCGCAATCTTCGTGTGATCTACAATAAAATCCAATTATTCCGCATAAGTCATGCAATAACTTATCATTTATAATAGGTTTGTTAAGTATGATGTTTTAGAGAGAAATGCCGGGGAAAAAAAGAAGTTGAGTAACATGAGACCAAGATGCATATGAGTGCCTGTCATACCCAACTGGCTTAAGAAATAAGGACTGTCAGAACAAATGAACCATACCATTCAATGGTAAAATTTTAAGAACATCTGATCTCTCATTTACTTCCGATTTAAAAAGGTCACATCTATAATTAAACAAAATTCTCAGTTGTCATAAATTGCACTAAGTAAAAAGGCGCTAACATTTGAACTCCACAAAAATTGATGATTCCACACTTAACATGCTTGCCTTTAGCCAGTGGAGATAACATAGAGGATATTTGTTGGATTCGGTGGATTATCGATTTTAATTCACGAGTGATCATAGAAAATAATATTTTCACGAGTGGCGCAGCCACGAGTGAAAATATATATTTTCTATGATCACGAGTGAATTAAAATCGATAATCCATCGAATCCAACAAATTTTCTTTTTATTTTATGCTTTATTTCACAGTTTATATACATTGTTAAAGAGTTTAACTAAAGAATTTCGTTGGGAACATGACGTCATTTCGTCAAAAAAATGACGTCATTTAACATAAACAGTGAAAATTATCGATAATTTTCACTGATAATTTTCATTGTTTGAAACAGTGAAATTATCAGTTTTAATTCACTGATATTTCTCTATAAACCACCGGAAAGCATAAAATAAACTTGAGTTATAGATCTTAAATTACAAGCAATAATATAGTATCCTTCAACCTTCCAACCAATGCAAGGCACATTGCACAATTTCTAGAGGTGTTAAATGTACATGCCAGGAAAGGAGACACATTAAATCAATGATATGTATACTGACTGGATACACAAAATGCTTGACATTCACAGACATGAGGTTGTGGTTCAGCATAACTGTGATCGGAGATGTGATCTTCTTCTGAAGATCTTGGGCATCTTTGAGTTTCCTCTCCGACAGCTGGTATGATACAATGTCAAGCTAGAATAGAAAGAAAACTTGCAACATGCTTCAGCTATTGCCAACTCTCATGGCTGCTATGATATTATGTAACGTATTTACTACAACTCTCACAGCTGGCATGTTATTATTTACACATCAACAAGGAAGAAAACATGCTTTAGCTATTACCAACTCTCAAAGCTCGTATGATGTTATTTTCAGATAAAAGAGGAAAAAAACATGCTGTAGCATTACCCACTCTGACAGCTAATTTGATAGAAGGTGCAAATGAAATGTGAAGAAGACATGTTATAGCTATTACCCTCTCTCATAGTTTTTTATACAAATAGAAAAGGAACAAACATGCTATAGCTTAGCTAAGAACCTTTATGACACCTGCAACTGGTAAATTACTATATCCAATTAAACTGAGCCACTTTATAGTTTGCATTCCCATTGATTGCTGAATTTATATTAATAACAGACATCTTAAAAGGGATGAGAATATGCTGTTTTTTTGTTATTTTTTTATAGTAAAACAAGAATTCAGGCATTGTGTACCAGTCTGAATATGTTTCCTATACAACAGGGCCAAACTTAGCTTTCCCTGTATTATGAGTAAAATGTAATATTCTATTGATTAAGGACATTCAACATTTTATGGAACTGTGTAAAGAAAAATCAATTACAAAATGCTATCAAGTGATAATTAAAAAATTATTTAATCAGTTTTGACAATAAATATTATTTATTTTATGGTAATATTTTCATATACTGGTTAACATGTGCTCTGAACAACTGACAACCAAACTTCAACATACTTATAAGAACTTTTACGTACAAAAACGCATCTCCTACCTTTGCATAATCAACAAATCCAAACTTGATAAGGTCTGACACATTTCCAAAGGTCCTTTCATAGCGGTCTCTTTTCCATTGGAAGGGAATGTCATAGTCTTCACCACCTATATCGTTATCACCAGGAATGTATATTGTCTGAAAATGGGAAAACATCCTTGTGTTTGACACAGTTAATACATACTTAAACAATTCATTTAACATAACAGTGCGGGGTTTAAATCTCAGGACTATGTTTAATTATATTGTAATAACCCGTATGAGGTGTCATGCCTTAATATTGAAATTAAAATCTTTAAAATCATGCAGTTTTTCTCACAACAAAGCTGTTGGAGGACACCAGGCTTGACTTAACTTGTTGTTTGAGTTTCTCGCTTTATTGTTTCATTATGTCCAACTGTTTGATTGTACAGTCGGCAAGTTATTTTAGCCATTAAGTAATTTTAGTACTTTCTTAATGTTTAAAATATCTTATGAGACACAAAAAACCTTGATTTTAGCAGATATTATTTTTTTATGACAACAAAAAGGAAGCTATTGTATAATTAACAAGGGCTGTTTGTAAAACATGCATGCCCCCCATATGGGCTCTCCGTTGTAGTGACAGCCATTGTGTGAATATGTTTTTGTCACTGTGACCTAGATCTTTGACCTTGTGACCTGAAAATCAATAGGGGTCATCTGCCAGTCATGATCAATGTACCTATGAAGTTTCATGATCCTAGCCATAAGCGTTCTTGAGTTATCATCCGGAAACCATTTTACTATTTCGGGTCACCGTGACCTTGACCTTTGACCTAGTGACCTGAAAATCAATGGGGTCATCTGCAAGTCATGATCAATCTACCTATCAAGTTTCATGATCTTAGGAACAAGCGTTCTTCAGTTATCATCCGGAAACCATTTTACTATTTCGGGTCACCGTGAACTTGACCTTTGACCTAGTGACCTCAAAATCGATAAGGGTCATCTGCGAGTCATGATCAATGTACCTATGAAGTTTCATGATCCTAGGCATAAGCGTAATTGAGTTATCATCTGGAAACCATTTTACTATTTCGATCACCATGACCTTGACCTTTGACCTAGTGACCTCAAAATCAATAGGGGTCATCTGCAAGTCATGATCAATGTACCTATGAAGTTTCATGATTGTAGCCATTAGCGTTCTTGAGTTATCATCCGGAAACCATTTTACTATTTTAGGTCACAGTGACCTTGACCTTTGATATAGTGACCTGAAAATCAATAGGGGTCAACTGCGAGTCATGATCAATTTACCTATCAAGTTTCATGATTCTAGGCATAAGCGTTCTTGAGTTATCATCCGGAAACCATTTTACTATTTCGGGTAACCGTGACCTTGACCTTTGACCTAGTGACCTGAAAATCAATAGGGGTCATCTGCGAGTCATGATCAATGTACCTATGAAGTTTCATGAGCCTAGGCATAAGCGTTCTTGAGTTATCATCTTGAAACCATTTTACTATTTCAGGTCACTGTGACCTTGAACTTTGACCTAGTGACCTCAAAATCAATAGGGGTCATCTGCGAGTCATGATCAATGTACCTATGAAGTTTCATAATCCTAGGCCCAAGCGTTCTTTAGTTATCATCCGGAAACCACCTGGTGGACGGACCGACCGACAGACCGACATGTGCAAAGCAATATACCCCCTCTTCTTCGAAGGGGGGCATAATAAATGCTTGAATCCTAGGGGCTTAATAATTCTTGAGATAATATTATTATCCGGGTTTATCCCACAATGATTGATTAAGATTCAATTTACTTTGATCTAACCCATCCCAAATGAAATAAATGGTCATCTATGAATCAAATTTGATTACAAAAACTTAATTACATGTAGTTTTCAAGTCATTATGTACAAACAATTTTCAAATATTTGCTCACTGTTACCTTGACCTTTGTCCAACACAACCAATATTTATTCCAATGATAGATCTACTGGTAAATATATGTAACTTATGTGCGTAGTTTCAATACACAGACACAATTTCTTAGTGAGTAATTGAGCAGATACCATTTGTCTGTATTTAGTAACAGTGACCTTCACTCCATCTGCAATCTCAAATGAATTTTTGGAACGCATTTATGTATCTAGTACTAAATACATGACAATGCAGTAGCTTGCTTTCTAAGCAGAGTCATTTTTTTTACTTTGGGTAGCAGTGACCTTTACATCATGCATACTGAATGCAAACCCAGCTAGGATGGATATTAGTCTTGATATGTTTTCATTCATTAAAACAGCTTCATTTATTCCTAAGTTATTGAGTAGAAATATTTTGTTCTGTATTCAAAGGACATGACATTAAATGGGCCAAAATGAACCCAGTTTCATTCATTAACAAAAAAGTATACATTTTGTTTAATAAGTGATAACCCTTACAATTTGACATCTTTTATATTATAATTCATACTACTTATAAAGACATTGGCCAAAACATGTAAACTTGAAGCATATATCGAACAACTTTAATAAACAAATTATAAATGAAATGTTATACAATAATGCGCAGTAAACCAAAGTGTTAAGGGTTAAAAACTTAACCTTTATGAAACTAATTTGTGTATAAATGCTATAAAATCTACCTAGATTTTACCTTCATGAAACTAATTTGTGAAAAGATGCTATATAATCTATCTAGACTTTACCTTCATGAAACTAATTTGTGAAATATGCTATGAAATCTATCTAGACTTTACCTTCATGAAACTAGTTTGTGAAAAGATGCTATGAAATCTATCTCGACTTTACCTTCATGAAACTTATTTGTGAAAAGATGGTATGAAATCTATCTAGACTTTACCTTCATGTAACAAGTTTGTGGAAAGATGCTATGAAATCTATCTAGACTTTACCTTCATGTAACTAGTTTGTGAAAAGATGCTATGAAATCTATCTAGACTTTACCTTCATGTAACTAGTTTGTGGAAAGATGCTTTGAAATCTATCGAGAGTGGACTTATACTCCTCTGGAAAGGCCTTACTTCCCTCGTCAAACAAATCACCCAGAAAGATGATGACATCTGGCTGGCTGTAGTCAAATGCATGGGCAAACGTTTTCCACAGGTATCTGAAGTTTAACAGGCAAATTAATCTCACTCACAGGCTTGATGCATTTGCTTTAAGTGTCATCCCAGATTAGCCTGCGCAGTCTGCAGAGGCTTATCAGGGTCACCGCTTGCTGCGTATACAGGACACACAAATAGAGGCCCTCATTATTGAAGGCGTATCACAAGTATCATTCTATCAAAAATGAAGAAAAAATTCATCTTGAAGGAAGTAAAAGAAGGCAGAGCGACATTCACAAATCTAGCAAAAAATGCATGCTTTGAATTTTATCAAAGCTTTAGCTTCATCCTACTCCAATGTGCAGTATTAAAACATGCATATACAGTAAGCCTCGGATAAAAATAGTGAAGTTGGCATTTTCTGGCGATACCAGTAAACAAATATGCCGTCAGCATGAACTTCACTCTTTTTCCATATTTACTGGACCATGGTAAAATATAATACTAAATCAGTAAATTACACTCATTAAGTAGCAATAGAAAAGGCTGCGAAGATTAAAAAAGAAAAATACGAATCTGTAATAAAGAAAAAAATAAAGAATCCATCTATGCAATTAGAGGCATTTATGGTTAACCTATTACCACTTAGATACGCACTTTGATGCATTTGTAGTCCCTTAACAAATCAAATTAAATGGAAGACCTTTCTAACTAAATTAATCTCCAACAGTATGATACTGATGAGTACCAAACAGCATGAAACCTTAGACTGCAATGAAATTGCAAGCAGGTCTGGCTTTATGCTTATTGCATATAGCCATTTTTACATTTCTTCTGATTGGTAAAGGTTCAAGGATCAATTGACACATAAAAGCAAATTGTAAGTTGAGTATCAAGAATGACAATTAAACATGTACATAGCAAGGCTTAGAAGTATTGCTAGCAATACTGGCTTCCCTTACTTGTGAAATGTCAAAATCCCTTCTTTTTTCAAAGGAAAAATAACCCCTAAACTCCAAATGTTGGCCCAGAACGACTGACCGAAAGACCAAACGAACAGTGTTAAACCAGTGAAGGACTAATACACAGAATCAAAACATGCACAGCGCCTTCCATTTTGTATACGTCCTATATACTTTAATACCAGTACATATCATAGAGAAGTAAGCATGCCTGTCAACATCCCAGCGCGTGATCATGCCGAAAGGGAAGAAAGACTCATCTTGATAGCCCTGCAGCTGTGGATCTCCTATCAACAAGGCCACTTGGCATTTGTTTAAGTCCCTAAACAATAACAATATTTACTTATAAACTAAGCAATTTGATCACATTGTTATTAGGTATACGTGCAATATTATTAAAATCAATTTTAAATTGAATCATTAAAAAAAATATATGTATGGGTCTTATAAAAGTAATGATAATGAAATACATGTTTTCAAATAAAATATGGGTACATGTTAAGTTATAGGATACAATGGACCTTCAATGGCTTGAATTCACAGTGAGCAGGAAAAAAATCCATGATAACAGTTTTTCAGAATTTGAACATGTTCAGGCAGTAAGAGGCCCATCTGGCTTACCGGTATTTTAGATTTTATTTAAAAATAACAATTGCAGAGAATTTAGATAATTGCTATTTACTGAAAACAACTATAGATTTTAATTATGTATTTTGTTCAATTTAAACATGTATTTACATGTTTATAGTTGAACATTTGTTCTTAATATAGGTTGCCGTAGCGTAGTGGATAATGGTGTCCGCCTATGGACTGGGAGGTCATGGGTTTCATCCCCACTGTGGAAGCATTCTTATCTTGTACCTTTATGACACAAAGAACTGGTTCTACAATGTACCCTGGAAAGACGTGAGAGCGTTTCAATAAGCCTTGAGCTTTCGATACAAATGAGATAAAATAAATAGGTTTAAACTTAATATCTATGTCAACAACTTTCAGGAAATAATCAAGTTGAACACTGTTATTTGAAATAAGGCAAAATTATCAGAAATGTGACGCTTTGATCTTCATAAATACAGCAAAATCAAAGGAATTATACCAGTACGAATCAGAATACAGTTATGTGTATAAAAATTAAGCATTGCCGCTCAAAGATACATTTGAACTTCAAGACAAGAGAGTTATAAGGATTTAGAGTCTACTTTAATTTGCTTTAAATATTCTTGTTAATACCTGTCAATATCTGGAAATGTAGGCCACCTGTAGCTTTGTATTTTGTATACAATATATTCATTCATGAATACCACCAACAGCAGAGCGGCTAGGAATATTTTGGCATCTTTCCTGATTGGCCATCCATTGATTAACATTGTTGAAAAATTGTCAGTCACTTTTTGTCATCCCTGGCCTTTGTATTTCCTTGCTTATGATGGGAAGTAAAAACAAAATAATAAAATCCATACAACTAACATCAATTAAATAGTAAAACAGGCACATTGGCACCACTTAATTATATTTATTTCAATGGAATTACTTTTTAATAATAAACGAATATGAAAATGTGTGTTTAAATTTTAATTCAATATACAAATAACTTTTTTTTTCAACAATTTACCTTAAACAAGTACAAAATGAACTTAGTAATAAAGAACTTGCTCAAGAAAAGGGGCTCAAATATTTTTCATTTGTATGTTATATTATAAATTTTCAGAAAGTTACCATATATAAGATTAGTACAAAAACTAGGACTCTGAAGATTATTTTGAAGCTCTAGTTGAGGGTCTCACATTTTCTTTTTTAAGGAAACATTTAAAAGGTACCAAATTACTGACATGCTACCATTTAAACTTTATAACTGTATCCTTTTAAAATTATCAATACTCTCCTAGTTGTTCTAAAACTGAATGACAGTGAATGTAAACATTCTTTTCTGGATGATAATATTAAGGCTCGATTGGTCATTGTCCGCTTGGTACTACTAACATGTACCCCGGGTACTCTTAAGTATACTTACATGTACCCCGGGTACGGTAAATATACTTAAACGTACACGGTCAATATTAGACTGTACCAGAGTTGTTTTCCCGCTCAAATCCGATGTCGTAAAACACGCTACCGATTACCGTAAGCGGTATTGTTTATCTTCTCTTTAAAAAACTGCATCAATATATGCTTATTGAGTATGAGTTTCGACAATATATATGCCATTTAACAGAAAATTGACAAGAATGTTAACATCATTAATTAAACAAAAATAGTCGACAACGACCGATTAAGCGTTAAAATTCCCGGGAACGTTTAAGTATATTTACCGTACCTGGGGTACATGTAAGTATACTTACGAGTACCCGGGGTACATGCAAGTAGTACCCGAGCCGACAATGACCAATCAAGCAATATTAAGTGCTTATCCCATTTTAACAATGGTGCCAATAAAATCTAAATTAACAAGAGCTGTCAGAGGACAGCGCGCTCGACTATTCGAGTACTTGACAGTAGTAACGTAAGCCATCATGGGTAAATTGTTCATATTTAATAATTTATTAGACGATCTTTAAAAAAAAAAAAGTAAAAAAAAAAAATTGGGGGGGAGGATAGGGGGGGGGGGTGAGAGGGGGGTATGATGTGGGGTGGGGTAAATTATTATATTAGATGATGTTTAAAAATAAATGGCAATGTAAGCAAAATGTTCAATTATCTAAGTGTAAAAGGGGCCATAATTATGTCGAAATGCTTGATACAGTGGTCTGCTCTTGTTTATAGGTTGGGGTCATGTTGGTAAACAAGTATGCACAATATAAAAGCAATATGTCAAAGGATATAGGAAATATTTGGGGTAGTACGCAAACTTTAACATAGATTTATCAATAATATGCATATTCTAAGTAAAAAAGGGGCAATATTTCTGTCAAAAATGCTTGATACAGTTGTCTGCTCTTGTTTATAGGTTGGGGTCATGATGGTAAACAAGTATGCAACAAATGAAAGCAATATGTCAAGGGACATTGAAAATATTTTGGGTAGTACGTAAACTTTAACATTTGCTGCATATTTTAAGTGGAAAAGGGGCCATAATTATGACAAAATGCTTGATAGAGTTGTCTGCTCTTGTTTATAGGTTGAGGTCATGTTGGTTAACAAGTATGCAAAATATGAAAGCAATATGTCGGGGGACAATGAAAATAATTGGGGTAGTACAAAAACTTTAACATTTGCACGCTTACACAGACGCTAACGCCGACGCTGGGGTGAGTAGGATAGCTCCACTATATATATATTTCATATATAATAATCGAGCTAAAACTTATTGTCATTGTCAAGTCATAGCTTCCAGTCTAACCTATATTTGTCTTCTTTTGCTTAATTATAAGTGTTTATCATTTCATTAGAAAATATTCTTTGATGTGAAACACTTGAATATTTGCTTGGAAGAGTCCTTATAATTAAACTATATATATATAATCCTTATGTAGTACAAATGTATTTTAAAAATTAAAACTTCAGAAAAGTAATCATGTTGGACTCGATAATTTTGCAATAACAACATCCAACTGAGTGTTTTAAATTAGCTGTCCAAGTGTCAATGAATTTGTTAACATATCCCTTATTCTCATATTATTAGCCCTCCTCATTGTATCATTACTTTAACAAGTCCACTTGAAAAAAACCTCAAAAACTTAAGTGCAAGACATTTAAACTTTTAGAAGTGTTAAATTATTTGCTGTTAATTAATGACAATTTTAATAAACATTTTCATGATTTCCATGATATGATTTTAAAATTATGTAACACATAATTGGGTTAGTTTGTTTATGGTATATTAGTAGGTTTACCAAGGGACTTATGCATTATACATGTATACCGGCTAGGTCCTTGGTTTATCAAATATTTTATGAGGGGCGTATACATGTATGTGAAGAAAATGTAAACATATTTTAAGAACAATAGGAGCGAGAGCTTAGTTTTCCTTTAAGAAACTGTTTATTTCAAGAACAGGAAAATGCATATAACCTTAGCAACCAATGAAAAAGGCCGATATTACAAGAAACTGTAAACATGACTTGATACAGATAACTAAAGGGAGCTTAGCCTAGCCAGTATTTTGTCAAAATATTGCCATTTTCCAAGAATACACATTTAATTACAGATTGACATTAAAAAAATTGTTAAGTCTTTTGACTCAAATAATTAAATGTATTCATAACGAGGGCCGATACTATGCATTGACATGCTAAATGCGAAATGCAAACATTGTGTATGTAAAGGAATTCCTTAGACTTTAAATTATTATAACTGCTTTTATTAAACTTTAGGACACATTAAAAACAATCCCATTTAAACTCGAGACCCTTAGCTGCAATTGTGATCTAATTCAGTAAAATAAACTTAAACCTGAACTTTTTTTAGTAAGAGTGAGGGAAATTCTTCTCTAATTATAATATAAGGTCAAATTAATGGACCACAGTCAGAGATCCTGCATAATCAACCAAACAGAAGTTTTAATTAAATCCTGTGCTTACAGAAAACAAGTGGTTATCGCATGAAAACTTTAACAACAAATTCACCAACAAATATATCAGTATAAATATTTGACAAAGTGTCTAATTTACTCAAATTAAAAATGAACTAGTCTAGTTTAAGAACAGATTGGCACGATCAAAACAAATTGCCCGAATATAAAAGGATGTGACCAGATGTTGGCATTTTAAAGTTAATTAAGATAATCAAAAAAATTTACATCACACAATAGACTAACTTTTTTAGTAGATTTAGTAACTAGCCAAGTTTTGAAATCATGGAAGGTTAATACTAGGGGACGTTACTCTCACCAAAAAGCATAATGGTTACATGATACTAATTGTTGAAGATCCTGATAACAAACTTTAAGCGTCGCCAGCTGAGGATCAAAGCGCCTTATTATACAATTATTGACTTTATGTGTACTCTGGAGCCATTTGCCAAACAACCAAGCACACCAAATATTTACACAAAACATACACACGGCTCTACACAAGAAACACAAACGAACACATGTGGTGTCTACGCCTTGGATATGGTGTCCACATAGTGACAAGCGAGGTCACGGATTCGATCCCCACTGTGGGAGCGTTCTTTAGATCTCCCCGATAGACACCTAGTACTGGTTGTAGTCCGATGAGACTGACCCGAGAGCGTTTCAAATGAGTAGCAAGAACTTAAAATGCAATCGACCTAAAATAAATTAGCCGATAAGTTTAAACTAAAACTAAACTAAAACTACCGGTAAACCGCCTTGGATCGGCCAAATGTAAGGTGCTCCAAACCTCACACTTGGCCCATAATTGAGTCGTGTTCTGAGAAAACTGGGCATAATGCATGTGCGTAAAGTGTCATCCCAGATTAGCCTGTGCAGTCCGCAAAGGCTAAACAGGGACGACACTTTCCGCCTAAATTAGATTTTGGCTTAGAAGAGACTTGATTTAAACGAAAAATGTCATAAAAGCGGAAAGTGTCGTCCCTGATTGCGGACTGCACAGGCTAATCTGGGACGACACTTTACGCAGTCATTATGCCCAGTTTTCTCAGAACGCGACACAATTATTCATAAAACATGTAAGTGTAAAACAAATACATATAATAGCATCATGATACAATTAAATAGCGATGCCAATGTCATCACCATCTAACAACTGAATGTTGATATACATACCATAGCACCGGAGTCGTAACTTTATGAGGCACGATGTAATGAAACCAAAACATTGCCACTGAATCTCATCGTTATTACTATTTCCTCACAAATATCATAACTACAGCGAAACATCTGAGAAACATTTTCTTATTTGTGTCAATTTACCAAAACGTGAAAAGATCCCTTTAAAACAAGTTACTTATCTCATTTCTGCGACTCATGATTGCAGCGCTTGTTACAGTTATTGTATGTATAACCGCATGTAAATAAATATATCAGTGAACAGAACAGCAAAAATATTGTTCATATTGTTTAATGTTTCGAATAAATAAGATATACATAATTTAAAACGATTTGCGGGTGTTATCTTTAGCAACTATTTGAAGGGATTGCTGATATAATTGGTCGGAAATTTGCACTTTACACATATGCAAAATCATCGATTCGCTACTTTGAATTCCACCATGTCACATCTGTTAAAAAAAGCAAATTGGTTGCTTGTGTATTTTTCTGTAAATTGGATGAACTAATATTTGCTGAATAGAAAACCATCGCCCGATATTAAAAAACAGTGAAATATGTTTAAAAACATAGAAACGCTAATGATAAATCACCTTACAGACTTAGGCAAAGTTTTAAAACCCTTCAATGGTCCTTAGCGCCGACTCGGAAATATCATTGGCTCATTTTGATAATGCGTCTCGTAAAATAGGCGACGACGGAGATTAACCGTGTTAATGCAGCATGGGGTTTCAATGTTGTTTAATTACTATGATATTTGCCTCATCTTACTTGTGATCGATTAGTCAGGACAACACGTACCGGTTGTGTTGCAAGATGGCTCACAACTACAAACACCAGAACAACTGTCTTCCGACTGTTCTCAAACACATTTTTTCTGTTACTTACACTCGTAACCGGAAATCGGCTTCTCTGTTTTAATCGTGGGCAAAAGTAAAAAAAGTTGCTCAATATTTTACACCAGAACAATCCAACCTGGGCTTCATGAATGTTTGCAAAGTGTCGTCTCAGCTTCGCCTATGAAGTCCACACAGGCTAATCCTGACGACACTTTTTGCATGAACTGGATATGTATAAGACGATACTTCCATTAAACAAAAAATGACATAATAGCGGAAAGTGCCGTCCCTTATTATTTGCGCACATGCATTAAGTCCAGTTTTCACAGAGCGCCTCTTAAATAATGGCCGTTATTACGCAGAGTGCTTTATGCTGGCGATATTTAATAACCATTATATTTTCATTCAGATAAATGACTTAATATTTACATGACTGAGCACTCTATTGTTGTGTGTGACATGTCTAGATTTTTATATAAAATATCAGTGTTTTCATATTACATATATTATAAAGAACATCACGATTTATTGATCTCAAGATACATGTATAAATTTTATGTTCATTCGAGTCTGTAATTACATTTATTAATAGATATTAAAGTTAGCAAGATGTGAAACGTATGTGTTAAAACGAGTTTATGCACACTTTCATATGATTAAATGTAAAATCCTGGTGAAACAATTGCGATTCACTCTAGTAGAGTTCTCACAGCTAAAACGAGCGACACAGAAATCAGTAATCCGCTAATACCAATTGATTTGCAACATCTGTGCGCAAGTCTGTCCCGTGGTATCAAAAGATTAAAAAAAATAATGCATTCGCAGCCTCAGTTGATAACGAACCATTTTAGTGTAAGAAACACACAGCCGCAATGGTGACTAATTAATAAGAATATAAAATAAACAATACAATAATTGAAATACTGTAAAGCACACATGTCTTATATTTGGATACGCGTTTTTGTAGCTGTAAGCTGCTACGCTTCAGGTCTACCAGCACCGGCCAGTCACCAATGCGGTTATAAGGTAACACAATTTAACACGTAGTTGTTTAGTTGGGAGCAAACCAGTTGAACTACAATTGTGTGACTGTGCTCCGCGGGTTACTTCGTCATACATGTATTTGTAGTTATAATGTAACACTATACATTATATGTAAGATAAAATCTGTTATACGAACCTCAGTTTCTAAAATAAAACAGAAGATGAACATTATGTGAAGTTTTTACCTTAAGCTTCTTTCAGTTAATTAACAATTTAACATGCATTCACCGACTTGTTGCTGCATGTAAGGGCAAAGTTCGAGTTCAAATGTTTATTTCATTTCATACACTCAAATACACTTAAAACAATGGATGGAACAAACTATGATGTGGTAATGACACAGTTATTAGTAATATACATAGGTGTTTGTAATATTCGCAGTACAAATACATTGTTGTGTGTCATATTCGTGCTAACATATGAAAACTGTTCATCTCTTCTTATTAATACATTCTTATTAGCTGCATATAATTATACACTGAAACAAATAAATTAAAACTCTAAAAACTTTTTATAATATGAAAATTATACATGTAAACATATAGTAAACACGAGTAAGCACACGTTTTAAGAACACTTTTGATCACTTTATCAAATAATCAAACACTAGTGTTTATCTCAAATCAATGTAAACATGACTTCACCCATTAATATGGACACACGTTTGTCACACCAACGTTCATTTAAAAGAAATTATATAATTATTAATTCAAAGTTATTGTTAACACTAGACATTTCTGTAAAGCGTTTATCAACATTATTAGAATCATTTAATGAAAATTTAATCAAATCTAAACAAATTATAAACACGACTTTCCTCGACGTTGTAGAATGCAGCCCTGCGATTTGTTGGAATGTGATAGATGAGTATTAAACACATGAGTAGGAAGTGACAGCTAGGACTTCAAGTTTCTTTTCATTTATTTTCTATAGCTATAAGTACGACTCGGCCCTTCTGTACGGAATACCGTTATGCCACCGTGGTTACACATTAAAATCCACATCGCGATAGTACGATGGCGACAATTCGATAGTCATATCGTACTGTCGCCATCGTATCATCGCATTGTCGCCGTCGTACTTTCGCATTATCTCCATCGTACTATCGCGTTGTCGTACTGTCGTCATCGTATTTTCGCATTGTCGCCATCGTACTATTGCACTCTCGCCATCGTATTGTCGCACTGTCATCATTGTATTATCGCACTATCGCATTGTCGCCATCGTACTATCGCACTGTCGCGATCGTACTGTCGCACTGTCGTCATCGTATTATTGCACTATCGCATTGTCGACATCGTACTGTCGCCATCGTATTGTCGCACTATCGCCATCGTATTGTCGCACTGTCGCCATCGTACTATCGCATTGTCGCCATCGTACAATCGTATTGTCGCACTCACTGTCGCCATCGTACTATCGCATTGTCGCCATCGTATTATTGCGTTGTCGCCTTGTCTCCATCTTACTATCGCATTGTCGCCATCGTACTATCGCGTTATCGTCATCGTACTATCGCATTGTCACCATCGTACTATCGCACTATGACATTGTCGTCATCGTACTATCGCACTATCGCATTGTTGCCCTCTGGATTTTAACGTGTAACCACGATGGTACTAACGGTATTCCGTACTTCTGCGACGAAGTTCCTTGTGTATTTGTATTTTTGGAATGACTTTTGTGACTGATGTACCGTGTTGTAACTTTACAATGTAAGTTTCTGATGTATATCATAAAGGAACTCATTAGCGATTTTACAATATATCTAGTAAAGTAAGCGTATTATAAGCAAGATCAAAATTGTATTATTCTGCGCTAAAATTAAATTAAATAGATGGTACATTTGGAAATGCTTTTTCAATAAAAACACAAGAATCAAAGTTTTTATTGTAAGATATCCACTTGCCTTGATCCGAAGCTGTCATAGGTCCGGGATATCCCAAACAATTATGCACGGTCGTTAATCACGCGCGCCACCTCTTTTTGATATGCATTAATAAATGCGCCAATGCAACTTCCGAGGTGGCGCTTAGGCCCGGATTTTTTGACATTTCATGGATAATTAAACAGGGTAATAAGGTTTTATATGTTTTTCAACATATTTCGCATTATTTTAAAAAATCTGGCAATGTAGTGCGATTCAGCGAAGATTTATTCATCCAAAAATGTACAGAAACATACACTCTCAACCCATTTAAAAACGTGAGAACCTTTATAAGTATAGGCATTGTGGAGTTTTAAAAAGAATTTCGATGAGTTTTTCCTGTATGATGAGAAAATGTTTACCCAATTAAATCGCTAACGGCATCAAACGATTGCGTACAACATACATTAGATGCTGCATGCACACAAATATTGGCTTCTTTCCGACGTAGCAGATAATGTTGCATTTTTCCACAAGAGATGGAGCCAATGCTTTAGAAGTGGCGCTAATGATAGAAGGTGGCGCCAATGCAGGATGTATCAATTTACAGTCGTATCGCAATGTCATTATCGCATGATGTACATTCGGTAGATAAATGTATTTGTTATATTTAGTATATTTTTCAATGTACATACGAAGGCCAAAATCTTTACAGAACCTAAACACATTATATAATAAATAAGATGTAGTATGTTTTAATAATTGTATAAGTGATCATCTAAGTTAAGAAAACACCAACATGAATATAACATATTGTACGATATATACCAAAAAATGTAATACTCGATAAAACCAATAACTTGATGTTCAGCAAAATCAAAATAATTCATCGACCGCAATATATGTATATAGTATGGCAATTCACGAAATAAATATAAAATAATACTTCTTGAAACGATGATTTGTGTATCTTAATCCAAATGCTTAATTTACTGAAAGACCAAGGGCAACGAACCTTAATAAAGCTCACATATGTTGTATTTCCCACGATCAACCCCAACAAAAAATAAAATAGCTCGGTCTTTTTCCGTAACTTTTTTGTATATTACATGTTAAATGATCTTATCATACAAAGAAGAACGTTTAAACCATCAAGACATTATTAGAAAATTACTTTTTCTTATTAAAAAGGCACGCGACTCAAATGTGATGAAGTAGTCAACTTACAAACAAATAATGCAAGTCTTGTAAATATAATAGAAGCCATATCATAAAATATATCACTTTAAGATATCTATAAATGTTCATTGGCGCCACCTCCTAATCTGCGCGCCACTTCCTTCGCATTGGCTCCATCTCTTTTTGAAAAATGCAAATGTATCTATTCGATCGGCTAGAAACCGATGTTTTTGTGTATTCATCAACTTGTACAGGTTCAAAGCAATCGTTTTATGTAATGGGCGATTTAAATGGCTGTGATTTTGCTCGTCACGGTGGCAAAAGACATCGATTTGCTTTCACGAAGTCTACCATGCAACAACTTATAAAGGTCCTCACATAACCAAATGGGTTGTGATTGTATGTTTCTGTACATTTTTGGATGAATTTATAATCGCTGAATCGCACTACATTGGCCGATTTTTAAAATAATGCGAAATATGTTGATAAAAACCATATAAAACCTAATCACCCTGTAAAATTATCCGTTACATTTCAAAACATCCGGGCCTGAGTGCCACCTCGGAAGAAGCATTGGCTCATTTATTTATGCATCTCAAAAAAAGAGGTGGCGCGCGTGATTAACGGCCGTGGAGATGTTTCCTGTTTAGCTTAACTCTCTGTATTTTTGTTTAAATATAGCTTTTATATAACGTTTTTATAATGAATGAAAGAATAACTCGTGGACTATAAATTATTATGAATTTAAAGACATTAACAAATAGTTACTCTTGTTATATGCGTACGAATGGTATTTAGTATGAAAAATGCGGGTATATACGATTTAGTCAAATATTCATGAATTTATATAAACTGTGTAAAAAACTTATTATATATATATTTCAATATAAATTAAAATAAAAGTTAAGAAGAATATGTGTCGAAAAATGCGAAATAAGCCAGATATTTAATTCTGAAATTGAAAACGGCTGTACAGCCGAATTCGCAAGCATGTATACCATACATGTACGATGTGCATCTAAACTTAGTTTAACGGTTTATTTGAAATTCTGCAACGATATCTATTCATACGACACACGAACACTATCTCCGATCCTAATACAAAGACGAATGCTTCGGTTATTGTAGGAAAATATGTACGTCACTATCGGCTCGGGGCGCTAATTTGTCTTTGCTGCATTTTATGAAATTCGGCTTTAATGTATAATTTTCTTTCCTATTTTGTGTTATTGTAACATATTTTATCAATATATTACAATTAAACACATATAAAAAATCGTATATACCCGCTTTAATTTCGGCCTGGAAAAAAATCTTTATTTACGTTGATAATACAGGAAAATTAGGTGTCGTTTGCGCAGCTTGTCAAGGCATTAATAAATGTATCGGTAGGTAAAATTTGGTACTCGCGCAGAAATGCATCGAATATTTACTGCGAACATAATTTGTTTTACATTTGACTCGTCACAATCGCTGTTTGTTAGATGGTTGTCTGAAACTGCAAAAGACTACAATCGTGTGTTGTTGCAGTCCCTTTAGTTGATATTATAATTGTCAACTGTCTAAATCTGAACAGATGTAACGCTAAAATAAATTGGACATGATGTAAAATGTGTAGTAAAGCATCTACCATTCATTATGATTCACAGGCAAATTCTCCATCCACCGCAATATTATTCACTAATCGTTGAATCAATCACACATTAGTGCACACAGTAATGTACTTGTAGTGTTGAGATCAGCTGATTTGTCAGATAGATCTTCACCACAAATCAAGAGAAGAGTGCTTGACCTCCAGTACACTCCATAAAATAATCGGTAGCAACATTCACGTAACGGCAAGTGGGATACTCAGTACTACTGCTCATGGCATTTAATATTCTTTGTAGTTGGTCCGAAAGTTACTCATATTTGCAACAGACTGTATGATAAGTGTTCTTAGACAACAGTTGACTACCGATAATAGCATACGGCAATACGACCACAAGCATACCAGCAAGCCCATTTTGTCTGTCAGTTTGGTTCGCATTATGTGATAGCGAGGCGTGTGAGAATTACCAATTACATAGTTTAATTGTATAATAAAATAATTATTAAATGTCACATTTATATAATTATTATCATTTTCCGCACACTACATATTTATTTTTTTAAATCAAAACAATACATAATTTACAAACGTATGTGCGCATACTATTGGTAAATCGTATAATCGGTAAATGTCTCATTCCCATTCACAATCTGAGTTGGGTAAATGAATGTCGTTATTGGCGAAAAAGATACGTAATTAAAAGGCGATCACTCCAAACAAGCAAACAAACATGCGGACAATACATGTTTCAGAGCTGTCACCCTGTGAAGGATGACATGCTGAATGTGCATATTGTGCCACACACACACGATGATGTCGGCTGGGTGAAAACCATAGCCGAGTATTACAACCAGGGTGAGTTGAAAAAATATAATCGATAGTTAGTTGTATGGTGTTAACCTAGGCTACACATATAATGTTGAAGCTGATTTAAAAGTACTTTGCGACATGAATTGTAGACCACAAGATTACTGAACCTAAGGTCAACAACATATTCTGCTCAATCTCCACGCAGAGTTGTTGTTCCATGCTCACGCATACAATCTTTTCCATCACAAGAAAATCCTACCAGCTTTTTTGTTTGTTTAAGTATTATATAAGGAAAAGTAGTATCATTTTCTTCATATTTTGAAAATAGTGTTTAAATCTTGGTTCAAAATAAAAAATACCTACATTAAAAAAGTAAAAATAAGAACGGTAAAATTATTGTACCACGTGGCTACGCTATCGTCACGTGATTGGTTTTGAAGGCAGGGATTTGATCCAACTACGATGGTTTTAGTCAGATTTCTGCGCGGAGGTTGCACTCTGCTAGAGTGTTTCGCCCTTTGTGTTTGCATGCGTCCGTGCATTTAAAAGCAATGAAATGAGTCATTAGATACTTTTATTTTTTGAGACGATTTGCCTAAATTTTGTGATTGTTTGCCCTCCTTTAAAATTCTTCGAAAAGTTCTGTTTGGCTATGACACGGTACCATTGCTCAATGTCACACCAATTTGTATTAAAAGCCTATACACCCTAAAATCAACGAATAGTTCGTAAAATATTTCGAAAAATATACTAAACACACACAAAAATGTTCCTTATAGCAATAGCTACAATTTCTACGCTAGATGTGGTCTGGTAACAAAGAATTAACAAGATACCAAAATGTTGTTTTTTCGAGACAATATATTCAACACATGTTCATGTACCAAATTTTTATTGTGTCGTATGAATAAATATCGTAGCGGGACATTAAAATGAAATACATTGTGCCACGAAAAAAAAGAGCAATGTGTATCTCTTTTAATCTTTGTTACCATACCAGATATAGCGTTGAAATTTTGGCTCTTGATATAAGAAATACTGATTTGTATGGGTTAACTTTATTTTTCGTAATATTTTTTGAAGTATTCGTTGATTTTGAGAATGTATGTTCCTTACAAGTATTAATATTGGCAGTCAAAGTGGTTTCTTAATTTCTTATGCACTTTACCGCTATAAATGTCTCTATAAACAGACATCCTTAGCCTTTTAAGCAAATAATTCAGTTACATATCGGCGCACTGCCTTTGTTTTAATTTCAGACGTTTCGTATATAATTTCATCAGTTGTGGAAAGCTTATCCAATGACAAAACAGGGATGAAGAAGTTTATTTATGTTGAAATGGCCTTTCTTAAAATGTGGTGGACAAATGCGAATGACGAGGCTCGGCAGAAATTCAAACACCTTGTTGACAAAGGTAAGGTAGTGTTGGTTTGACATTTAGTGTGTCGTTAAAGCTTACATTTAATTCAACATATATTTTCATCACATTTCAATATTGACTATTTATATTTAAATATTTATTTCTCAAAAATCATTCCGTCAAAATGTATGAAAATATATCTCGTTGAAGAACCTATATATATATTAGCTAAACGCGTGTTAACTTCAACTGAGATGGGTTTTTAAAAATCTTATGCGATTCAATTGTTTCTCTTCTGAAGCATCTGTGTATATTGAATATTGTCATCAATCACTGTTATTCAGTATTTTGCGGAATACCTAAATCGGTTTTGTTAGCCGTTATTATAACACAATCATTATACATATATATGTCTGTAACTAGCAATAACCACTCTAAGGTGAACGGCAATTAATAATAACAGCTGACACACAGAATATAACTGTCATTGTTTTAGATTGGTGGCTTCCATACTTTTTAGAGTAGTTTATTGTGTTTGTTTGTTTTTTAAACAGAAAACTTCAGCATCTCCAAAACAATCTTATCTAAAGTTAACGTTGAAATCAGGCGAAAAGAACAGTTTCATTTTGTTTCCATATTCATCGCCAAGCAAAAGAAGTAGAGAAGTCGGCTAAACTTGTATTTACATGTATACTATGCTGTTCTATGATTGCACACGTCAATAAAAATATGTAAAACACTGACATGTAGAAATGTCTATATATCAATTAAAAATTCGTGTTTTTTTTTGTTTCTTGTTAACGTTAAGTTACTTTAGCAAATATGATCGATGCAACAATTACCGCACTATTTAACAGTAAATTCCAGGAATATGATCAAATGCAGCAAAAATGATCGACAACTCAATTTGGAATACCAAAAACAGCATGTTTTTGGTCGGAGCAAACATAAGGATCGTTCGGGTTTGTGAAAACAAACAACTCAGTTAAATCATAAAACTTATGTACGGCCCTACAATAGTAATATCTAGGTTTATTAGTTTATTTAAGTCTCATCCAATACATGTGTTATACAACATATATAAAACAGGTTTTCAATGCATAAAATATAACAACTTATACTGGCCAATCTTAATTAGATTTACAGGAGACTATTATACACAAATAAACAGTAATAGCATATTAACACATAATAAAAGGCAAACTACCATTGTTAACCTTAAAATTTAGAACTGCTCTTAAAGGAGGGGACCTTAAAAGCTGAATTTTGTTAAACCCTGGCATTATCACACACATAATAAATGTTTAAAAAGAAAAAGGCATATATCACCCATTATCAGATAACGAGTGAACAGGTTAACAATGTTTATCTACATAGAGTTAAAGCATTATAATAAATAAAACAAAGTATAGTATCAATTTATATACAATAAATTGCACAAGATACTATTGTAAAAGTAATACATAAATTAACATTGTAACTAAATGAAATTAGATAGAGAGGAGTCTGTCAGTAAATTACCATTGTTAAGGGTCAACCAATAATCAACAATAGCGTTTTCACCCTTATATTATAAATACAGTAGATAAAAACTTATAGATTCAACACCAACAACAGAGCCATTTATCGGACAGACCCCTTTACTCCCTACCAAATACTAGTATTTCCAATCACTATATATAAAATTATATCACTGCACTTTGCAGAGACCCAAACAAAGCTTGTGTATATTAAGTAAACACTTAATTGTATATATAGTTATTTCTAGTTTTTAACATATCATGGCAGGTTTTGGCAGTGTATTTAACAATTTCAATATTGGATAACAAGAAAAACATTTTATCAATATCTGACAGATTACCGAACTCACTATTAATATCATTAGCCTTTTCATAAAGTTCATTTCTTGTATTTAAGTAAGCTTGACAATGCAATAAAACATGTTCTTCATTTTCAACAGACTCTCTACATAATGGACAAAGTCTCAAATCTTCAGGTATATTTTCATATCTCCCAGTTTCCAATCTTATGGGAGCAACTCCACATCTGAATTTAGCTATAGCAGATCTATATTTATATGATAATGGCATACTTAGGTAATGTTCAGTCTCATAATCGGTCTTAAAAAGAGCATATGTTCTTAATTTATTTCTTCCTCTACCCGATGATCCAACTGGGTTTTGTACACTATCTTTCCATGTACCAATAAATTTATCCATAGCCAATTTAACAATATGATCACAGAAACGTTTAGATGACATATTCATGATAGCATTCTCATATTCTACAAATTCAGCATCTTCAAAATGTTTATGAACTCTAAAATTCCAGTTTTTACAGCTTCTATTACTTTTAGTACAACAAAATTTGTAAGCTCTATAATTTAATCTACTATTATCCATATTCATGAGTCTATGTAAAATTTGTGAGACAGACCTCCATTGTTTCACTTGTGGCGGCTGCCAACCAAACTCGCCATAGAGAGCATTGATGGGTGTGTATTTGCCAGTTCCCAAAAAGAATCTTAGGGCCCTATGTTCAACTGCATTAATGCAGGAGTATGACCTTGTTCCCCAAACAGCTATGCATCCATATAAATATGTTTTTTATGACAAATTATTACTATTCCGGAACATATCAAATATAGTTCGACTCCCCTTCAGGTTCGCTGGAAATAATTCTCGGAGGCTGGTGCATGAATGACGAGGCTACACCCTACTATCTGGACATAATAGACCAACACAGTCTCGGCTTTGAGTTTATTCGCCTGAACCTCGGAGAATGTGGCCGTCCAAAGATTGGCTGGCAGATTGACCCCTTTGGGCATTCGAGGGAGCTTGGGTCTTTGTTTGCACAGGTGCTTGTTATGAAAATGGGGTTATCATTTTTTATTGCGACTAAATTGCAATTTATATTTTAATTCCGACTATTAGGTTATTACTTACGCAATAGTATTTGGTGTGTGTGAATCTGACGTTCACAATTCGATTGCGATATGCTTCAAATCTTTTGTATGTATTTTTACATACTCGATCAGTATATGATCATTGTAAACTCCACGAGATGAACAAATGGCATTGGAAAAATGAAATAATTATATACTGACTTTGTTTTAAGTATGTAACAAAGATGTATGCGATTCTTTCAAGAGCACATTGTTTCCAGTTTGGCTTCGACGGCATGTTTGTTGGCCGGATAGATTACCAGGACAAGCAGAAGAGAGAAGCGACAAAAACGCTGGAGATGGTCTGGAAGACAAGCGACTCGCTAGGTGCCACGGATTTTACATATGAGCTGTGCTCTGTGAAAACGTGGCTCTAAGCATGTGCGTAAAGGGTCGTTCCAGATTATCTAATTTATGCTTCATGGATGTGGCGTTTACATGAAGTCTCTTGAAACAAAAATTCATTATAGGCGGAAAGTGTGAGCCCTGATTACCCTGTTGGAACTGCACAGGCTTTTCTGGGACGACTTTTTTCGCAACTGTAGAGTCCCATTTTCACAGAGCCTCGCACCTATTTGTACTAGCAATCTGTTTGCATGCGCTTATATTTTTAATGAAACCTTCGATGAATCGGCATGTTTTACTAGTTTTGCGTTATGTGCTTCACCCGTTATAACTCTTGTAAGAATAATAATGGTGACGATTATATTTGGTGATAAAAATGTTCGTTTGTTATTTAATAGCAGTATGACGGCGGTCTGTACTATAATATATTGAAGCTGAAGTCTTTGTACAGGAGAGTACTCGGACCTGTTTGTGGGCGTGTTGGACAATGTGTACTGGCCCCCACAGGGATTCTGTTGGGACTACTGGTGTGGCGATAGGGAACTCGTGTCTGGGTAAACATGTACACACTTTGTTGCTGTACCTTTATTACACTTTTCTCCACATTATTGTATAAACTTAATATTTGGCTTAGAAGTTTTGCAAAATGTCGTTTTAAACGCTTTTATGTCAAAATGTGCTTTTTCTAACGCTTTTAAATAGCTATTTAGGACCTCGTTTAGTCGAACTAGAATTACAGAAGTTTGGCAGGTCGTGATTGTTGCATCGAAAATAATAGTAAAGCTTTGAACGATACACGTTTGCTTTTAATTCATAAAACACTGTAATAAACTGGTGACATACAATATCTGATTATTTTCTCTGTAACGCCATATTTCATTTACGTTATGCAAACTGTATATTAATGTAAAAAAATAGTGGTCTGTATGCATCATCATTATCTGACCAAAACATTCACGAGTGAGTATAAATGGAATAGCCTTCAGAATGATTAACTATTACAGTTCGGATGCGTATGTACAGTCGAAGGTCGACGATTTTATTGGGCTCATGAAGGCGGAGGTAGGTGTTGTAGGACAATGAGAAATGAAAATAAAAGTTTCATGTCTGTTAAAACGGATCTCGTTTTTCAAGTGAAAGTTCAGATCTATATGTTCACTTGTTACAATTTAACGCATCATTTGTTTGACAGATAATAAACGTGGCAATATTTTAACATACATATATATGAAATGTTTTAAAAGCAAATCGGTTCCTAGAGTTTAGAAATCGCATTTTCATTAAACTGCAGTCGCATTCACGGAAACTCAACAAATTATATCGCAATGTCGCTGAATAACTGATTTTCATAAACTGTAATGATTTTTATTCATCTTATCACTGTTAAGTATATACGTTTGCATTTATATAATCGGTAAAATATATTAATGTATTGGTAAATATAAATACATGTGACTCACATGCTTTGATAAATGAAGGGTAATCGTTACGCCACTAATCACGTGATGGTGGAGATGGGCAGTGACTTCCAGTACAGAGATGCCGACAAGTGGTACAGGAACCTGGACATGCTCATAGAAAAAGTCAACGCAAGGGTAAAACATACGTATGGGTATTGTGCATACTTCAATATGTAATTTATGGATATTAAAGAAACATATAATACACGACTGACCGCCAAACAATACTTACTTTTAACGTGCGTCTATCAAACACGCGTGTGCAAAATTAAAATGTTATAGACTTATGTATGAGTGTTTGTTACGAGTGTCTGATACTATGTGCACATTCATTTTCTTTCAACATAAAATGTAAACATGATAGAGCGCTAACAAAAATATATTGTTGTTTTTGTTTTCACTCAACGGGTCTTTATGGTATTTCTATCCAGTAATAAAAATATACTTATTTTGTATAGTTATGAACATTCGTAACTTTGTATAATTATATATTCAGCAAAGCGACCCAGCCTTCAAGATGAACCTCCTGTATTCCAACCCCGCCTGCTACCTGTACCAGCTAAACCTCGCCAACCGCACGTGGACCACGAAATCAGACGACTTCTTCCCGTACGCGCACCGGGCACACTCCTTCTGGACCGGTTACTTTACCAGCAGACCGAATCTGAAGCGCCTCGTCAGAACCGCGGGCGCACTCCTACAGGTATTTTATTTTTGCAGCTGTTGTTCAACGTATTTGAGCATGTCTGAGCATATACAGAGGGGATAATCACGTGATAGTCAAGATGGCGACGTCCATGACGAGGCAGGTATTTTTCGCAGTTTTATACCCTTAATTACGTATGTTTATTTTTTAATACCGCTCACTTTCCAGCCATATCAGTAAGACTGTGATAAGCGTTTATGTTGGAATAATATTCGCTTAATATCTTGACTTACCTCGCTACGAATGTTCTTAAAGTCGAGAAATAGAGCGAATAGTAATACGAAATAAACGCTTTAATCACTTTCTTGCTGGAAAATTAGCGGCCTTAAATAATAATACAAGTTATAAAGGGTATAAAACGGCTAAAAATACCTGTATTGGCATGGACGTCGCAATCGTGACTATCATGTGATTACCCTCTCTAATATATGAATATCGAAAGTTTGTCTTTATTAAAGCTGTTAAACACTTTATTGCACTTCAACCGTTTCAAACAATGCATTTTTGTCCTAAAACACCGAAAAAAATATGAGTTCAAAACATGTCTTACACAGTTTAATTCAAACTGTACGAATATACGTATTGCCATGTATAACGTAATATAATATAACACGAATCTGTGTCAAACATCATGTTCTTATTTCTCCTTTTTTGTTAATATTTTGTTCATATTAAGTATGAGGGTTTCAATGCTTTTCTATGATTGGTCTTTTAATTACTTATTTTTATACCGGCTAGAACAATACATATTTCATATATATTCCTGTCATTGCAGACATGCAAACAACTGAGCGCCTTGACAGAAATTCCTCTTCAAGAATACAAAGAAATCGATTATCTAAGTACTGTTACCTTATCTACTGCATTTTATGTTCCTTTTTAGAGAAAATATAACGAGTTCTGGAACTGTCAAAAATAAGTCAATATAATATGTTTGCAAATTACTCATTAAAAACCTATGACTTGTCAACACTCTAACCTAACACTGGTGGTGAACTTATTAAAAGTGAACTTCAGTCTTTTTTCTCTGCTATGATAGATGATGTACCTAATCCAATTGATATAAATGAGTTTCGCGGTTCTTGTTGCACTTTCCGACCTGTGAACAATATATACAAAGTTAGCAGTTATACAAAATATCCTTTTTCGACACATGCTTCACCACAGACGTGACGCAAGTGTTTATCAATGCACACTTTGTAACAAAGATGTGTAAATATTTATGTATATTTGTGTTGAACAACCGTTTGCTTAAGCATTTTTCTTTGCAATTATAACAAAACATGTATATGTGTGTATCACAAATGATCGTATGCGTATAATATATATTAAACTTCGGTCATTATGTATGTGTATGTGTTTAACACAGAAGCATGTTGTGTTTTTATAAGTTTGTATGTAATGCAGACGCTTGTTCATTATAAATGTGTGCAACAAAGACGCTTTTTCATTATAAATGTGCAACAAAGACGCTTGTTCATTATCTTTGAGCATTACACAGACCCTTGGTCATAATGAATGCCCTCGTATTTTTTGTTTCCAGAGGAAGCGATGGCGGTCGTTCAGCATCATGATGGTGTCTCGTAAGCGCAATCTACGTTTGTAGTTGTATGGTGCAATCTACGTTTGTAGTTGTATGGTGCAATCTACGTTTGTAGTTGTATATACGCATTTTGTTCTGCTTTTTCAATTTTATGGTGAATGTCATATTTGCAATTTTAAGGAAAATTTATTTCTTCGTAGTCGTACGATGTTTTGTATGATCTTGCATATGTTTACTGTTCATTCGAACAAATTGTTCCCAACGTTCTGATATTGTGTAACATCAAGTAAGTTCGCAACGACTCATGAACAAATCGCAATGATTTTGAAGGTAATAATAAACGGTCTTCATGAATGATATGTTGAATGTTTTATTGCGTTGTTCTGCATGTACAAATCTTTACTCGCAATTCATTTCAATAATGTTACGACCCTAGTGGAACAGAGAAGCAGTACGTGTCCGACGACTACACTAAGCTACTTCAGAACGGTATCAGCTACTGCAAGGTGAGGATCCGACCAAACTGAGTTACCTTTCAAGTTTACAGTTTGGGTCATGTGGTTTAAAACAAAATCGATTACAAATATTTCATCCATAAAATGATAATAAGTTTAATACCAATTTTAATTTTGGTATGTGCAAATTAAAATGCCATTGACACGAACTGGAGGGGAAACGATTATTCGCAAGTCTTTTGACTTTAAATTAAAACGATTTTAAAAATTAATAATATAGACACAATATGGAGAATCGTAAAATTGGTGCATACGATTTTGTTTTTGTTTTTACAGAACATCACAGCACGTTCATTAGCACGCTTGATGACTGTGAACAAAAGCACAGAGCTGACATCCGTGGACTTGGTGTTCTGTCCTCAGTTGGATTTAGCACGCTGTGACCTCACAGAGAAAGAGGAGAAGGTATCAACCGACGCAAACAATTTAGATCTTGGATCCATAAAACGACAAATGTAGGAGTATTGCGTTTTCCCTTCAGATTACTGAAAGGTTGTTACAATTAATGCAGCTACATGTATATACATTCGACAATAAATGTAATACCGTAAGCGAATGTTTATATTATCCTCTTGGTTTGCTAAACGGCTATGACACATTTATTTTGACTGTTGCCACATTCTGTTCAAAAGCGATTATTATATGATAAATAAATGTTTAAGTTTACCGTGGCGGTATACAATCCCCTAGCACGAAGTCGGTTGACCTATGTCCGTATACCAGTGAGCAAGGGCGACTTCAGCGTCCGGAATGC
Source organism: Dreissena polymorpha (assembly GCF_020536995.1). Taxonomy (NCBI): domain Eukaryota; kingdom Metazoa; phylum Mollusca; class Bivalvia; order Myida; family Dreissenidae; genus Dreissena; species Dreissena polymorpha. Next base: position 13,146,747 of record NC_068356.1, read on the forward strand.
TAGCGGGTCAACCATTGGATACCAGGTAATCGTTGACATCATCTTATCATCTGAGTCTTGAAAAACGTCCACTGTCTACTATAATAAAATTAATAATACTATTATCTAACATTTAAAGATATGTGTAACAAATTCATTAAATATTTAAAGGGTTTCTATACGCGGACGCACTCAACTGATTATTTTAAAACATATGGCTTACTTATTTCTCGCTGTGAATGTTATATGGAAATCCTCGAGATATGGCTGGAGGTGTCAATTATAAAAACAGGAAAAGATAAATCGATGAAGCATATTGTAAACTGTGTGTTTATACATATAGGATCGACAAAACGCTCATTCAATGATGTTATATTGTTCTCAGCAAGCTAAGTGGCATGTGTTCCTTTCTTGGATTTCATAAGCGACGAATTGTAGCGAGCATTTTATTTTCAGAAACTTCCAATAACACGCCAGACGGAGTTGATTCCAGATAGAGGCCCATCTCTTGCCGTGGATGAACTCGTGTTCCCAGCGTTACTTCCGCCTCTCGGCTTTACCACTTTCACAGTTGAGAAAGTTGATGCAACCAAGGACACTGCGAATGGTAACGGGTTTGACAATACTAAAACAAAAATGTCGTTTTATAGGCCAAAACATATTTGCTTTAATTAAATAAAGCCACGAACCAAACATTCCGAACAACAATTATTTTATGTAATTGAATAGGCCGTCCAAGATTTTGGAATGTATTGAAACTTGCCATTAAATGCTCTATATTGATAAATGTAAACATTTAAACTAAAATTCTCCAGTAAAAATAAACAAGAATACAATTTTAAAAAAAGGAAAAAAAAGTAACCGTTAACAGGGCTCGAACCACTGACCTCTGGAGTCCTGGAGTAAAAAGTCTCCCGCCTAGACCTCTCGACCACCGATGCTCATGCTTACAGCTGATGTTTTTTTTTTATCTATATAAGCAATCCTCGTAGTATACCAAACTAAAACGACAACAGAACTTTCCAAATTATTCAATCGTTTCGCGTCGCACGACGCTCTATAATTTTCAGGTTTTCAAATCATCAAACGATGCATATAATGGATATTTAAGAGCATGGTCAATGGTCAGTATTACTATTTCCTCAAAATATCATAACTAAAACGAAAATTTGCGAAGCTGAAACAACTTTTGTTTTAATTTTGTCAATTTACCAAACCGTTGGACGGCCCCTTTAATGTAGTGAAAACTATTTAAGTGTCATTGTGTAATTGAATTTATCCGACGAGTTCGAGAAAGGCTTACATGACAAGGCTTGCCAAGCCGTGTCAGCCTTTCTGAGACGAGATGGATAAATTCAAGTTCACAATGTCACTAACATAGTATTGAATTTATCAAACAATATTTAATATATTTATTTAAATTGTTCCTGATGCTTTCAAAATAATAGTATTTCATTACTAAAAAACACAAACACATCAAAATCAGATTAAATAAACTGAATATAATCTTTCGATGGAAACATTAAAACTGTTTGTGATCTTTCCCGTTTACGTCACTCGAAATAGTCATCGAGAATTCCACTTACTCACAACTGAGTTTGACATTTGGATACGCATATTTGTCTTGATTGAATTTGTTTGTCCTTATTTTTGATAGGGCAAAGATCTATCAATAAACATGTTAATTGATAGAGTTTTGGATAAGGATACCCTATATTTTTCTTGTTGTTTTTTTTATCTTTTGTATAAACATCGCATAATTGTGTGTGTTATGCACATCGCTACCGATACAATTATTAATAGTATTGGATATAGTTTAAATAAACAATACGAGCATTCTTTTTTTCTATATGATATGAAATTTTGGTTTTAGATTTTTTTTAGGGTGGTGGATGACACAAATGCCAATAATTGTTTTATTACATTTCAAAAGGTCTTCAAATTTGCAATACACACGTCTTATTAAAAGAATATTATGATTAAAAAAAGAACAATGTTGCGGTTAAGACCACAAATGTGTTACTAATTTAACACCATATGTATGTATAATGCATCTCTAGCAGAGCAGGAATGGCTGGAGGAGAAAATCAAAGAGCTGGCAGAGCAGTCGTTTGGTCCTCAGCCGTACAGTGAAGCGGTGGAGATCATCGAAAATCAGGTGATCTTTAGTATTCGAAAATCAGGTGGATCTTAAGAAGTAGTAGAAGTAGTTCCCACCAGTTTCCTTGGTTGATTTTGATTTCGTTTCTTTTTCATGCATATGTATGAAAAGTTTAATACCAAAATAGGTTAAAAACTAATCATCCAAGCTTATGTCCGTAACAGAATGATGCAGTCTGAATAGATCTTGTTTTCAAAAGTTGCGTTTGTCCTGTATTCACAAGTTATTTTATATTCTTGAGCTATTTTGGAATATAAACATAATATATTGTTTCTGTTAATGAAAGTATACTATTAACGAGAAATAAGAATTCGAATAATGAGTTTGCCAACCGCAACATTTACTAATTAATGCTTTAAATACCAATTGTGTGGTCCGGGTTTATGATGCGGTATGAGTGCAGTGTTTTTGCAGTGTTCACTGCAAGTAAGGGCAATCAGTTCTTGCTTCTACAAGAAAACAAGGGCTGTTTGTAAAACATGCATGCCCCCATATGGGCTGTCAGTTGTAGTGGCAGCCATTGTGTGAATACGTTTTTTGTCACTGTGACCTTGACCTTTGACCTAATGTAAGTTATCATCCGGAAACCATTGTACTATTTCGAGTCACTGTGACCTTGACGTTTGACCTAGTGACCTGAAAATCAATAGGGGTCATCTGCCAGTCATGATCAAGAGGGGAGTGAGAGGGGGGGTATAATGTGGGGTGTGGTAATTTATTAGATGTTTAAAACAAAATATTTATTTATTTTTTTTTGGGGGGGGGTGGGGGTAGGGGGGAGTGAGAGGGGGGGTATAATGTTGGGTGTGGTAATTTATTAGATTTAAAAAAAATGAGAGGGGGCCAGGGGGGTAGGGGGGGTGAGAGGGGGGTATAATGTGGGGTGTGGTAATTTATTAGATGTTTAAAAACATTTTTTTTTTGGGGGGGGGTGGGGTGGGGCGGTAGGGTGGGGGTGAGAGGGGGTATAATGTGGTGTGTGGTAATTAATTACATGTTTTAAAAATATATATAATTTTTTTTTGGGGGGGTGGGGGGTAGGGGGTGGGGGTGAGAGGGGAGTATAATGTGGGGTGTGGTAATTTATAAGATGTTTAAAAAAAAATTGGGGGGTTGGGGGTAAGGGGGGTGGGGGTGAGAGGGGGGTAATAATGCATGGTGTGCTTATTTATTAGATGTTAAAAAAATAAAAAAAAATTTGGGGGGGGGTGGGGTGTAGGGGGGGGTGAGAGGGGGGTATAATGTGGGGTGGGGTAATTTATAAGATGTTTAAAAAAAAACTAGTGACCTCAAAATCTATAGGGGTCATCTGCGAGTCAAGATCAATCTACCCATGAAGTTTCATGATCCTAGGCGTATGCGTTCTTGAGTTATCTTTCAAAAAACATTTTACTATTTCGGGTCACCGTGACCTTGACCTTTGACCTAGTGACCTCAAAATCAATAGGGGTCATCTGCGAGTCATGATCAATGTACCTATAAAGTTTTATGATCCTAGGCCCAAGCGTTCTTGAGTTATCGTCTGACAACCACCTGGTGGACGGACCGACAGACCGACAGACCGACCGACAGACCGACCGACCGACCGACATGAGCAAAGCAATATACCCCCTCTTCTTCGAAGGGGGCATAAAAATGCAATTGTGTATAGTTCAAATTTTCTCAAAGTATTCGAAATTTGACGCAATTTGTTGTTTTGGAATGTTCACGTCAATGTATTTCCCTTTCAGCACTTTGATTGGGTAGCTTTAAGGTATATTTAAAATTCGTGTAGAACGTCCCGTCCGTCGTCGTTTCGAGTAGTAGGCGAATAAGCTTTTAAACTTTCCTGATTCGAAAGCCGGGGATGATTAACTTGTTTCCTTCACGCTATTCTACATGCTATTTAACTTGAAAAATAGCTTTACAAACAAGGATAAAGAAGACGTTCGTTGTTGTTGTTTTTCGTACCGAAAAAGAAAAAAAATCTTACTATATCCGCTCTAAAATGTTCACACACTCACGCACAATGAAAAATGAAAAATATTTCGCTAAACTAGCTATTATTAAATGTTGGGACCCGAACCTGCACACTCTAGATCTTTGTGATAAGCATTGAACCACAACACTATTCGCCTCCTAATAGTTTTCAGGTAAAATGTACTGCCATATTGAAAACCGTGCTTGCATATCAAGAATTACGTGTTGCTTCCCAAATAATACCCACACTGCATTTTTAAGCGTTTACGTAAACATCAATAATCACGGTCAGGAAGAGAGAAAATGTTATCCTGTCACATTTTCTTTATTTGACTATGTATAATTAGAAAAAGTGAACGTGTGTGTAATCCTATTGCATTTTGTTTATTTTCCCATGAATTATTCCGTGTAGTTCTTTACACTTCTATAATTAATTTTACTAGGACACCTATAATTATTCGCGAAGTTTTATCACACTGGGGCAAACTTTCACGCCTAATAATCAATGCCTTATCAAGTCAATGTTGGACATTTCACCTTTGTGTATTGTCGGAACCAGTGGAAGGATTGTATCCTGGGTTTATTATCCCCTGGCGAACAAAGGGGTACAATGTACGGCGAGGTGGTTATCCTGGGAAAGGCGGGTATTATTTCCAAAATTCGATTTTCTTGCTTCTATTTTATGTCTTTATATGTCTTAATTGACCAGTTCTACACTGTGTCGGTGAGTCGGGAGACGGGGCAAATCTCGCGCATCTGGAACAAGAAAGAGGACGTTGCCGTGGCTCTCAAGCAGAACTTCTTCTACTACGTTGCGCATGATGGCAACAACTTCGATGCCGACGGTCAGGCGTCCGGTGCCTACATCTTCCGTCCTACGTCAAACAATCCTACCAGGGCAAACGACGGGACGGTCGTGGTAACCGCATACAAGGTTCATAAATATCATAGCCTATTACTTGTACTTGCTGCATAGTTTTTATAAGGCAGTACTACTGTATAAATAAGCTGACACTAATATAATCGACTCGTTTGGTTTTGAGTTCGAAGAACTTGTGCTTCAAACCTTGACCCCATTCGCTTATATGAGCCGTACTCCGTAAAAAGGGGGTTTAATGCATGTGTGTAAAGTGTCGTCCCAGATACGCCGCTGAAGTCCGCCCAGGTTAATCAGGGACGACACTTTCCACCTAAACTGGATTTTTGCTAAGAAGAGACTTTCTTGAAACGAAGATATCATAAAAGCCAAAAGTGTTGTCCCTGATTAGCCTGTGCGGACTGCACATTCTAATCCGGGACGACACTTTACTCACATGCATTTATTCCCCTTTTCACGTGTTACAACGACCATTTCTAAATAGTGTCATTGTTTTTTTAAGCTTGCTTTAAAACAATCAGTAGACTACGTTGTTGATTTGTTAATTAAAACTTAAATTAAGCCACTAATAAAGTAACCATAGTGCATGTGTACCCCTTCTATCTGCATCGCTGCAGGGAGGGCATGTACAGGAAATAAGGCAGGTTTTCTGTGACTGGATTTCTCAAGTTATCCGCCTATATGACAACTCGAGCCATATTGAGCTGGAATGGACAGTTGGTCCAATACCATCAGGGTAGGATTATATTTTACAAACATTTTATTCATTGCATCCAATGTTTGTTTCCTAATTTATTTATATTTTTTGTTATAACACATTACGCATGCTAGCTACGCAATCTCCTTTTTACACTATTGATATGCATTTGTATTACCAGTAAATAAAGACACCGAGATTAAGTCAATGATGTGCTTGTATAATTAACCAACAGTATAATTAACCAATTAATTAACCAACGTGTCATGCGAAAATGGTGTTTATGCCACATGCGGCAAATTTAATGATATATCTTTGGTAGCACACGATCGCCCATTGTTTTCTAGCAGTTTAAACGAGGGTCGGGAGGTAGTAACCAACTACATGACGGACCTGGAGACGAACGGCGTATTCTACACGGACCTGAACGGCCGGGAGACGTTGCAGCGCAAGTAAGGCTTTGTAAAGGCAAAATTCGTATTTCAAGTATTTGATTTTTATTGTGTGTATTTGTTGATTGCAATTTGATTTTGTTTAAGCCGACGTGTGGCCGTTTGCGATTTGTTGTGGTTGGTAGAGTTGCACATTGAAATGAACACACATGGACATTTTGCATTTAAGCATGTAATAAACATTGACTTCGACACATTCCAAATAGCCGATTTGCGACCCTTTTTTAATTTAAGTAGAAGAAAGGAAGGCATTGTGTCAATCTTAATTCCACAATGTTAAGCAGATGCTCATGCATCAGTGTACAGTTTTTAGATGCAATGAGTGTGTGTTTTCGTATACAATTCAACATGACTGATTTTAAAATTGCTTTGCTCACATGTTTAGCAATATAAAACGCGTGTGTCGCGCGCCAGAAAGTGCAACCGTCAATGTCAATAGCATACGATGCTACTAAGTTCGTTAAAAACGTATTGTTGTAAATCTATGTTGCTCGTGGTATTTTGCAGGCGTGACCACCGCGACACGTGGGAACTAAACCAGACTGAGAGCGTGTCGGGAAACTACTTCCCGATCACAACCAAGGCATTTCTCAGGGTACAAAATTCTTTAAAGATAGCTTAAAATGAGATAAACCAGAATTTTCAATAAAATGTATAACAGAACAGAACAGAACAAATATTTTATTCACTTAAGCATATAACAGCTCATCGTGATTAATATAAACATTCATACATGCGTGAAAAAATACCGTAAATAAAGATAATAATAAATTACTCGTGAGAGTGTTGTGTGTTAAAGTGCACACTGAATTGAGTATTCATACTCAACTATATATAAACAACAACAGAGGAAACAGCAAAAATACATAGATAAATTACATAATACACCGAAAATGTCAACAAAATTTGGCGTCAACAGATTAAAACACAGTATATTCATTTCATATCAAACGGTTAATAAATAACCATTATAAAAGTAGAGTTAAACAAAAATAACATTATTTCTTTTCTTAAAACATGTTATACAGTAAATTGCTAAATTCGGAAGGGTACCTTTATTATTACTATTTAAGAGTTTCAAAAATGTATGCATACTTGGTCTTATTGAATAGTATTTTGATATATATTTTGATCTTTCTTCTAAATAAAATGGACATCTAAGTAAAAAGTGGTATTCGTCTTCTAAATCGTTAAGAATACATAAAGTACAAATTCTTTCATTTCTGATAATGTTATAATGTCTACCAGTTTTAATTAACATATTATGTGACGATAGACGTATTTTAGCAATCATGTTTCTATGTTTTTTATTGTCAATGACATTTAAATACACAGATCTTTCAAATACAGGTTAAAGTTCCTTATAAAAAGTAGTGAAGTGGATGAATCAACGCATCAAACGGAAGAACCTTCTTAATATAAGAATAAAAGATAGCATCTCTTTTGTACGTAGACATGATTTAGAAAGCGACGATATTGAATCTATTTGGCTACAAATCAACATTGTAAAGTACAAACCATATCTAATTAACCTTGTTTATCGCCCACCAAATAGCCCTCAATCTTGGATTGACTCATTTGAATTACAGATAAATAAGGCAGACTTGGAAGATTGTAATATGTATTCAACCGGGGATTTTAATTTTCACTGTTTAAGCCAAAACATATTTAACAATAAGAAATGGGAAAAACTTATCACTGATTTTAATTTAAAACAACACGTATCTTTTCCAACAAGGGTTACGGAACGTTCATCATTAATATTAGACCATTTGTATTCAAAATATGACAACATTTCTGAGGTAATCATACCAAAAATAGGCATAAGTGACCATTACCCAGTAGTTTTTACATTAAGCGTCAAAGATAAAATTGTTAAAACAGATGATCATAAAATTAATAAGTACAGATGTTTTAACAAATTTAATGAAATAAATTTTCAAAATGACTTAGAAAATGCTAATTTTGAAATGGTTGAAACAATAGAGGATGCTAATGAGGAATTTGAAGTATTTTATAACATATTAAACTCAGTCCTTAATAAGAATGCCCCTATCAAATATAAAAAAGTGAAGAGATTACAACAACCTGGTTGGTACAACGAAAACGTAAAACAAGCAAGGTCTTTAAGGGATAAATATAAACGTGAATCTAATTGGCCACAATATAAGTTGTGGCGTAATAAATGTAACAGTGCAATCAAAATGGCTAAAAAAGAATATTTTTCGAATGCGGTACAAAACAAAACAAGTGCGAAATCGCTCTGGAAAACTATTAAATTAGCATCAAATGAACACACAGAATCCTCTATTTTGCCAAATATAATAAGGAAGGATGATCAGATAATATCTGGTAAAACAAATGTAGCTAATGCACTTAATGACCACTTTGTTGACATCTCAAAACTTATTAAAAAGACTAAATTTACTGAACACGATTTCCACTCACTGAAAACATATCTAGATGCTAAGCTAGAATCTAAGCATTTCTCTGTTCAGTTTATTACTACATCAGAAGTTAGTACTTTAATTAATCAACTTCATTCAAACAAATCTGCTGGGGCTGATGGTATAGGGCCATGCATTATTAAACTTTGCAAAGAATTCTTTATACAACCAATCACTGCTCTTATAAATAACTGTATATCACATGGAACCTTTCCCGACATGCTTAAAATTGCAAACGTAATACCTTTATACAAGGGTGGATCGGTAGAAGATCCCAATAATTATAGACCAATATCACTTTTACCTACTATATCTAAAATATTTTAAAAGCATATAGCTAAACAATTGCATATATATCTAGAATCTACAGGTCTTTTAAACAAAACTCAGTCGGGTTTTCGCAAATATCATTCTTGTCAAACAGCATTGATTAATATAGTTGATTCATGGCTTAAACACATTGATAATGGAAATCTGGTAGGTACAATTTTCTTGGATTTTAAAAAAGCATTTGATCTTGTGGACCATAGGGTTCTTTTACACAAATTAAAACTTTATCATTTTAATGATAGGTCATGCGACCTATTTTCTTCATATCTCCGCAATCGATTTCAGTTTATCAAAGCAGAAAACATTACCTCTACTTGTAAAAGCATCATTGCTGGTGTTCCCCAAGGATCTATTTTAGGACCTCTTCTATTTCTTATTTACGTTAATGATCTTTCGCTAGATCTTACATGTGATTCTGCAATGTATGCTGATGATACAACATTGCACACTGTGGGAACAAATATTCAAACACTTCAAAATAAGCTACAAACAAATCCACTGGGGGCTGACGAGGTCAAAGCGTAGTCCGTTTCGCTACGACGTCGAGTATATGTTTTACTACGAAAACATTGTTTAAATACACATGACATCGAGAACGGATTAGTCGAACATTGTGTTTAAAACATGTAAGATTATGATTTTGTAATAACAAAACTCTGAATTTAAGCACAATGTCATTTCATAGGTCTGTTACATCAAATTATAATCCAAGATGTGTCTGGTTTATGCGGTTAAACATGAAATATACCGCTGATTTATCAAACCGAAGTCAAGTGTCACTTTAAAAAATGCAATTAAGGTTTACAACTGTGTATAATTGACACAATTTTACAATTTCAATATTGATCTATGTATTGTTAAGCCACTGGTGTGTTAAGAAATGTGTAGGGTGACCCAGTTATCATAAATAAAGGCTAAATATTATTATAAGGCATGATCATGTCTCTGACAGTATACGTATATGCCTCGCTACGACAACGCTTTAGCGTGCATGCGTTTCTCACAGAAGACGTATTGGTTATCTCTCAAAGGCAAAATAAAGAAAAAAAAAAATTTAATAGAGTCATGGAGTGGCTGGATATTTCCTTTGAGACAGAGGTAGTAACAACGGCACAACATGATCCGAAGCGCACAGTCGACATGGTAATGCACATTATTATGATATAATTACATTCACGTCTAGGCCAAAGGAAACGATTAAAATCGAAAATCCATATATAAGATGACAGTTGAGAGTCGAGTACCTAATGTCGTCGGTCTCAATAAAAATGACTCATCTTCTCCTCGTGACAATCCCTTATACGTTTATTTTGATAGAGACCGACGATAGGTTTTCAGCATACGGTACTCTTTATCAAATAACATTCGATTCTCGTTATCCCCAACTCGCTTATCTCGAAACTCTGCTTATGTCAAAGTAAATCCCATGTCCCAACTTCGACCATTATTTATCTCATACGGATTTTGATTTTTACATTGTATATATCAAAGCGATTTTCTTGAAAATCGGTTATCGTCAACTAATTTTGAGGTGAATTTCATGTTTGTATACATGATTGTACCTGTAAAATCCACACCTGTAACAGCCGTAAGGTGTGGAAAGTAGGACCCCAATGGCACAAATCCGCAATTGCATAATCAATATATTGTTGTAAAGGTGTGGCAGTGGGTTTCTGTCACAGGTTATTGTTAACTGCGTACATGAGACGGCCGGTAAATTTACCTCGTGTTACAATGCGGTTAAGGCCCAGTCTCACTATGATGCCGGCGGAGCCCCAGTGCGTGATCAGGCTTCTACCGGGATGAGCCGGGGCCCTACCGGGATGAACCGGTGCTCCACCGGGATGAACCGTGGACGACCGGGGCTCCACCGGGAAAGTATTAAAATGTTTAATACCTCCGGGATGAACCGGTTGTCCCCGGTTAAACCGGGGCGTTGCCGCAGCTCTGCCGGGGTCTGATGCCGGTATAACCCCGGTGAGTGCCGGCGTAGTGACGGTTTACCGGGGCTCTGCCGGGACTCTGCAGGCTTTCACCGGGTTCAACCTTTTCGTTTGGATGTTCATGCGCACAGTGAAGCACGGCATCGTTTGCACTGGGAAATGGCAGTCTGCAGTAACTGCAAACTGCATGTGATATGTCCTGAAATGGATACAGAAACTTCGTTGAGCAACCTATGCATTATATTTGTACTTCGTTGCGCAACCAATACATACTCTGTGCGAAACCTTTACATAAAGCGACTTGTAATTTCCTTCGAAACAAAGCATTTGAATAATTAAAATATATGTTCGTAACCTGTTTTGTACTTTAAAATGTGTAATGTACACTGAATCAAAGTAAAATGTAGTTTTATTTAATTTAAGTTACCGTAATTGGCTATTTTAACAGAATAACCATCTTATGCATTGCTTCAAATCAAAATAATTCGATTTTAGCTCAAAATAAACTTAAAGGTTGCAACTACGCGCATTTGTTATTAGTTTGTTATTGAAAATAAGTACCTACCATTACTGGATGTTCCGTTCTCTAATCCATAAACACCAGAAAATATGAAACTCGCCTATGAAAGTAGTGTATTTACACCATGTTTTCGTAGTAAAACATATACCCGACGTCGTAGCGAAACGGACTACGCTTTGACCTCGTCAGCCCCCAGTGAAATCTTTCAATTATAAATGATTGGTGCCAAACTAATAACATGATTATTAATCCACTAAAAACTACTTGTATGGTATTAGGGTCAAAACGGAAATCTCAAAAGATAACAGATCTAAAACTTAAAATTTCAGATACGGTGATCAAAACAGTAAATTGTCAAAAACTTCTTGGCCTTTATATTGACAATACTCTATCTTGGAAACAACACATTAACAGCGTTTGTTCAAAAATGTCATCACGAATGTTTCTTTTGCAAAATATAAAACCATATTTAACCCTTGAAATGCGTAAGCTCTTCTATAATGGTTATATCTCACCTATATCCGACTACGCATGCGTTACCTGGAGTTCAGCGGCCAAAGCGGAAATTAATAGAATAGTCAAAATACAAAAGCGTTGTGGTGCACATATTTTAAATAAAAAGTACAACACTAATTCAAAAACACTATTTAAAGATCTTAAATGGTTGACTTTCGAACAGCGTAATCACTATTTCACGTCAGTAATTGTATTTAAAGCATTTCACAATCAAACCCCAACACACATACGTGACCTTTTGACACCTTCACAAAATAATCACTATAACTTGCGATCTTGCGAGAAGGGGGATTTAAAGCTAGTGCGAATACCCAAAACAAACTATTTCAAACAATCGTTTGAATTTTCTAGCAAAAAAATTTGGAATTCGTTACCCCAATCTATACGTCAAACAAACAATTTAATTACATTTAAGAAAAAATTACAAGCTTATCTTTCTTCCACACTTTATGAAATAAACTGAACATGCTTCATGTTGTTTTAGTAAATAACATTAGTTTAATGTTTAAATACTGTTCTTGCATAAATGGTTATTGTAGTTTTATGTCTGTCATTTGTTTTTAATTATAATATATATCATTATATGTGCATGCATATATGATTCTTTATGTTTTGTTCTTATTGCTCAAGATGAAATATGATGTATTTGTTGTAAATTGTATCTTGTTAGAAGACCTTGTTGAAAATAAGAAATGTATTATATAAATTGCATATTATGTAATTTCATCTGATGTATTTCTTAACAAGTCTATCTTCTTTAAATAAAGATTTTATTATTATTATTAATCAATATATTGGAATTATTTAGAAAACCTTCAAACCTTCAACTAACATATTATACGTCACGTCCGGTTGCTGTAAACAACTTTTTGAAACTCTTACGTTTTAATTAAGTATTTAAATGTTTTTAATCGTCTGGTTAAAAAAACAAACATATTTAAGCAGACTGAGTACAAAAACAGAATCTCTGAAAAAAGTCGATAAAACGATGCAATCTTGTGGAGTTTGGAAATAGTAAACGACGTAACATGAGTGATATTGTGCCTTTCACTGGGACAGCGGCATCCGCGGACTTAAAACATGTTACGGATGGCGTCGCGGTTGGTGTGGATTACACGCTAAATTTGAAGAAGTCACTGCAAAAGAAGTTGGATTCCACCGATCAAGAAGATGTTATTATATACGAGACAGGTGGAGGTTTCAGTCTTTTACTTAACACGGGTACAAAGAGTTCTTGTTTAATCAACGGGAAAAACGCTCATCAGTTCACGGAAATTCACCTGCAAGTTATGTTAAAAAATACAGAAGATATATTAGTAAATGACAAAACAACAACAACTGATGTAAACAATGCCTTCAAAAATCTTTTGATGTCAATAAGCAAAAATGAATCTAAACTTTCGGAGAATCAAAATGAAAATGAATCTGATAGCCATGTAGAATAACGTCTCCTCAATGAATCAGTTCAGTCAGTACGAAAAGAAAAGCATGCTCGTCGAATTGATAAAGACACAAATTCGTATATCCACATGAGATATTGAATGATTTTATGAAATCAATTTCAAGTGAAATAAATGAGATCAAAAGTGAATGCGGGAACACATACTACAGACCTCAACGAAACTCGCTGAAATAAAAGATATTGTATGTGGTTTAAAACATCAACACACTTTGTGCTGTAGTGACATGAAAAATAATTTGAAAGATGTTTCTTCAAATTCAGAATCTGTTAAAACGCAAATGTGCAACCTGAACAAGGGACTTCTAAAACGATGGCAATCCTTCTCTAAATCAATTAAAAACTGATGTCTAAAATTTTAACGCAACAAACAAAATCTGAAATATCGCTAAATAAATTCATGGAAACTCCTACAAGATCGTATGAAGAAATTTCAAATAACAGCTCTTCCAATGTTCCGAAGACTAATTCTACGCAGAATAAAGATCAAAGTTCCAATAAGGAAAATACAAATGACATCTCCTCAGTGGTTTCTGAAAAACAAAAAACACCAAATAAAGATCAAAGATCCAGCCAAACAGTAACCAGACAGACGCTAATCATAGGAGACTCCATCTTGAAAGGGGTAAACAAGTCTGACTTGAAGACGGACGTGGATGTTCTTACTTGCCCAGGAAAGAAACTTCATGAAATCCAGTCAAATCTGAGTAGAGAAATCGCTGCGAAATACAATAACATCGTTTTTTATGCTGGGGTAAATGATGCTGCTTCCGGTTCTTCTCGATCGACGCTCTACAATGACGTGAAATCTCTAATCCTGGACATAAGAAGAAAATCGGAATCGTGCGCAGTATATTTGTGTACCGTTTGTCCACGCATTAACACTGACGTACTTCTGCTCAATGAATTATTAAAGCGGACTGGAGAAGACATGAACGCACGCATCATTGATTGTCATCAGGCGTTTGTATTTGGCAATGGGAACACAGCCCGTCATTACTACCATCGAGACGGCATTCATCTCAATGCAAAAGGCACTAGTGCTCTTGTTACAGCTATAAATAAACAACTACCAATAACAAGGCACGGGTCCGGAAAAGGAAGTGTGAACGAACATCCCCAAATTGCTTCGTTTACTAATAGATCGCGATGGCAACAGGGAAACAAATGCACGGTATGTGGACTGCGAAATCACAGCGCTGAAGACTGCTACCGAAATCGATGGGGCGCCGGCGGCTACTCGTACTACCATGGGCGCTACAGGAAATACCGAGGACAGAGACGAGTCATGGCTCCAACGATGTTTCCAATATAGGACAATTTTAACAGACACTCGCATGATATACAACAAACAAGCAGTATCATTTCTCCAAATAGGTTCCATACACTTAAGTACATATGTATAGAATGTAATAATAATGTGTGCAAATATGATGCGAGCAATTCTCTTTTAAAAACATCATATTGTTCAAATTATTTGACACCTAGTAAAAACAATATTGATAAATCTAGTTCAAGTACTAATTGCAATACATGTATTTCAAATATTGACAGGCGTATTGCTATTGACAAGTGTGACAATAATACTGCTCCTAATTTAGACTTCAATGTTTTTAATAGAGGGTTAAATGCTGCTTGTCTAAATATACGTCACATAATGCCTAAATTAGATGAAATTAAATATGTACTTTCACATTCAAAAATACATATTTTAGGACTATGCGAAACATTTTTAATTAATGAAATACAAGATTCGGATATACAAATTCCAAATTTTAATTGTATTCGTCGTGACCGAGATAATCGTAAGGGTGGTGGCATAGTTGTATATATTAAAGACAATATACCTTTCAAACATAGATAAGATTTAAATACGTGCTCATTAGAATCG
This sequence comes from Dreissena polymorpha, assembly GCF_020536995.1. Lineage (NCBI taxonomy): Eukaryota > Metazoa > Mollusca > Bivalvia > Myida > Dreissenidae > Dreissena > Dreissena polymorpha. The sequence continues at coordinate 13,161,978 of NC_068356.1, forward strand.
GTCTGGATTGAAATTATGTTCCCAAACACTAAATCATTTCTAATTAACTTTATTTATAGGCCACCGGATTCTACAATTGACTGGGTATCAGCCTATGATATCAGCTTTAAAAATGCTATTAACTGTATGAGTAAAGAACTTTATATTTTAGGTGATTTAAATATGAACTTTCGATCTGAAAAAGAAACATTCAAAAACTCCCGCTGGAATTCGTTTGTAATTTCAAATGGTCTTAAACAGTTAGTAATGGAACCAACAAGAATTACAAAGAAATCGTATACAATTATTGATCATTTATATACAAATAGACCCGATCGTATAAGCAATGTTTTTGTTTCATCGTATAGTGTTAGTGATCATTTTCCTGTATGTTTTACAAGACAAATGCATACAAAAATACCTAAGAACAAGCATATATCAAAAGAATATAGGCAATTCAAACATTTTAAGGAACACACTTTTCAAAACGATTTATTAATGTCAAATTTAGAAATGATTGACATGGTCTCAGATCCCAATACATGTCTTAATTATTTACTTGATACCATAACATCAACATTAAACATCCATGCACCTATTAAAACAAAAAGAATTAAGTCACACATTTTACCTGGATGGTTTTCAGACGAAATTAAACATGCAATTTAAATGCGAGACTGGTCGAAAAAACATCACAAAATCGACGAGTACAAAAAACAAAGGAACCATGTAACGTTTCTTATAAGAAAATATAAACAACAATTTTATAATAACTCAGTAAAGGAAAATGTGTCAACAAAACATATATGGAAAACAATTAATTCCCTTGCACATCCAAATCCTTCCCTCACTCTGCCATTAACACTTGACGTTAATAATACAGCCATTGACAGCATTCCTGAGATCTTAGACACATTCAACACACATTTTTCTAACATCTCCGATTTGATCACCAAAACTAAATTTGAACCATATAATTATACAAAATTCAAAAGATATCTCAATGATAAACTTAAAACACATTTATTTGAAATTGCACCAATAACAGTATTTGAGGTCCGTAAAATAATCGACTGTTTAAAAAACAATAAAGCACCTGGCCTTGACAATATCGGTTCTGATATACTCAAACATTGTGGTGATACCATTGTCGGCTCAATGACATCAATCATAAATAAGAGCATTCAAAGTGGAATTTTTCCGTACAGGCTTAAGAATGCATATATATTGCCTGTGCATAAAGAATCAGATAAAAATGACCTAAACAACAAGAGACCCATTTCCATACTCCCTACTATTTTTAAGATATTTGAAAGACACATTTCAAATCAGATGAAGTCATTTCTTGAAAAACATCAATTGTTGCATACTTTCCAGTCTGGTTTTCGTCAAAATCATTCTTGTCAGTCATCATTGATTCGACTTATAGATTCTTGGCTACAAAACATAGATTCTGGAAAAATTGTAGGGACAGTATACCTTGACCTAAGAAAAGCCTTAGATTTAGTAGATCATGATATTTGACTTAAAAAACTTTCTATGTATCATTTCTCTGAGAGTGTGCTTACCTTGATGCAGTCGTACCTATCTAACAGACAACAATGCGTCAAAGTCGGAACACAAAAATCAGCTTTTCAAACTATAAAAGCCGGGGTACCTCAAGGATCTATTCTCGGCCCTCTTCTTTTCCTTATATATATATTAATGACATGCCGTTTTTCCTTCAAAAGGGGGCGTTAGATCTTTATGCAGATGACTCTACCTTACATGTAGCTGATGTTGACATTAAAAGCATTCAAATTACTTTGCAAAATGACTTAGATATAATATCAAATTGGTGCTCTTTTAACAATATGTTAATACATCCAAACAAAACTAAATGCATGATATTATCCAGTGCTAATAAGTCTGCAAACACCTTATTACTTAAAATCAACAACATTGTTATTGATCAAGTTGAACATCATAATTTACTTGGTATAACTGTTGACAAACATCTCACTTGGAAACTGCATATAAATAACGTCTGTCGAAAGCTCAACTCAAAGCTAGCCTTATTAAAACGCATTAAACCCTATCTAAATTATGAAATAATGAAGTTGTTTTATAATTCATACATCTTACCTCATATGGACTATTGTTGTACAATATGGTGCTCAGCCACAAGATCAAATTTAAAGAAGGTAATTTCGATACAGAAACGTGCTGCAAAAATAATAGTGAATAAGCCGTTTTCCTCTCCTTCAATTTCGATTTTCAATAAACTGGGCTGGTTGTCATTTAAAAATATTTTTTGTATCAAATAACAATACATACTTTCTTAGGTCCACTACCCACAACGATTTATCATATGTTGCATTTAAAACGAATTACGGAAAGCGTACTTTTTCCTTTTGTGCGAGAAATATATGGAACCTTATTCCAAATAATATAAGACAAGCACCTACAATTATTTCCTTTAAACGGCACGTTAAAAATCATTTGCTACAAACGCAAAACTTTTTTTGATATTGTGGGTTGTATGCATTAAAATACCGCCATTTGGGTCTTTTATTCTTCTTCTTTTTACTTTGTGATTGTCTGTTGTTATGAAAGAATGAAATAACCATTATTATTACTATTATTATTATAATAATTATAATAATAATAATAATAATAATAATAATTATTATTATTATTATTATTATTATTATTATTATTATTATTATTATTGTTATTATTATTATTATTATTATTATTATTATTATTATTTTTATTATTATTATTATTATTATTATTTTTGTAATTATATTACTATTATTTTATATTATTAATATTATTTGTATTAGTATTATTATTTCCATTATATGATGCTTTTGTAATTATTTTAAGGCTGATTGCAGTATGCTAGACATTGTTGAATTATATTTACATAAACTGTGTTTTTGAAGACCACATTGTAAAAAAGATATGCTATTTCTTAATGTGTTATCTTCGTGAAATAAAGTTATTATTATTATTATACAACCGAATGATCAAACTAAATTATAGGACATTCTTAAAAATAAGGAAATTATAGCAATTCCCATTTTTGTGTATTATATCACTTTTAAGTGTACAGTAATGCCTGTATGTTTAATGCAATTTTCAGGTGTATTGTAAAGTGTTTGGATCCGTACGAAAACGAACAAAACGTGTCGCATTTCAATAGTTCGAACATTTGTAAATTAGCAATGACAGTCTGTTTCGCTTGCTTTATCGTTCTTATTCTTTTGTTATACGTTTGTGTATTTTAAATCGACATTTTATAAGGCATGGAATGCATATCAATATAACCTTTACTGTCTCAAGAAATTACTAATATTAAGAATGCTGGGCGTTTTATAGTGTTTGTAAAAGTTCGCGATGCACTGCTGATTACAGGACGAGCACAGAGGTATACAGTTGACAGTTCTCGTAGACCGCTCTGAGGGTGCCGCGAGTATCAAAGACGGGCATATGGAAGTGATGGTTGGTTGTTAAGGAAAATGCAATTGCACGTACATTTGCGTTATTTAACAAGGAAATACAGGATTTAGAGCTGTTATAAGCTAAATAACTGTATATCAGTCGCATTCTAGGTTTATATATATCACTGTGTAGCATTTAAGTAAGCTAACAGGCAGCACTGATATTGAAAGACGGACCATAATGAGACTGAAAAACGCAATAATCAGTGACTATCTTCCTAAAAAATGGGGTTTTCTGACGTCTGGTTTTCTATCACATGAAACTAGCCATAAATAATGGTTTCACATGATTGTGTTCATACCTTGCCGGTAATTGAAATGCAACATGTGTGTTCACAATAAATTGATATTGCTATGTTGGATGTGTTCACAATACATTGATATTGCTATGTTGGTCAGGTACACAGGCGAACGTTCCATGACGACTCTCTTGGAGTAGTCGAGCCTTTAACTGAGCTAGGAGCCGGTGGCAAAGGGATTGTTGCCAGAGGTAGGACGTGTTGGGCACCTATGATTTGTCGGATCGCTGTTCCTTACATTGGTGTAATTATAGACAATTTAATGAATTGCAAACCATGTTATTTTTGTCACATTTTAAATATCGGTTACAGATTAGACCTTTGCTATAGTTATGGCACTGAAATTTCAGAAGATCGATTATTCCGATATAAGTTATTTCTTTTTGTTTATCGAATAATAACATTCATTTACTTCTATTAAGACTACAGTTAACAATCGATGCAACTTAATGCACTGTATACAGTCGGTTGGTGTATAACGGATAGCTAAGGACTTCGAGTCTCATTTCAACGTAAACACCATGCATTCAGTAATTAAACCATTAAACCTAGATAGACACATGTCTTTCCTATTGAAACATGCCAGCGGTTTTAAATTTCCGGAAGAAAAAAATTGTTTACAGCGCGAATTTCATGATCACTGATTCAGCCATTACCGGATCGCTTAGGTCTTTATCGGATTACATGTCTATCGTGTTATTTCTTGAAATTTGACACAGCATTTGTAAAAAATAATTGCAATATATGTACATTTCCAGAAAGGAAATTTATTTCTGCGTTTAATAAGACCAAGTTCATGGAAATCGCTGCACAATTGATGAAGTAATGACTGTTCAAAACGATGCACCCTATATTCGGGTCATGTTGAGTTGAAAACCTTGTTATATATATAGATTTGATGGTGAAAAATATGTTTTCAGAGAAATCGATTTTTCGTTATAATTTGATTATCTTTCATTAAAAATGATGTTTTCATTAATTAATATCATAGCCACACGCTAACCACATGTGTATTGGACAACTTCAATTGAGTTAATATTTATTTTGAGACAATCCCCACATTCCTAAATATGGGTCACCACATGTCCGTTATTCACTAAATCCCGAGTTGCAGCTTTCATGCTTATTTTATATGGTACGCATCAATTTGGTTTCTGAGCATTCTTAATTTTGTAAAGGACACATAATACTAAAATATTACATCAATTAACATTATGTTTACCAAACAAAATCTGCAAAATTCAAGAAACCATTCGTCTGCACTTTTCCTGTCGTCACAAAAAGGGTGCGTACATAACGTGACCTTGTTTTGCTTTCGAAAAAAGAACCAGTTGTAAACATTGACACACGTCAACAAAAACATGAATCGACTTAACAATGATAGGCTTTTTGTATTCAATTCATATACAACTATAAATCTTAAGATAAATAAAAGTATTAAGCAAAAAACGTTTTACCTATCCGTTACTCACTAAAATCCGCTATACACCAATCGACTGTATACAGTCTTCGAATTTTTGTTTAAAATTGTAACCCCCTTAATTGTAATACCCCATATAAAGTACTATGACCAAGTTTCCCCGATTTTTCAGGTACCCACTATCTGATGCTGAACAAAATCACCTCCGCCGCTGCCGTTCATCGACCTCTCTACCAGGAAATTTATTTTCGGCCACATGTTACTTTCATGAAGAACGCTGGCAAACATGAAAGCGAAAGTGGGCCCGACATTGTGAAACAGGTTTGTATATGTTGAGTGTAATGCGTTTTAGGTAAAATGTGCGTAATTCCTTGATTTTTATATAAAATGCAAATAGTAGTTTGTGTAACAAAATAATGCTTTTCTACTGACTGACGTTTAGGTAAATTCAAATTCATCGGCAACATCATCTTATTATGGACATGTATTATCTGCATGTTAGCTGATTAATTGTTTTTATACAAAATGTGTAACGATTTTCATATTGTATGTGACATCTTAGTACAAAAAGTAATATATGTGTGGTTTTCTGTAAATGGAAACGAAATACATTAATAAATAATTTTATAAGTTTGGAGAGTTAAAACAATTTGTAACCATTCTGATTTGTTACATTTAAAACAGTCGTTTCTATATTGAACACTGTTAAGTCAGTAAAGCAGTCTATTAAAGCAGTCCATTCTTCAAAGTGTTTGATCTAATATCACTCAAAAGGTTAAAAAGGCTAAAATATACTGAACATAAAATATAACAGGCGTAGAAGCCAAAAGGGATATATAAGCGATATATTCAAGTATAACCTGATTGCTATTTGTATTATTATATATTTAAAACACACATCGTTACACAGAAATTTAGTTTATTAACTATTTTCTGTAGCTAGTATTTGGCCAAATTGAAGCCGCTAAAACACGTCGACGAGATTGTTTTTAAATCATATAAATGTTCTATTTGGCGTATGCATTTGGAGACCACGAGTTTGATCCCCAATCAAAGAACTTCAATTCGATGTAAGTTCTTAACAATTTGATGTTAAAGTATTTTTAGTTACGTGCGCTGTCTGTTCTAAAAATTGAGCATTGCAAATATTGCAACTGTCAATGTGCTAGACAATTCCTTTGTGATAATTCAAAGTATGATGATGTGTTGCAAAGCAGTTTCGAACTGGATATTTTTAAGTATATACTTTACTTACGGATTTCATCGGGAATAAAAGTTTGTATGTGTACCTGTATTGTTCGTATTGCATAGTATGTATTGTAAACATTACCTACTTCTTCATCCGAATAAAAATGTTTTCTTTTAGGAGTTATGAATACAAATACGAACAGATTTTTTAACGTATAGGTAAAACCAAACTGAATTCGCTAAAATATCTCACCACGTTACTCTGTGAAACAAAAGAAGGTTCCTCTTGTAGTTACACCTTTGTTTGAAACGATCAGTATTTCATTTACGACATAAAATGTGTCGTGTTCTGAGAAAACTGGGCATAATGCATGTACGTAAAGTGTCATCCCAGATTAGCCTGTGCAGTCCGCACAGGCTAATCAGGGACGACACTTTCCGCTTGTATGACATTTTCTGTTTCAAGAAAGTCTCTTAGCAAAAATCCAATTTATGCGGAAAGTGTCGTCCCTGATTACCCTGTGCGGCCTGCACAGGCTAATCTGGGACGACACTTTACGCACATGCTTTATGCCCCGTTTTCTCAGTTTAAATGCGTTATTATAAATAATATAATAAAACGTGTCATCATAATGAACATTCAAACACCTGTCCTACATACAATGTTCAGTGTCAATTACAACTTCACATTTCTCCAACTTTCTCAAATTATTGTAGTGGTCCGGCACGCGGCTCGAACTTCCTCCCAACATCAACCTTCTGACGCTGGACCTCTGGGTAAACCCGGTCGTGCCAACAAACCATGCGGCCCTACTCGTACGACTCGAGCACGCGTACGAAAAGTACGAACACGATTCCATGTCCAATCCAAAAATCGTCAACTTGAAGGTATACAGTGTCAACTTAAAAGTGCATATTGTCAGTTAAAAAGTATGGTGTTTAACTTAGAGGGTCACCATGCAATCTTTAAGTTACAAAATGTCAACTCGAAGGTACATGGTGTGAACTAAAAGTTGCATAGTGTCAACTAAGAAGTACACGATGTGGAGTTAAATATACCATGAGTTTCCATCAGATAGCGGTTAAGAATATGTATTGGCAATTTAAGAGAACTCATGACTCCTGCAATATTTACATAAGTTTTTTCATTTAAAAGTCGGCTTTGTGTTTCGTTGCAGTACATGTTCAAACAATTTGAAATTCTTGATGTTATTGAACTGACACTGGGAGCGAATATGAGAAAGTCAGATGTCGACAGACTTCAGTGGCGGACTCAAGGTAAAACTTTCGTTTCGACTGATATGAAGGTACTGTACTGTGCTTGTAATCTAAGCAAGCATAAACAGAGTTATTGCTCATGCTTTGTGATACGTATCAAATTTCCTTACGTTATGAGTGGGTACTTATGAAAAAGAGTATTTTTAACAGTAATAAAAACGTGCGTAATGTACGTATTGTGAGTGGCACTGTAGCTGGGTCTATACTTGACGCATGCGCATTTAGGTACATAATCCCGCAAAATTTAACTAAATTTACTTCTTAATGCAATATGTCTATTTTAGAAATCAGCATTAAATTGTTTTGCCTAGAATACATTATGATAAGGTCAATGCAATTCTGGGGTTACTGCTGTTAATTACAGCTCTTTTCATAGTATTGCATTGAATTGACAATAAGAAAATGAAATTCATATAATATGTGTATCATTTAAGAAGAAATTACTGATTTGCATGTCTATCGTGATATCAATAATGTGGCGTGTTCTTTAAGTTGTATTAATCCAGCGTTACGCAGACTAAATTCTATATGACTTCCAGTGTCATGCAAAAAAAAATCGCGAGGCGGAATTTTGCAGCTTCAAAATTAATAAATGCATATCGAGCGCGCAAATTTTCTCGCACATATGCTGAACATGTGTGTGAACTTTTAAAAATAAATACGAATCGCGCAATCGCGCGGTCTGGAATGGACATTGTATTTTTAATTTCATGTACAAAACTTGTCTATGTAATTCTGGTGATTTGATTGCTATCTTTTCAGATCAGCGCCCATCACATACGCGCATACCGCTACCACTGAACGAAGGTCGCTCGGTAGAGTTATCTCCCATGGAGATTCGAACATTTCAGATCAACGTTCGTTACCCACCAAACTAAACAGAACCTTGTTGCGTTAGTCCGATAGAAATTTAAGCTTCCTTATCTGGGCACGTTTCGTTCTGAACCTTAGACGCTACAGAAAAATTTGAAAGTGTTAACAACAAAGCGCTTTAAATGCACAATAATATGAAACAATAATATACAACAAAATGGCATATTTCAGCGGAGTTTCGCGGTCTGATTTAACATATGTGTCTTGTTCTGAAAAAAATGGGCATAATGCATGTGCGTAAAGTGTCGTCCCAGATTAGCCTGTGCAGTCCGCACAAGCAAATCCGGGACGACACTTTCCGCCTAAACTGGATTTTCGCTAAGAAGAAACATCATTTAAACAAAAAAATCCATAAAAGCGGAAAGTGCCGTCCCTGATTAACCTGTGCGGACTACACAGGTTAATCTGGGGTGACCATTTGCGCACAAGCATTAAGCCCAGTTTTCTCAGAACGCGACACATATGGTCATTTGAGCACTTTCTTCAACGCAGTTCAGAAAGATCTCTCTCAGTCTGTAAAAGAAAAATATATATTAAATTGTTGGAACATTGTTCGTACTGTCAATTTTTTATTTTCCCACAGCAGAAAATAACACATTTTACACGAATACTGCTTTCACAGACATATAGAAATTGTATTAAGACTTGTAAAAAGTATATCGTCATAAACTCATAGAGTTGGAAAAGAACATGTAAACATGTATGTGCAACACAATAAAATAACAGAGTAGAAACATATTAACGCAAATGAGCAGCACAGACATATAGAGTTATTTTCTCCGTTTCCAAATCTTGAAACGATCATGCCATGTTCAAACAATAAGGAAGCTACAACGATGCCAAGCGAAAATGGGTCTTATGACCTTTGCAGATTCACATTCAGCTCCCCTGGCCGCATTTGACATAGGAACCATTTTCGCATAACGCGGGTGATCATATCTTTCTTTAATACTGATTCTTTAAAGAACAAGAAAAAATGTTTAAGTTCGTTTCCATCATGTTTTTTCAGTATTTAAACATAGGTCTTCTATAATAATATTTCTTAATGTATTTTTAATCGACAAAAAAGAACAACAATCACACTAAAAAAATGTAAGTGTAGAGAATTTACAGTGTTTATTTACAAAATGTTAGCTCTAAGAATTTGTTATATCAAGTCTTAATACGGCTCGTATGTAAAAATTGTTTAAAATATCTGTATACGTCTAAAATTGAACAAGTTTGCATTGTTCTATTCCAGTCTTGATTATAAACATACTTAATAACTCTTTCCTAAATTAAATTTACAAATACGTTGACATCATATACGTTGACATCATAGTATATACACCATTAAATACATAACTAAAGCCAAAGTCCTATAATAGTATTCGTAATTTATGTACCCAATTGCAGTAGACTGCAGTCCGATACTACTATTTCATAACTAGTTTTAACAATAATATTATCACACGTCTTAAAACAATTGTTTTTATTAAAACGTTGGTACTTGTTAATGTATAAACAATATCTGCCACAAAGCAAGCGTTGCAGGAGTATAACTTTACTTGTTATAACCGTTTGCTTAAGGTTTAATGAGTCCTTTCCAGTTCCTCAAAATTAAAAAGTTACCCCACAGATGCATCAAAGAGCTGACGCAGAATTTTGAGTTTAATTATGTGTTTTTTATTTATCAAGTAAAAATATAATGCCTTAAGGATCTTTCCGGTTCAATGTTAATTGCTTAAAAAACTTTACAAGTATAGTTAAAGACAACACCTACATTTGGTATATAAGGCCTGATTAAATGGATGTTGACTAGCCCAAGTGTTTTTTTTTTAATCGAATAGGATACAGACTGTTTGGTCCCATACGTTGTGCCATCTCTAAGCGTCAATACAAATTTAACGGTTTGAGAACAGTTGCTAACTAAAAGACAACTGATGATCGCAGAAAAAAAGGCATAATGTCCGGGACGGAGGACGGACACATGCAGACGAACATACGTTTTTTATCTTGATGATGCGTTAACTTCAAACGGTACATCTGTACCTGCATACAATACAACGTCGTTCACATGAACTATATTCGGTTGACGAGAGAGGTCGTAACATGTCATTATATCAAACGGATATAATGGTCAGTAACTTATATAGTATTGTCATTTATGATGTATTTAGTACGTTTTAATAAGTATGTAATGAAATTGACGTTATGAACGGCCATCACCTGGTATTGTATAACCACATGTCTTTTGTTGCGTTTATCACACATGACATAATTTTCAGGGCACTAACCAATATCCGGAACTAAAATGATATAATGAAACTTCCTCAAATAATGATCAACTTGGGATATTGCGTGAAACGCAATACTATCATGTATGCCATGATGTATTGTGCAGTGTTCTACGGGTTCAGTTGAAAGACATCAATCATATCCAATCAAATTATAGTGCATGATATTAAATATAATACAAAAATTTGAATAATGTTTGTGAAATTAGGAAGAGCGTCTGTTAATATTTATGGATTTCGAAGAATGAAATTGAATCCATACAGAGTAGTTTTGACTTTCAATAGGTGCGATTTATTTAATCGGTGATGGTAATTCATCCAACAGTACACCTGTACCTGAATACAATTCAAGGTCATTCACATGTTCTTTATTCGATAGAGAGGGGTTCCTTGACGTGTTTTTTTTTACTGTATCGCAAATCGCTGGAAAGAGCAACGGAGATTGTTTGAGTTAATGAAAGGTGTTTGTTTTTTCAATAACTATCCGTTACAGCATTATTGAAGTCAAGACGTCTTGTCATGTTTATTTAAAAAAACAATATTATAGTTATTTAAATGCTTAACTAGAGCATTAGACGTATTTAAATCGCGTTCTCAGCGTCGTAGCCACGCTGAGGCACACCGAGGCAGTTGCCTCGGCTAAAATTTGCAGAGCAATGTTGAGATTACAAGGAAAAAAGGAAAATTTATGTCAAAGAATAAAATCTATATAAGAAATTGAGGCAATTTTATGAATTTTAGGCACTATGATATTCACAAACAAATATTATCATTGAGTACAATTGGTTCATGTTAAGGCAGATAATTATTTCAATTTAATAACTTCAATTAATGCCAAAATGGCTCAGCAAAATGATTTGTAAATCCGTATATTAACAAAGCGATCTGTTTTCTTCATATTACAAGGTAGATCTAAGTTATTTTAGTATTTCAATATTAAATATATAAAGCACATTCTATTATCCATAAACATATTATGGATTGTATGAGAGAGCTGCGTCTGATTTTTGTTTCTTTTTCTATCTGACTTTAATATTTTTCTGTAGTTAAGGTTGTTACATCATTGTCACTTCAAACACCGTTTATGGTAACAGAATCTAAAATTGACCATTAACTTGTAGCAGATTTTTTTTGTTTACTTTATTGATACTAAACGGTCATTTGTAGCGTCCACGATTCCGATAATTTAGATATAAAATGTGAATTAAATGGCCTTTAAAACGCACCAGAGAGTTCTAGGTGTAAACAATTTTCCGGGGGCGGGGGACATAATCCCGGATCGCCCTAGAATGACCGAAGATACTGCCTCGGCTAAAATTTTTGTCTTGCTACGCCACAGGTTCTTAACAATGAACAGTCTTTAATCTTTCTATCATTGGCGTCGCTCTGGAGAGCGGCGACTAGTATGTAATGCATTTTTTTTCGCTTATGGGAGGAGAAGTTATTTGACGGATCAATGTATATATTTTTGATTTAAGAATATCTTGCATAGTGGTGATTTTCTGTGTAAATTAGTGTAAATAAGTACTGCATTTGTGCCTATTACATTTATTACAACATTTATTGCCAATAATGCAAAGGTAATTGTTTTAATTAATAACTGATCCACAACTGATCACAGGGGAAAGATGACAGGGACTGGGCAAATACGCGAAACGTTCTGATTTTGTATAAAAACAAAACATAATCAAAATATATTTATTTTGTGATTTTTCTAATCTGCTTATTTAGTGGAGAATCAATGTAGTACGATATTTGACGACCTATCGCGCAAGCAAGTATATTGGAAGGCGTAGTGGTACGAAAACGTAGACATATAATAACGATCGCTATACACAACTTCACCAAATAGCAGTACATTGATGTTAGCCGGAATAGCTCAGTTGGGAGAGTGATAGACTGAAGTTGAAAGCGCAACAATCATCTAAAGCCCCCCCCCCCCCCCCCCCCCGGTTCAATCCCGGGTTCCGGCACGAATGGAACTGTTCGGCAGTTGACATTTTTTTTCAGTCAGGTTAATAAATATAATAAAGCTTTATTTTATGTAGACATTTTAAAATCCATTTTACTACAATTGGACATTTTTATTAAAATTAATGGATGCCGCATGGTGACAACGTTAATTAAAATTTCTTACATCACTTAAATATCTTATAAAAAGATACACGTATTTTTATATAAACAAATACATGCAAAGAACACTTCTATTATCCATGTATTTTTATTGTTGTCTATCATAGGCCCTAAGTACTATCCCTACCACATATAGAGCGCGAAGCGCTACACGTATTATTGATTGTAACAATGAGTTGCGATAAAGGAAGCAGCCGCTTATCAAGAAGGAGCTGTGTCCCAGCAACCCGTTTCCCTAGAGTCAAGCACTCCTCGGAGTTTTTTTTTAAGAACCATATATAGAGCGCGAAGCGCGACAGGTATTACTATCCATGTGGTATGGGCCCTTTAGCATTATCCGACCATTACGTCCATAGTTATCTTCCTTAGAATTTGAGAAATTTTGAAATCGTTGTTCGAAGTCCAAAATTTTCATCCGATTGTTCCCAAACTTGCAAAGGGTTTTTTATCAATGAGGACCCAACCCAAACTCTCTATATGAGCAATAACGGACCAGAGGTCCAGAATTATGTCTCTTTGAATTTAAAAATAAAAGTGAAAAACTGCTTGGTTAGGTGATTATATCAACATTTTTCATCAGATTCTTTCCAAACTTACAGTGTCTTCATATCAATGAGCATTTTTACCTCATTAAAAATTAGAAACATCGGGACAATAAGTCCAGATTTCTTTCTATTAAATTTGACAGAATAAACAATATCCACTTGTTTTAAAAGATTTCACAACTTTCGTCTGAATCTTTCCAAACTTATTCATTGTTTTATATCAGTATTACTCGAACCCTATTGAAAATGATGAATATCGGAGCAATAAATCTATTATGATATTTTGCTGAATTTCAAAGTATTGTGAAATGCAGCTTCTTTATGCAATTTACAGTTTTCATTCAATTTTTTTCAAACTTGTACAGTGTTTTCATATCAATGAGTACTCAACCCCTATCGTAAATGAGCAACGTAAGAATAAGTTCAGAATCATCTCCCCTTGAAGTTGAGAAAAATATGAAATTACGCTTACAAGATGAAGCAGATTTTTTTAAAACCTACATAGTTCTGTTCCATTAATGAAAACTGCACACGGATGCCAGTAAAAATAAGGAAACCAATGTAAATAAAATGAACTATGAAATAGTTTGGGGTTACAACTCAAAGTCATAGATAATGGTTATTTGAGGGTTATAACACAACATCATAAATAATGGTTATTTGGGGGTTATAACACAAAATTATAGATAATGGTTATACCAGTATCTTTTTCTATTTTGTTTAAAATGATCGGCCAATATATTAATATTTACAGTAGAAAAAAATCGTTCCATGTAACTTCATTGAATTTTACACTGAAATTCCCGACGCCCTTTGATGCTTTGCATCAATACTTATCTTGTAGCACTACTTGAATGTATCAATACGAGATTCTGCGGTGTAAATCGTAGCGTGACACGCATGAAATGAGACGCAAATTAATGACTATACAATGAAGAACAACTAAAAAGAATGTTTGGATCATTAAAATAGCACGGCATATCAGATTCTGATACATTAAAAAATATCATGTTCTTAACAATAATATATATAATTCCGTTATTAAAGCATGAGTTACGATGGACACGTAAAGTGCTTGCTTTTAATTTATTTGAAATGTTTATGCTTCATGAGAGACATTACTAAATTACCTAACACTAAGACACAATAAAAACAGCTGTTGGTCATCAATTAATATAATTGGTTTGTAATTTTTATAATTATGCAATTTTCGATTTATACCGATAGTCCATAATCTGTAAATGCAGATGCAGCAGACTGAGAAGACTTTTAAAAATTGCACAAAAATGCAGGGGACTTCACAGATTTATAACAATGTGTATATGATTGGGCGACATGTAATGTACGTACATAGCAATCGCCAGAAATAAGCTTTAAGCGGACATTTGCTGACTTACCTGTCAGGTGATCAGTAATAAGACGTTTGTCACCTAGTCTGTCAGGATGATAGACAGTACTCAGATCAGTGTCTCCAAAGTGTGTTACGGATACTCATTTCGACATTACTGCTAACTAAACCCGTCAAAAATATGCATCAAAACTGTAATGTAGGGGTAATTCGAGCCCTTGTAACATTCACATGAATAAATTAGACGGCAAGTAACCTACTTAGGATGATAGAAAGTTCTTTAGACTCCAACGTGATCATTATTGTTAAAGGGGCCTTTTCACGTTTGGGTAAATTGAAAAAAAAAGAGAAAAAAGCTGTTTCAGATTCGCAAATTTTCATTTAAGTTATGATATTTGTGAGGAAACAGTAATACTGAACCTTTACCATGCTCTGAAATAGCCATTATATGCATCTTTTGACGATTTAAAAACCTGAAAATTATAAAGCGTTGCAACGCGAAACGAATTAATATTTTGGAGATTTCTGTTGTTGTCGTTATATTTTGTGAAACTACGAGGATTGCTTATATAAAGTATAAAATACATCTATCATTATGTCCAGAAGGATGGCCGAGTGGTCTAAGTAGTATACTTTTTTACTCCGGGACTCCAGGGGTCAGCGGTTCGAGCCCTGCTGAGGATTACCTTTTTTTCTATTTGTTAATTTTATTCTTGATTTTTTACTGGCGCTTTTAAGATCCAATGTATACATTTATTAATATAAAGCATTTTATAACAAACTTCAAAACATGCCAAAATCTGTGAAAAGGCCCCTTTAAACAACGCAATCACTTCTTGATAAGAAATCGGTTCCTTCATTAAGTTAGAATTAAGTGTTATAACTTATTTAACTCCCTGCAACGTGCACGAAAATAAATTAAATGGTACGTTACCAAGCCGGCTGACGGACAATTCCATGGGTCTTCATATAAATTAGACTGCAGATCACCAAGTCAGTGTGCCAGTACCAAAGTCTGTAACGTGAGATAGGTCGCTAAGTTTTAAAACCGTCAGACAGAACCGGACCCTCTATCACGTGCTTTTTTATAAATTAGACTGCATATCACCAGGTCATTGTGCGAGTATCAAGATACGAGAAAAACTATTGTTTGCCAGAAATGAATATTAGTACACATACACATTTAAACATCGTTTTATTGCCATATTGACCCACTGCCACATGCAATTATATATGTCAGACGACATGTAACTTCGTAAAGAGGATATGAAGTACAAAGGTCACTTACATGGCATACGCCGGTATGGTGGGAAAACTCACAAATTTGTTAACAAAAAGTATTGATTTAAAGATATGTGTATCTTAAACCGTTATGAATGAGCAGGGCCGGCTTAAGCACTAAGCTAACAATGCTGCAGCCTTGGGCCCCCGACTTTCAAAGGGCCCCCAACGGCAGACCAATTTCCCAATGTATGATCTTTCATTATTACGCTATTTAACGACTATCGGGATTGCAGTAGAAATGTGTGTGTTTGATTTTAACAGTTACCTGATGCACCGGTATATCGAATTGTAACCGTTTAGTTCGCATTGATTTACTATGCTATCAATTTTCTTTCGGTGTTGTATATCCATTCAGAACCATAAGTCGAATCAATGTTCAACAATTTTGGAATTCACGCAATCTACAGCATAGTTAATTGTCTCACTTTTGAACTTCGCAAGCGGTTGAGCGCATATTCTGTTCTTCACAAACTGTTTGGTTTCATGACAGAGTTTGAGTCTCTCATCTTAGATGATCTACGGAAATGTGTAACGCATCTAGTGGAGTCTTATCCAGATGACATTGAGGCGTCTATAGTTGACGAGTTCGTTCAGTTCAATGTCATCTTAGAAGCGGACCAAGACAAAACCAGCATCCACATGAGTGCTGCTGAAGTAAGATGGAGGTCAACTACAGACACCTTTTCCAAACGATGCCATCGCTGAACGAATATACTTAACAATTCCAGTTAATAACTGTCAAAGTAGGATGTCATTTTCAACATTATCACGGGTGAAAAACTATTTATGGAACACCAAGAGTCAGGAAAGGTTGACAACATTGGGCTACTGTTTATTGAAGGTCAAGTCCTCCGAGAACTAAACGTCACACTGCTGATCGAAGATTTTGGTCAGCTGAAGTGTCGTTAAAGAGACTAATAGGTTGAAATCTGTTTCATGTTACATGTATGTTAAGTTCATTTAATAAAATCGAGGGCTGAACGGAAAACTATCGTATCTCCTTCTTTATTTAATATGAGTTACAACAGTCTTCCGTTCAACCCTCAAAATAGTTGTGCATTGTTTAACTTGTTTTGCTATATATGTAATGTTCCTGTCAACTGTGTACAAATGCAAGTTTTCTGATCTTTGTAGTTGTAGTATACAGTTTGATTTTCATGATACAGAAAGGGACAATAACGACGGGGGCCCCGTATTATGTGCAGCCTTGGGCCTTAAACAGCTTAAGGCCTGTGAATGAGCTTTAAAATAGAATTTTATCGCAAACTTGACAACTGTCATTTGTGAGACTATAATTTAGACGGCATATCACTTAGTCAGGATGATTAACAGTACCATTGTCTCCAAATAGACATTAGTCTGTATATTATAATCGTGTTTACAATCGGTCAGTGATGCGCGTGGAAACATCCTTATAATATCAATATGATCCCTGCCACATGCACGGACTTAGACGGTATGCCACCTAATCAGGGTGATAGACAACGCCATTTGCACGAACTCAGAAAGTATGCTACCTAATCAGGGTTTATAAACAATTCCAGGATCCCCAACGTGACCTAGGTCACTATACCGGGGAAACTTTTCATTGTAAGAAATTCTCGTCTTAGGGCAGTCCGAAATACGCTTTAAAACATCGTTTTATCGCCAACATGACCCTCAGCCACGTGCACGACAAGAAATTATACGGCATATTACCTAGTCAAGCGGATAGACACTACCAAGATCCCAAACATTGCAAAACGTCGCGTCAGATATTGGCGTACAATAGCGTAACAAACGTTAACGTCGTTTTATAGCATTTTAGCGTTATTCGTAGATTTTTTTTCAAAAGTTAACCCGGTTATATACATTGTGTTTTCCGTAAACAGTCAGCTCATTTTATGTTTTCATAAAACATTATCTTAAAGTACTTGTTTATTTGTATGTTGAGCCGCTTTAACAATCACATACAAGTAAAATGTGGCAACTGCTCAATATAAACTATTACAAACATTAATTAAATGTCACGTATAATGTTCATATTCTGGATGATATCCAGATGCTCCCATTCACGCTGGGTATGCGGATACTTTGATAACAGATGGCACTTCGATACCAGATAACATCAAAAGTCCCGCGCGAGAGGTAAGTTCGTCAGTTTTTTTTAAAGTTATATCATAAAGATTAGTTTTTTAGACAAGGCGCATGGTCGAGTTTATAAATGGTTTTATTCTTTTCTATTGCAAAGAAAAACATCACGGAAGAATGGTAGATTTTCCCCAAAAAAATTAGAACAATCGGTCGGAAAACAGCATAAACTGGATGAACTGTAAATATTTCAACAAAATAAAACTACTTAGAAATATTGCAAGATATTGTTTGATATTCCAGTATGTAGAGTAATCACTGTTCTTCAAATACTGAAATTTTGATCGTATTCAATTAAATATAACCGAAGATAGAGCAATTTTAATAGGTGGTATTTATGAAGTTGCGGATTCTTTGAATCCCGATGTAGGGCACTTCGGATAACAGAGACTTTCAACAAATTGGGCACTCTGATAACCGAGTTTTATCTTCTACCTGAAATGCATTTATGTATATAATGGCTATTCTTACCAAACATTTTGAAGTACAAATCAATTTGCATTGTCAAGCCCGACACATTGGGAATCTATGCATAACGTACTTACAAACACATGTAAAATGTAACCAATGGCGTTGTTCGTTTTCAACAATCTTATTACTATTAATTTATAAAATTAATATTATAAGTGCCAATTTTAAATAAGATTCAAATGCTTATTTTTGAAGTAATATATTTCAAGTGACGACCGACAACAATTGTCCTAATAATAAACTTGTTTTAAGTGGTAAATTGAGATTAAGAGAATTGAAAATACAACGGATCATGTGGATCAACACGACTGTGTTCAATTGAACTTATAGCAGGACTCTAGATAAGGGGAGCAAGGGGTCTTAAAAAGGCCAATACACCTCATAAAATCCTTTGTCATTGGTGCCCATTAGAATCGCATCATGAAGACGATACTAATGCGTAGCCACAAAATTTAAAAGAGATTGGAAAACCCCCTTTATATTGAGCTTTACACTTCCCTTTCCCTTTGATTATCATATTCCAAAGGGATAAGAACATGTTTCGGTAATTCGTTTTTAATTTACGTCCGTACATACATTTTTATTGCCTGCTTACTATAGCAGTATTCCACAGCGAATTTTGCATTTCTGATTCACTAAATAGAGTGTGTTATATCTGGTAAAAAGTGTCGAATTATCTGGAATCGAAGTGCCATTGTCTTTGAGATGATCGGTAAAAGAAGTGTCCATGAAAATTTGGCATCCGACTCTTAAAACATTTGAATTTCCTCAAAAACGTTATTCAACTAAAATTTAACATGTTGAAACATTAATTGACATATTGATCTTTTATTTCGATTAGTTGGCACGTTCTTGATTTATTTGCAAGTATTTTTATTTTGTTGAAATACGTACTGATCATCGAATTCATGACGATTATTGATGAAATTGTATCTCTTTTTTTATAATCCACTGTTTTTTCACGACTTTCTTGCTCTGCAATAAGAAGTACTATACCATTAATCGACCAAACAATGCTACGTGTCTGAAAACCAAATTGACCAAACATAAATGCAAAAAAGCTGAAGAATTCAACTTTTGCGCGTGGCTTTTGTTGTTATCTGGTATCGAAGTGCCATCTGGTATCAAAGTATTCGCATACCCGGCGTGATGTTGGAAATTATAATTTATTTGGCCTTTTCATGCTATTGATATAAAAAAAATCGCCTCTCGACTTCAAAAATTAAAATGAAGCAAGCTTTGTGAAATAGTTAAACAAATTAGTCTTCTGATTAAAATGTCAAGATAAGAAACTTCGCACGCTCTTATCTCACAGATCCAAACAAAAAGATGACAAATCATTATATAACTGTAGCTATATGCTAATGCATAATTATCATGAACGCTGCACTAATTGGTGCAGCAGGGGCATGAAAGAAATTATCTTTGGCAAAAACATAACCCGTATCTAATCGATTAAAACAAGCCCCTCTTGTTGATAATTGGATTTTCCTTCACATGTAATTCCTTAATACTTTGTACACGTCGGGTATCTAATAAAGGCTGAACTTATTAGCCCTGAATAATTAAACGCATTTAAAAGCGCGTTATTTACGGTTTCAAGATAACTTTTTTTGATAATAAAGAGTTTTCACCGTATTGCAATTAATGTCATGTTGGGGACCTTGCTACTGTCACACTGGCTATGTTGCATGCCGTCTATGTTAAATTTGTGCATAAGAAAAGGGATAAGCGTGGCAATATACCGCTGTTTTAAAGATCATTTCTGGCGGCCTATAGATAAGCATTTCTTATAACGCGGAGTTGTCCCCGTTAAGCGATCCTATATACCATGGAGACCTAGGAGCTGACTATCAATCTGACTTGGTGAAATGCCGTCTAATTTATATTCCTGCATTTGAAGGAGGTCAAGTTGGTGATAACAAAGCTGTTTAAATCCTCAATTCGGACGGTTTTTTATACTTATTTTTGAAAAACGAAAGTTTACCCCGTATGACACATTAGATACTGGGATATTGTCTATCAACATGACTCGGTGACATGCCGTCTAATCTATATTCGTTCACATGACAGGGTTTCCTTGAAGCATGGCTTCTTTAAATACTCAGCATCCTTTTCTGGTCAACACAAGTTACCGGTTACCGACCTTAGTCCAGTTGAAGACTGTCATGCTTCCTGTAAACATTATTAGATGACATGTCATTTAATTTATATTCGTGTACGTGAGAGGGTCTAGCATGAAATAGGTCGGTACAGGTAAAAAACTCTTCTATGCCAACAATATCTTAAAACCGCCAGAGATGAGTTTTAAAACAGCGATTTATCGCCATCGCGATCCCCTGTCACGTGCACGAATATTAGTGAGTACACATGTATAAATATCCCCAATGTGACATAGGTCCGTATACTGGGAAAACTATTGTTTGGCACGGATAGGTATCTACAAAGCGACATATATTATCATTAGAACAGTGTTTTATTGAAAAGTTAACCCCACTCACGTACACAAATTTAAATTTAAGGACATGTCATATAATAATGGTAATAGGAAGAATGCCAGTCTTCAAATTGACTGTGTCTAGCGTCTATTAACTTGTGGATACGGGATCGAACATTAATACCTTTCAGAAACCATGGACCGAAGTACCTGAAAACAAACCAATCACATTTTATAATAGCTTACCATGTAGCCACCATCAATGTATGATACATACATACAAATAACTTCGGTAAAATATACAGTATAACTGTTATTAAGACTTATGACTCGTTTCGACTTGCTTCATTACCATCGTATAAAAACTTTGTTCAAATTAATGTCTTCATATGTCGGGGAGTTAATACGAGAAATATAATTCTATATTTACCACGTACGCAAGAAACACAGTTCAATTACTATCAAAGCACATGAATAATCGAGTCTTACTTTGGGTCTAAAGAAAGGACTTTTATACACACACCATATCGTTTGTACTACCGTACGCAGTTGTACATGTTAAATGTATTGTGCGTACTAAGAATTAGCATTGAATTTCATTTCTATCGATCATTTCTATCGATGTTGGGAAATGCTGCGATCGTTTGCTATTCATGTACCGTTCTGAAATGAGTAATGAAGTATTAATGTTGTCGGTGCAAAGTGGTAGAATGAATTGCAGCTTCATGTTCATCACCGTTCCCGTTCGCCAAATGCCGCCGCAAGTTTGGCTATAATGGTAAATGTACAGAAGCTCGCATCGAGTATTGTCTGCGCAAACCTTTGGAAGACGATATGGGAAACTGAGCGTTGAGGCTTGAAGAAACCTCAGATAAGTAATGATCCATGGATTAAATTGTGTTAAGAATGGCCCCTCGTAGTCTAGAGGTAAACAGCTGGCTCGGCACCCCAAGGATTGCAGGTTTAAGGTCCGAACTTTTACATTACATACGGCCTCGTCTTAGTGCCTCAGTGAAAGAATTTGTACAAAAACTGAACATAGCATGCGCGTTTGTTCAGAACCCTTCTTAAACCATGTGTTTAATAACTTTGAAAGTGCATTTTTTGACAGGATGATAATAAATAGAACTTGACAAGATTTTAGAAATCAAGACGTATATATCATATTACCTTCTCATTCAAAATACCTGTGCGCGTATTCTTGATTAAATAAACAGCAACAACGCTTGAATTAATGGTCGCAATAGTTGAAATTACCATATGCGCGTAATATTTTACCGCAAACAATAAAAATGTCGCTTTATGTTGCCCAAACTGCTTAACAATAGTGTGCATCAAACGGTATAACACGTTTTATAGAACACACAACTGGTGTGGTTACACTATATTTATTCTGTTTGTTTTCTCATTACTCGTTCATATGTTCAAGAAATAAAGATAAAATAATAACCTTTTATAAAGTATGTATAGCACCTACAATTTTGAATAATGATCGAACAGTAATGATCATGCATTTGATATAAAATCTGTGTAAACTCTTAAAAATTACGTCCATTCCATATGTACGATACGCTTTGTTTGTCGGACAAAATGGCGGCCAGATAAGCGTTGCTGAGGGGTGTGTGAAAAATCGATATCTGATTGGCTGATCGAATAATGTGGGCGGAGCGATCGATACTTTGGCGACTGGTCAATTCTTTGTAAACACAGCATAACAGCATTGGCGGAACCACGTAGTACGATAATACAATCGGCTTTATAGTAGATGGATCAATAACTGTGAAAATAAAACGTCAATGCTATTACTACACTAAAATAAATACATAATAAATGTGCATGGTTAATCTCATGGCATTGTTACTGTTTTCGTCCAGCATTGCAGTGTCATTGATGTCTGTTGGCAGTGGCAATATGCAAGATATGTAATGTCATGATGAAACGCACCATGACAGCCTGTTTAATACCTCACGAATATTGTGCAATTTTTAGGGTCAGTAAAGAACCTTGTTGGTCAGATGACGACGACGACGACGACGATGATTATTCCTCCAAGTTTTCACGTATTTAACTACTTTTTCCAGTCTATTTCCTTATTTATTTATTTTTGTCATTCACAGTGTTGCCTCCGTTAATATTTTTTTATTGAAAACAGTTAAAAATAAAATATACACAGAATGTTTCACCTGCTGAAATTAGAATATTTGCTCACGTGAATGACAAAATTATATCACGGTGTTACGCCGAATGCACACAAATATGGTCAACTCGCCTTAACTTTTTAATTATAATTGCTTCGGGATTTTCTCAGTCGTCTTGAGCCAGGTTATTACCAAAAACATTTAGAGATTAATTATTACACCTAACAGATATTGTGGCTTGTTATCTTTGTTCAACGTTTTTGTAAAGTCCAGAGTATATTGCATTTTTTACCGATTTTTCAGTCAGCGTTCACTTGTCCGCCAGTGTGTTTTAAAACGCCACCTTTTCAAATCAATTTGGACATTTCTATATAAAAATGGAACAACACGTTATACCCACCAGTTCTCACGTTCAAGGCACTCATCCAACTTCAAACTTTGACGGTTTTGCGTACCTTGTTTACGATAACACATCTGCGTTTCTACGTTGTGTGACTGTGACCTTTTCGGTCAATACGACTGAAATCAAGACGGCCATAGTCGTTATTCATGAAGGGTTTTATATACTAAACTTCAATATTTCGATTTCTAAACCAAATTGCATCGTTAAGAAAATAGTACGGGCATTAAACACAAAAGTAGTAAGGGCATTAAACGCAAAAATGGTACGGGCATTAAACGCAATTAAAGTAATCAAACAAGAATAAATAACATCATTAAATATGTTAGCGTTCGGGGTATACCGTGAAAGTTTAAAAATTACTCGCGCAAGTGATAATGAAAGTATTCATTTTGTCAAAGTTTACTTAGAAAATGGGCTCATGGCAATATCGCGAGAATAATCTCAAATATCCTACATATGAAATAGCGACTTTTTTTTAGAAAAACGGAACGGTAATATAACAATTTGCGACGCATTACTTACGCATATCAACATCATAATAACAAAATTAATGCATAATCGATATTGAGTTTTCAGCACACTAGAAGTCTTACAATCAGTCGTGTAAATGTACATAACAGATTGCTTAAGACACAAATATTTTCGTTGAAAAAAACAATTAATAATTAAATAACCCATTTATAAGAGAACGAGTTGTCAGAGTAGTATTTCATGTATGGATTTAAACATGAACTCATTATAAATTCTACAGTTTGATGTTCATGGATTCTCGTTTCAATGGGCGGCAGAAAGAGACGCTTCCCACCTGACTGACTGTGTAGGGGCGTCCGAAAACCATATGGTGTTCACAATTATTACCGCTCTCCAGTAGCTGAGAAAGACGATCGTTAACTGAGAATGCAAGAATCCGCAATATCGGTAAAAGTTACGTTTCCCAACTAACATTTAAAGTTTGCATTAGACGTTTAAGCGTATTAATTAAACGATGTTCAATTTATCAGAATTTAAGTTAAGGTCTGTTTATTCTATTTATTAATTCCAATGTGTTTTGCGTTTCGTATACAAATAT
The DNA here is from genome assembly GCF_020536995.1 of Dreissena polymorpha. NCBI lineage: Eukaryota > Metazoa > Mollusca > Bivalvia > Myida > Dreissenidae > Dreissena > Dreissena polymorpha. The sequence continues at coordinate 13,186,737 of NC_068356.1, forward strand.
AAATTAAGTCAATTAAAACGTTTTTAAGTAATGCGGCAAATTTATATACTTTACAGCAGATAATTGCTCATACTCTATGTTGTAGAATGTATAAAGCAGAAATACAATCGTTTAACCGTTTGTATATTAATATTTTAATATATCTTTGAGCTGCCATGGTAATCAAAACGCCTTTGTTTGAAAGGTGCCAATTACAAATCCTTTTTCCATCATGACTCTAAAATCTCTAGACCTCTCACAATTTACAGTTCTTCCCATCTCTGTTTAATTCCAACTTAATGGTAATTACGTCGTTCCATTAACAAGCGCGTTAAAATAAATGCCGGTGGCATTAGCACCTTTTAGGGCTATAAACGCTCTCTCGTAGTTAATCAACTTGCTCAGCGATGTAAGTGAGGCAAATCAAAGGATAAATCTCGCAGACGACCGTGAAAAGAAACGTTTTGTACTCAGACTTAGAACGTTTCACATGGTTTTCTTTGACTAACTAGTTATTTATTTGATTTCAATTAGTATGACTGGCACCATGGTGCTCACGTGCAACTGTTTAATGTGCACGTGCAATACAAAATGCATTTGAGGAGAATTTCTCTCCGGTCGGATGCAATCCTTATCACGCTTGCTCGAGACTTCCTGTGGAACGCCTACTGTGCCTTAGAAAGACGGTTTGTTCTTCGCTTATTATCACTTTTCGAGCAGCTTACAGCTAGGGTGTGTAAGGTATGTTTTGTTCTTCAGATTAGTGCGCATATACCGGTACATGTTGCATGCGTTCATTTTTGCTATGTGTTTTACGCGAATGCTGCAAACATAATTAAAATGACAAATTTTGTAAATTGTTATTTAGACAGATTTTAGCAATGTAAAATACAAACATAGATTTTGTTTAAATAAATGAAAACCACACAAGGCAAGAATTAATTCAATTAAGAATGTTTATAAACGACTTTAACTTCGCGAATAAACAACAACTTTACATCTCATCTCATCTTCGCCTGTGGTCCCATCTGGGCCGCCAACCAGCTTCCTCCAGGCGTCTCGGTTCTGGGCGAGTCTCTCAAGCTGCCCCCATGTTTGGCCCATCTGCTTAGCCTCTGCATCCAGGTCACGGCGCCAGGTGTTTCTAGGCCGCCCTCTCTTCCTTTTCCCTTGGGGGTTCCATGTGAGGGATTGCCTTGTCGTATTGGATGCAGGCTTGCGAAGGGTGTGGACATCCACCTCCAACGTCTCTGAAGGATGTCTTCTTCAACTGGCTGCTGGTTTGTTATTCTCCATAATTCTTCGTAGGAGATCTTGTCTGGCCAGCGGATCTTGAGGATCTTCCTGAGACAGGTGTTGATGAAGACCTGTATTTTCTTTATGGTGGTGACAGTGGTTCTCCAGGTTTCTGCTCCATAGAGGAGTAGCGGCTTCACGATGGTATTGAAGAGCCTAATCTTGATGGTGATGCCAATTACGCTGGATCCCCAGATGTTCTTCAGCTGATGGAAGGCTGCTCGTTTACCGATGCGGGTTCTGACATCTGCATCCGTTCCTCCCTGGTTGTCCAGAATGCTGCCGATATAGGTGAAGCTGTCCACCTCCTCCAGCGCCTCGCCTTGGACTGTGATGGGTGTGTTGTTTGATGCGTTGGTCCTGAACACCTTGCTCTTCCCTTTTTTGATGGTGAGGCCCAGTCTAGCTGAGTTGCCCGCTACCATGTTTGTCTTTTCCTGCATCTGTTGTTGCGTGTGGGAGAGAAGAGCCAAATCATCGGCAAAGTCGAGGTCTTCCAATTGTTCCCAGAAAGTCCACTGAATTCCATTCCGCTTCTGCTCCGTTGATATCTTCATTACCCAGTCTATGGCCAGCAGGAACAGGAAAGGTGAGAGTAAACAGCCTTGCCTCACACCAGTTCTCACTTCAAAGGCATCCGTAAGATGTCTGCCGTGAACAATTCTGCAGGTCATTCCCTCATAAGACTCCTGATGATGTTGGTGATCTTTTCTGGCACTCCGCCGTGTCTCAGAAGTCTCCAGAGGGACTCCCGGTCAACGCTGTCGAACGCCTTTTCATAGTCAATAAAGTTGACATACAACGGCGAATTCCACTCCAGGGATTGTTCCAGAATGATGCGCAGGGTTGCGATCTGATCCGTGCAAGATCTCTCCTTTCGGAAGCCTGCTTGTTGGTCACGGAGATGCGGGTCTACTGCGTCTTTCATTCGGTTCAGTAGGATGAGTTTAAACACCTTCCCTGGGATGAACAACAGAGTGATTCCTCGGTAGTTGGAGCAGGAACTGAGGTCGCCTTTTTTGGGAAGCTTGATGAGGTAACCCTCTTTCCACTTTTTTGGGATGTCTTCTTCTTCCCATATCTTGCTGAAGAGCGGGTGAAGTAGGTTCACACTGGTCTCCACGTCAGCCTTAAGCGCTTCTGCCGGTATGCTGTCAGGTCCTGCAGATTTGCCGTTCTTCAATTGTTTGATGGCGCTGCTGATCTCTTCCTTTGTGGGAGTGCAGCATTTGATTGGCAGATCGCTTGTAGCTGGCAGAATCTCTGGTGGGTTCACAGGGGCTGGCCTGTTGGGAAGCTCTTGGAAGTGCTCAATCCACCTCTTCTTCTGCCCTTCATCATCTGGTAGTACTCCTCCATTTTTGTCCCTTACTGGCCTCTCTGGCTTGGCACACTTTCCTGCTAATCTCTTAGTGATGGAGTACAGATCTTTCGTTCTGTTCTGATAGGCTGCCTCTTCCGCCTCTGTTGCAAGCGTCTCTAGGTAGTTCCTCTTGTCTTCTCTGATACTTCGCTTGACGCTCCTATTTGCTTCGGTGTACTCTTCTTGTGCTTTCATTTTTGCGGCTCGTGTTCTGCTGTTGTTTACACTTGCCTTCTTTTCTCGTCTTTCCTCAACTTTCTGAAGCGTCTCTGCTGGCATCCACTCCTTGTGGGTGAAAGACTTGGGGCCCAGTTCTTCTTGGCATGTTGAAGTCACTGCTTCTTTCACGTTCTGCCACTTCTGCTCTATCGTCCCTTCTTCAAGCAGCTCCTCTAGGACCTGGAACTTGTTGGAGGAGGTACCTTAAACTCTTCTTGCTTCCAGGTGTCTTTCAGAGTGGCAGTGTTGTACCGTTGGCGTTGGTTGGGCCCCCCTGTCCAACTCTTCTTCAGCTTTAGTTTCAATCGGGCGACAAGGAGATGATGGTCCGAAGCCACGTCTGCTCCTCGCTTGACATGTACATCCTGAAGAGAGCGACGAAAACTCCTTGCGATGCACAAGTGGTCAATCTGGTTCTCCGATGACAGGTCTGGTGACACCCAAGTTGCCTTGTGTATCCTTCTGTGGTGGAAAACACTTCCTCCAATGACCAGGTTACTTGTGGCGCACAGGTCGGCGAATCTCTCCCCGTTGTCGTTCATCTTGCCTAACCCTTGCTTTCCCATGATCTCCTCATATCCTCGGTTGTCACTGCCGATCTTGGCGTTGAAGTCACCCATTAGAATAATGATGTTTCTCTTTGGTCTGTCTTGTATGATGGTTGACAGTCTATTGTAGAAGTTGTCCTTCTCATCCTCTGTACTGTCGTTTGATGGGGCGTAGCACTGCATTATGTCCATGTTGATCCTCTTCTTCTTTGTAAGGAAAGAGGCCGTCATGATCCGAGGTCCGTGTGCCTCCCAACCGATGAGCGCTCTCTGTGCCGACTTGGAAAGCATTAGGGCTACTCCCTGGGTGTGTGCTGCATCCCCCTGATCATGCCCCGAGAACAACAGTAACTCACCGGAAATCAGTCGCTTCTGCCCAGAGCCAGTCCATCTTGATTCACTGATCCCTAGGATGGTGAGGTTGAACTTCCTCATCTCTGCGGCCACTTGTGCTGTCTTCCCGGTCTCATACATGGTTCAGACATTTCATGTACCGTTGGTGGAAGTGGTCCTGGTGGAGATGATGGTCTTCGATTCGGTGATGGTCTGGAGATTCGGCCTGATGGCTTCCAGTTGACACTGGCTTTCACCGTCCGGTGTCATACGTCCTCCAGGTGGAGGTCCACCTTCTCCCAGGTCCGTGATGTCTGTTGTTATTCTGTTTGGCGTTTCTGTAGCAATAAGTTTCAACAGGGTAGGGTAGCTAGCCCTACGCCCAACCCTCCTCCTTTTTCAGCGCGGGCTTGGGACCGTCCTTGGCGGAGTTAACAACTTTAACAGCGCAATAAATTGATCACTCCTTGATATATGATACCATCGAGTGAAGAAATGACAAGCCGGACTATTTACAAATTAAACGTGTTAATGCTAATACTGCATTCATGATGTCTGAAGTGTTTTCCAAATACACCAATATGCAACAGATCATGACCCGCCTTTAACCCATTTATGCCTAGTGGACTCTCCCATCCTTCTAAATTGGATCAATTTATTTCCAAATTCAGGGATGTCTAGTATATTTATTTCTATATTTCGAATATTTCTTACAGAAATTCCTTTTAAGAATACAGCACAGACCCTTATGAGACGCCGCATCATGCGGCGTCTCATCTGGGTCTACGCTGTTTGCCAAGGCCTTTTTTTCTAGACGCTAGGCATAAATGGGTTAAGACATTTTCACAAGCTGTTGCTGTCCTCTTATTTGCAAAGTATTCACAATAAACGTAAATCTATATCCAACATTATTGTAGATACTTTGACATCATTCAGTATATGTAAAGTTAATGCAAAACTTTATGTTTTATTTATGCGTGCTTTAATATTAATGTTTCCGTTGTGCCATATTTTTATTTGTTCGTGCATATACTGAATAAAACGGTAATAAAGCATATCTCAAAGCGACTGATAGCATCAGAATTTAACCCCATAATAATTGACCATACCATGATTTAACAGTGTATAAAACGATGTCCAATGTGAAATCGGACGTGCGCACAACAATGGCGACAAAGGCATTGCGTGTCCCTCAACGAACTCATTCGTAAACAAGTTTATAATTGAAATCCATATCATTTCTATAATCTCTTCTTTATGACGAACTCATGCATGAGATAATAAATTATCCAACGCCAATTGAGGGGCCTGCTCCCGAGTATGCCTTCATAATAGTTTCAGTGACATCCCTGTTTGACTTTCGACAATCGCCCACATGATGATGATACTTGCTTTTTTCGCTGGATTTAACTCGCACAAAACGCGGGCGTGTGCGGGCGACGGAAGTATTGCCCTCCTACAATGTCGGGTTATCACTGTTAGTTAATTAATGACGCGTTACAACCAATGCGGCTATTTGAGGCGAAAGTGGCCATTTTGAGCCGTAACAATAGCTAACAGAATTATCAATTAGATATCAAAAATATAATTTCAATCGCGACATGTTATCACTTGTTTAATTAACGGCATTCAAATAGATTTTAGAGGTAGCTTCTATTTGCATAATTCTGCAGAACCAAGACAGGTGGGCGCCATAGTTGTGATGAATTCAAAGTGCACATTTGTTAGAATTCGTAGTTGCGTGGAAACAAACATTGTTCGAGTGTACATTTGGTGGAAAATCATTTGATTAAGTAATTATGAAATACTTAAAATTATTGTTGTTGTGTAAAAAAAATCTGCAATATGACTTAATGACGTTCATACACAGTTCGCGCTACGTGCAGCTCGTTCCTATCCCGTTCTATCCCGTTGCCAGTCCGTCTTTATCCAGTTCAAATCGGGTCAATTTCCCCATTGTCCCCGCTGGTATACCGTTTCCAGTCAGACCGTGCCCGTCCTCAGCCAGTTCGATTACGTTCGTACGCAGTTCTTCTTTATTCGTTGTGCAGTGGTAACTCGTTCAAAGGCAGTTCTCACTCCGTACTACTGCGTTCTTAGTACGTTAGGACGTAGTTGCAGCCATTTTCTGCACGGCGATTATAAAACCGACTACGTTCCTGCCAGTTCTCATTTATGTTTCACGTTCGAGCCCGTTAAGTCACATTTTTCAGAACGTACTTCGAATGGAGTCGGTGTATTGGTGGTATTATAATTAAACCAGGAAAATTTACTGGTAAAACCTGACGCCAAAAATTACCTTATTGTTAAATACAAAGAACAAGACTGAAATCCAAAAACATAGTTTGACTCATTTAAAGGTGAATACAATATGACGACATAGAGTGCACCTTTTTAAACGTATGCAAACATTTCTGCGTGTTTTGATGAGCCTCGTTCTGGTGAAAGTGGGATAATTCATGTCATCCCAGTTCGCACAGGCAAATCAGGGACGACACTTGCCGCTTATATAGTATTTTTGTTTAAAGGTGGTCGCACCTAAACAAAAATCAAGTGTAGGCGGAAAGTGTCGTCCATGATTGGAATCCATAAAGGTCCGGTCACACAGCGCATTACGGTTTAATCACGTACAACACGTTCTGAAAGTCTGGTGTAAGTGGTCGTAAATGGTTATTTCTTGTCAATGTTGGCCTGACTGTGCTTAGGATGCGCTTTGTACTTGGTCTTGCCGTCGGCGGCTGTTCCACTGCTGAAACTATGCCTAAGCACGGCTAACCACTTCCAGCCGCGTGTAAGGTTAGAAATAGGTTCACGCGTGTTTAAACGCGAGGGAAAAGATCCAAGTTACGACGGTTAGCCGCGGCCTTATAGCGTCTGGAGCACTGCTGATCACGTGTTGAGCACGACCGTAAAACGGGAACTCCGTTGCCATAGCACTGTCCAATCACGGCTCGGTCGCGCAGCTTGCCACGTAAAAAGCGGCCGCGCACGGCTGGTCCTCACAGATTTTCTACAGTCAAAGTTGGTTCGCTGGTCTCAATTTAATAATGACCAGAAAGAAGTATTCCCCTGTAAAGAAGAAGCCATCGACCAGTAAGTACACAAAGATCAAGGACAAGCTGAGGATGAGGCTCTTCAAGCCTCACAGGCCCAGATAACAGGTCCATGCTCTATCTGGCATCGTGTCTTCAAAGTTCCTGCCTTTTCGCCAAGCACCAATCACCAGGGCTCCATCTGGACCCTCCAGTCCTACAGAATGTTCTTCATCACCCGGTAACGTGTTCTCATCAGATTATGATGGAGTACGCATGATTTGACCAGCTTTCTTACGGTATCAGCTTTTTTCATTATAGTAGTCAGAAGAACTTAAAATCAGTTGGTAACTATCCCGAACGTATTTTCAACTTTCCGTCCGGCCCGCGACAGTCTATAGTTAAATACCCTTTGCTCCCTGGTCATGTCCCTGTTAGCGTAGGGCTTTATAATATAGGTCCGCAGTCCGCGCGCATCGTCACCTACTAGGAAGTAGGATACATCATGTGTGTCACCCGACAGGAGACCCGGCTCTTGGAAGCCCGCGATGTAATTATTCTGTAGACCCTCATTGAACTCATTTTCATTGTAGATGTGGGCACCAAAGAAGGACCACTTGTAGCTTACGTCTATCCACAAGAACTTGTAGTCAGAGGACACGACTGCTAGGAGGATAACACTGAATAAACCGTTATAGTGGAAGATGTCGGACCAAGTGTTGGCAGTAGCTTTACATGAAATATGCTTTCCATCTATAGCCCCAATCAAATGAGAAAAATTCCATCTGTGGTAACAATCGACAGCTAACTGGCGCCACTGGGCCTCAGTGTCAGGCGGCGAGAGCATCGCATAAGCATACTCAAGAACGATGGCCTAACAGGTTTCACGCACAACCAGACTTATGGTGTTGTGGTGGACTCTCCAGGCATATTGCATCTTACGTTACTTGGGGCAAGAGGCAAGGTGCCTCAGGGTAATAGCAACGTCCTATTGCAAGGGTTGCACTCCAGTTGGAGGTCTCCTTGGTAAGGGCTGATGTCTCTGCGCAATTCATCGTACATCGCAGGAAGCATCTTCATAAAGTTCTCTTCGACCATGAGACAGACGCAAAGCCTCAACTGAGGTCTCCTCGCAATCCGGTCACGCACACATATGTTCCATACCACCCTCATCCTCCTTCTACTTCTGTTAGCAATGATATAGTGGGCCTGTTTCAGTTGGTGCTGCTGGTTCTGGAGCATAAAGATGAGAATATCATGGCGTTGAAGGTTCATCTTCACCCCTTTACATCTAGACTGAGAGAGCAAAAGTCGAAGAAAATTGTTGTATGTATATGCCGGAAATCAGAAATGCTACAGGCATGATAAGGCAGTGAACATTCGTATTTAGCACTTATTCGAGACGTAGTTTAAAAGGTCTGAGATAGTGCTATGAGCGCTTGTTGGTGATAAGCCGCAAAACACACGCCATTTCCCTTGATACCAACGCGTAACACCCGTCCGATGACCGTGATCTGCCCGTGACAGCCCGCTAAACTTTCGCGTCTTACTGCGTCTTCCAAAGTTTTAATCACTGCCGGAACACGAATTATCTCGTGTGCTTCACGCGTATTGCACGTCTTTACCACGTCTATCTCCCGTGGTGGTCCGCGGTTTTCAGTTTTAAACAGTTCAAAATTGTTTTCCGCGTCCAACGCCGTTCCGAATTTTCCCCGAGTCCTACCACGTCTGAACATCGACTTAAGCTCGTCTTAAACTCGACATCAACGCGAACACCATCGTCTCATTCACGGGAGATCAATTGACGAGTTGTGGCCGTTATTAAGCCGTAAATCGCGGTGTGACCGGACCTTAAGATTCTCAGAATTATTTCCTAAACATCAACGCTTGTGTTTTGTTATGAAGGTTTTGTAACGACGGAGACAAAGAAGGCGAAGATAAATGCCACTGCATATGCTTATGCAACTATTACAGTTTTTTATTTAAAGAGAACGCTATATTAACCATATAGTTTAGTATCGTGAATAAAGTTAACCAAAGGCTAGTGGGTCTCGTGCGGGCTACATACAACACGTACTATTCAAACGCTACTAAAACGTGGAAACAAATGAAAAGTTTAAAAATATGTGCACCAATGTTCAAACATACAAGGGGTCTTGCACAAGTAAAAGGCGCGCAATAGCACATGTGCATGTCATTCCCTGCAGAAGGGGTACAGCAGCTGAATTGCACAATAACATAGCATAGAGCCCCAACGGCCGAAATAAGTTGCCTCTCCGACGAAAAAAATGTTGACAGTTTCAACGCTTTCATCGTACAGGGTTATCTATTCAGAGCTTCTTTATCGCTTTATGGACGTTAAAAGAACCATGGAATTAGAGGTGAGCAGGGGCAAGCAATGAACCCTTAGCGCGTGGGCTGAATAACCACCAAATATAAAAGCGTCCTTTATGACGCTTCGGAGTTTGCGGTAGCCGTGAAATACTGATTACTGCGCTGAAATGGTACCACATCACTACAGCGGTATCCTTTCAAAAACTTAGAGTAATCCTCCTGATTGAAGTGGATTGAAGTGAACACTTCAGACAATTTAAGCGACATTTTGGCGCACGTTATCTTTGAATGTTTTATTTTTTTAATGTGTATTTTTTATCTTATAGAGAAATGCGCAAATTTGTGTACATTCATTGGAATGTGTTTCATATTAGCATGCTTTGATACATTCTGCAAAACCTAACTGTAAGACTCGATCCGAAAAATAACAGAATATCGTCGATTATCCATGACGGTCGTCCAGGCGTATCGACACATGTATCATGAGAGACCATCGTCTTTGTAGGTATGTCAAGCGTTTTTTGAGAATTTCAGGCCGAGCTGAAATACCTAGACATAATAGAGACAGGCCACCGACAAGGGGTTAATTGATCTGTCGCGTGCCTGTCACAAGACGCCGTGGCTTTTGTCGCGTATCGGAGACTACCTTTTGTCGCGTGTCACAGGCAGCGTAACATCGCGATAACCCGGCCAGCTTCTAGTAGTATAACATCACAATTCAGATACTATCGTTCACATTTTAGAGAAGAGGCGTAGTTGTTTGAAATGAGAGAGACTAGAATGATAATTGAAATCATGTTTAATTATGCGGTGAGTGTTATTTAAAAGGATGAATGGAATTACATGCTCAATAACCCGCGACTAGAAAAACGCGCAACTGTTTGTAGTAAACATTTTTACGAATACGCATGAAATTAACGGTTTAGGTCTAGTTTATCTGTGATGTTCTTGAAGTCAACCCTTTGCATGCTGGGAAATTTGTCGTCTGCTAAAATGTCGTCTGCTGAATTTCTAAAATTAGCATTTTCTTCGATTTTTTTTTCAAAAAATACTATCAGAATAGCAAACAGTTTGGATCCTGATGAGACGCCACGTTTTGTGGCGTCTCATCTGGATCCAAACTGTTCGCAAAGGCCTTTAAAATACAGTTCCAGCGCTGAAAGGGTTAAGATACCTAGCAGCTTGAAAGCGAACACATATATATATATATATATATATATATATATATATATATATATATGTTTCGTTCGAGTATAAAATGCACGGTTATTTATTTAAGAAAAAAACAACATAACATAACAGGTTCAAGGCTAAAGCCAAACTAACATAAACAAAGAACTTCACAATCGCATTGTATTTTTTACGTAGCAGATATTTCTGGAACACACGAATCGTGTTTGTTGCACCTTCCCGAGCATTCGGCATTAGAAAGATCCGCTACGGGATAAGAGGCATGCTATTTTGGATTTGCGTTCATAATAGAAAACAAAGTATTGAACATTAAAAATTGAACCCGTACTTTAGTTAATTACATGTGCCGTTTCATTAGAATTCTGATATTGGTGGCAAAAATATCGCGATAAAACGTCAGGATTAGGTCACCTGGTTTCGTTTGTTGAACTGCTCCAAACAAAAAGAAAGCACGAAAATTACGGCTGCAATTTTACACACCATCGATTTTACTCCGCGTTTGATGGCTAGAAGCTTCAATTCGCAACTTTACGTTCTGGATAAGCCACAAAATAAACAATGATACGAACCCCATTGTAGAATAAGCGTTAAAATGCGAAACTAAATATGCGACTTATTGTGTGCATCAGTGTTGCAGCTGGGTGCATTGAATTTGATAACATTGTCAAAAAATAAATTAAAATATTTTTCAAGCAAATAAGTTTTCCAATGGCACAACATGATTCTGAGGCATTGATTAAACTTTGTCGGAAAACCAAAAAAAACTAAGTAGTTTATGCCACAAAATTCGCAAATTGGTTATTAATTTTAATGAAGGTCTATTTATACTCAGTATAAAATTGTGTTTCTGTTCGTTCAAGTATACTTGTCCGAGCTCTCGAAGAAAATGGATTGGATAAATCCCGCCTGCTGCCCCACTCATCGAATAGAAGCAGGCGGTATATTTTGTGCTTGTTTTGTTGTTAGTTGCTCGATTAATTTACTGTGCGTTTAAGTAAGTGAGCATATTTATTTTTATATAGTACATCCCTTTCGCTGAATTGCTCCTTTCCGTTGATATAACAATATTTCTGACGTTTTCTGTAGTTTAACATACCATCACGAATGACGGGAAATTATCAGAAGTTTCTTGTGACTTAACAGTTAAAAAGGTAAATTGTAAAAAAATACAGTGAGTAATACGATATTGCCAAAAAATATTTTATTGGATTTCAAATCAATCATGAATCGGCAACGTTTCGCCAAGTCCTTTCGCCCCGAAACGAATTCGCTAAAATCAACTCTAATAACGTACAGATAAATTGAAAGCACGATGCAATCCTGTCTTTGTTTTGAACTCCCATCAATGTAAACAAATTCTCTGTCATTCCTAAATGAAATTGATATTTTCTGCAATGTGTTATTGTTATTTTAGTCAAGGATGTACTATATGTTATATTAATTTAACATCAGGTTTTGCCGCAATAATCGCAACATTCCGGCTCATTAACAAAGAAAACCGGTTAAATGGAAGCAGAAGAAGCCGATTTCGGGAAAATGTAGGTAGAATGACATATTTATTTAAAAAAAAATAAGTTAATGATCCATGTAGGTTGTTTATATGTCTGTGTTAGTTTGAGTATGTGTCCCTTATACGCGATTGCATGCTGTGAGCAGTTATTTTGTGCTATTAAACAATATTCTATATGGTTAAGTATTCCGCCCTCTCGAGCCCATAACACTGTATCAGCGTAGGGAATTTTAGTGTTATGCAGCATTACGTCCATTCTTGCTGTGATACTGATATACTGTGGATAAAGATGTGTTATATGATATTCAACAATTGGTAATAAATCATAGCCTTTTGAGTTTAGGTTTGCCACCGTAACCAATTATCGATTTTTAAACTTTGTATAAATGATTCTGTAGAGGGATTTATTGATTGACATTTTAAAGCCCGCCTAGCGTCATTGAATATCAGCCAATCAAATTTCATAACGTTTCTTTCCGCAGTAATTTAACTAGCGAATATTAAATAATTATTGGTATTTGCGCTTGGTAGATTAAGAGTTGACAGGTCTGGACTTCAATTGGCTGTTTGAAAGTCATTCACCCATGGTGTTGAAGATATAGCCGAGTAAGGCCCACTCGTTGCAACCAAATATGAATTTGTTAAATCACGCTACAGGAATAACATAGAAAATAAAGTGCGACTAAAATAGAACAATTACAACAAAACTTTTGTTTTTGATTGTGTTCATGCATAGGCTCTTTCAACATTTACAGCTTTAATTCTATGAAAACAATGGAAGACTCTGAGAGAAGCATTGTGAGGAATGGTGCAATTTTACCATCTAATACAGACTTCTTGCTAGATTTTAGTTCGCTTTATGACGACGATGGTAGATGCTATTTGAGTGATAATGACGAAACGAAGTCGGGTTTATCAAGTGCAGTATCGGAGGATGACGTCACTCCGAGCGCTACGCCAAACACCCCCGTAAGTCCCGCGCAAAAATCACACGTTACGCATTTCACGTTTACGGACATAACAACGCTACAATCAGATGAACAATCGAACATAAAGATCTCTACGCTAGAAAATCGGTTACAAAAACGTATTTATTCTTCAAGACGCCGACGTCACGATCCGCCAAGCAAAGACGTTTTACGTAAACGGCGTGTGGCCGCTAACGCTAGAGAAAGGCGAAGAATGGAAAGTTTAAACGTTGCTTTCGATAAACTTCGTGAAGTTATACCTTCTTTTGGAGATAACACAAAGCTCTCAAAATACGAAACTTTGCAGATGGCACAGTCATATATAGCGGCTTTAAAAGATTTGTTATGAGACTGATCAGAAAAGACGGTTCAATATCCAATCAGTGCTACATTCTGTGAAAGCAAGGCGGCCTGAGTTATCCGTTCAATCAAACGGCGGTGCATGCCTTGGATTGGGATGAAAATGACTACAGACAATCTTTCGGTGCCTAAATTCCATGACGGTTATGGATATATTGATATAAAGGCACTATATCATAACGTTAATGTGATACAGATGTAATATTTTTACAATATTTCATTTTTAGCAGTCTATTGTCTTTTGCCATCATAACGAAATGCATGTCATCGATAACAAAGAAGGTACTGTTCGTGTTACAGTAAAGATGATTTTATGAAAGCAGTTCCATATGCCAAAAAGCGACGACTGATATAACTTGCATAGGTTTTACCTGTAAACATAGTTGTTTTTGTAGTTTTTTTTATACTGATCTTCCTACTTTAATGTAGTTTGCTTATCAAAATGCTGAAAACTAACGCCTTCGTTTTGAAAACATATCTAGACAAATTTTAATTATAATCATTTTGAATAAGGATTTCATGTATTAATCTTTTTTCGTTTTCCTTATATAAGTAAATATTCATGTATACAATTTTCCACTGCTTTCATACACATGTACACTCTATTACCTTAAATTGCTTGTAATTGTGTTTTTTCTATCACAGTTTGTTTATAGAAGAAAAGACTAGTGCTGATTTTGTTGGTCATCATAATTATATTTATGACGTTAATGATTTTAACGAAGTCTACACAATACATGTACTTATATTGCTATCATTTTTTCGCGAAATTAATAGTTTTTACTGTTAATTAATTTTATTTACTAGATACATTGAGTCGGTTGTTACTGTTTACAGATCAAGTTGTTTTATTGTACATCTTGCACATGTGTTTGAAATTAAATTTCCGATATACATGTTCTGCATTGTACTTTGTGCTTGTGTGTAGAAATATTTTATTATATAATTAAAATAATGCAATTTTTTTGTCGTTTATGTTTGGCAAAGGGCGTGAGATGTCTGGCATATATTTTATCCCATCATCAGACGTGCATTGTCGAAATAAACCACTGTGGAATAAATTTTCCTCTATTTTGGCAGTGCTGAAATATAGCTGTCACGAGCGGCGAAGAATGGTCATATTACTCGGAATCAACTATAAAGAAATCATTTTTAGTAAAATCGAATCAGATTCAACAAAACAAACAATTTGATACCAAGATGTAGTATATTTTCAACACATAAAGCAACTCAAAAAGCAACAAAACATTATTTACAAATATTAAGTGCGCGTACTCGTGACGTCATTATTAACACGTCATACGACACAATGCATGTTCTTTCACGCTAAAGCTGCAGTTGTTTAGTGTGTTGTTTTTTTTTCTTAAAAATCGGGGACGTAGAGGTATGATAAACAGAAAAACAGGTTATCTACTGATCTTTTTGTAATGTATTAGGCTCGGCTAGATTAAAATAATGAAACAATGTTTGCTTAAAATAACTTTGGGATTTTCCGTGTAGTTCGATTTTCCTATTCTATTTTTAAAGAAATAATTTACGACTAAGAAAATTGATTGGATAAATCGAATACTAGGTCGTTGCCGAATAAAGCAAAGTTTATTTTGCCCGAGCCTAATACATTACAAAAAGATCAGTAACTAACCTGTTTTTCTGTTTATCATACCTCTATGTCCACGATTTTTAAGAAATAATGGGGAAAAAAATACTAAACAATTGCAGCTTTAGCGTGAGGAACATGCATTGTGTCGTATGACGTGTTAATAATGACGTCACGAGTACGCGCATTAAATATTTGTAAATAATGTTTTTTTTTGCTTTTTGAGTTGCATTATGTGTTAAAAATATATTACATCTTGGTATCAAATTGTTTGTTTTGTTGAATCTGATTCGATTTTACTAAAAATGATTACTTTATAGTTGATTCCGAGTAATATGACCATTCTCCGCCGCGCGTGACAGCTATATTTCAGCACTGCCGAAATAGAGGAAAATTTATTCCACAGTGGTTTATTTCGACAATGCACGTCTGATGATGGGATAAAAATCGAACACTTGGTCGGTGCCGAATAAAGCAAAGTTTATTTTGCTCGGCACGAAAATCTTCTCAGCCTCGCAAAATAAACTTTGCTTTATTCGGCACCGACCTAGTTTTCTCTATATACTCTGACATGGGCGATATTCACGAATATCTTTCTGGGAAAACGGGGCTTATAGTGATTGTGCGTGAAGTTTCGTCTCAGATTTTTCTGTGATTCTGCACATTTTAATCAGGGACGAGACCCTTCGCCTAAACTTGTGTTTCGATGAGAGACAACATGTAAATAAAACAAAACATAAAAGCGGAAAGCGTCATCCCTGAATTGCCCGCGCGGATGGAAAAGGCTTACCTGGGACGATGCGGAAAGCGTCATCCCTGAATTGCCCGTGCTGACGGCAAAGGCTTACCTGGGACGATGCGGAAAGCGTCATCCCTGAATTGCCCGTGCGGACGGCAAAGGGTTACCTGGGACGATGCGGAAAGCGTCATCCCTGAATTGCCCGTGCTGACGGCAAAGGCTTACCTGGGACGATGCGGAAAGCGTCATCCCTGAATTGCCCGTGCGGACGGCAAAGGCTTACATGGGACGATGCGGAAAGCGTCATCCCTGAATTGCCCGTGCGGACGGCAAAGGCTTACATGGGACGATGCGGAAAGCGTCATCCCTGAATTGCCCGTGCTGACGGCAAAGGCTTATCTGGGACGATACTTTACGCAAACGTTTTTACAGAACGAGACTTTAATCATCTTGGCTTTAATTCGATCATCATGCTTACTACTTGAAGCATCCTTGGCAGATTGAAGAAAAGTACACAGTGTATGCAATAAATGGACATCCGCACAAAATATGCGTTTAAGTATACGTTGAATAAACGTTGGTAGGAAGGGGAAAATTTTAATGATTTGTTAAATTTATCTTCTCGTATATTTAACTACACATTCCTCATTTTTAACTGTGACTAACTTTGTGCTGATTATGGACTGTGCTTAACGAGCCTCGCTCAGGGTAAATTGGGCTACATGCATTCGCGTAAAGGGTTCTTCCAGATTAGCCTGTGAAATCTACACACGCTAATCTTAAACGACACATTCCGCCTAGACTTGATTTTTCGTTAAAAGAACACTCTTTTTAAATTCAAAATTCCATAAAAACGGAAATTGTCGTCCCTTATTAGCATAAGCGGAAAAAACATGCTAATCTGGCACGTTACTTTACGCACATGCGTTAATCCCAGTTTTCTCAGATAGTTTGCGGGTATGGGGCCAAGCAGATAACCGGTCAAGCATTATTAGGGTCGCAGGTTCGAGATAAACCCATTAATGCCTAGCGGACTCTCCCATCCAGCTAAATTGGATCAATTTATTTCCATAATTAGGGATGTCTAGTATATTTATTTCTATATTTAGAATATTTCTTACAGAAATCCATTTAAGCAAACAGCGTAGACCCAGATAAGACGCTGCATCATGCGGCGTCTCATCTGGGTCTACGCTGTTTGCAAAGACCTTTTTTCTAGATGCTAGGAATAAATGGGCTAATGTACACATTGTCTCGTGCACGCAGTTATCAGACTTTAGCCCATTATACAGTGTACACAGTGTGCCATGGTGGGCACTAAATACATGTGGCGCATGGTACATTGCCAACCATTCACCTAATACATCTAAAATATCTTAAGCAATTTACGTGGAAATATGGGACTGACATCCGATGCACACGATCATTTTCATCCACAGACCAAACATAATTTATTTTATGAATAACTAACTTAACTGTTATCTTGAATAACAAATCGATACTGAATTAAATATATGTTTGTACACTTTATTTTCATAAATATGTGAATTTTACCAAATATATTATCATTATATGAAATTTGAAATGTATAAGATAAGAACTGTACATCACATTTTATCATGTGTCTATACAAGCAATACACTAAAAAATAAATACAATAACTACTACAACTTATAATAATAATTATTATTATTGTTATTATAATTATTATCATTATTACTTTTATTGCCATATAATTTAAATTCAATAAGGAACCGATAGAATTGTTTTATGTGTAACACGGTCGTGCGGAAAATCCCATCCTGCCCCTACATATAAACAGAAGGTCTTGACCATCTCAATACGAACAAAGTTAACAGCTATATAGAGAATAATAGGTTGGTGACGTGGATGGAGAATGGTTATCTGGTAAGTCGGAGGAAGTTTCGGCTCACCCGATAAGATCCTCCGACGAGCCAGATAACCATTCTCCATCCACGTCACCAACCTATTATTCTATTTATCATGTCACATTTACAACATTCGTTGAAATGTTTCTAAAATTTATAGTTTTCCATTAATTTTGTTTAAATATTTAATATGGGAAAAAACACGCCGCAGCAAAAACATTATGACGTCACGTCATGCAAAACGCTAAGGCTAGCTTCCGTCTTGTTAAACAACACAGAAATCGAGTCAATCGTTATTAATTCAATACACAAAGACGAAATTATGCTGTTAAAATAATAAATTTTTAAACATACAGTACTTTACACGTATGTTGTAATTTTTTTAAATTGAAAACAAGTATATTTTATAGATAGAAAATAGTACAGGCGTGCGCATGCGCGGACAGCAACTGACGGATATTCGAGGTCACATTGTCATCTAGCCTAATATCTTTTGGGATACTAGTATTAGGTTACCTGGTTATTGGGCTGATTTAAAGGCATGTGACAGGATAGCACGGTTATATGTCATAATTACTAATCGCCACGTATCGGTCCACCAGAAATAGACCAAACACTTCGTCAAGGAATAGCACGAGTAGGGAGTGATATGTATTGATATAGTTCAGAATCTTATAACACACAGTTTACCTTTAGCAATTTTCTGATGCTGACATTTTAAACGCTGAAAACGAAATTGTTTTGTTCGTAAAGTGGAGCAAACCCGGCTGTATCGGCAGCTTTCATCCGTCTTTGCAGTTTTGCTGCAGGGAAGTCTCCTCTGAGCATGAATCCACTGTATATAGGTAATCAGCCATCCTAAATAC
The DNA here is from genome assembly GCF_020536995.1 of Dreissena polymorpha. Taxonomy (NCBI): domain Eukaryota; kingdom Metazoa; phylum Mollusca; class Bivalvia; order Myida; family Dreissenidae; genus Dreissena; species Dreissena polymorpha. Next base: position 13,204,961 of record NC_068356.1, read on the forward strand.
TGACTCGGCGCGCAGCCTCGTCCACTGTATATAGGTAATCAGCCATCCTAAATACTGACTCGGCGCGCAGCCTCGTCCGAAAATCGGCCTAAGGCCGTCTGCATTTGCGCTGTCTGAACAGGAGCTTCGCTGTCCACTTTAAGGCATTTATGCATAGTGGACTCTCCCATCCTTCTAAATTGGATCAATTTATTTCCAAAATTTGGGATGTCTAGTATATTTATTTCTATATTTAGAATATTTCTTACAGAAATGTCTTTAAGCAAACAGCGCAGACCCTGATGATACGCAACATCATGCGGCGTCTCACCTGGGTCTACGCTGTTTGCCAGGCCTTTTTTCTAAACGCTAGGCAAACATGGGGTCAAGCAAGCATTTCGTAGTCTCATTAACGGACAAAGAAGCTCCTTACCAGACTGCGTTAATGCGAATTGTGGTCTGGTGCTACGCTGGTTGCATATGGCATAATGCCCATTTTTGCATGACGCAGCTGATATAATCGCCACACATACTGATGTAGCGAATAAACATACTAATTCACTCTGACTTACTGATACCGCAAACATATATCCCTGGTGACGGAAAAGGTTAAACATTAGTAAGATAGCCTTCTGGCTTTAAATGTGATAATGAAAATAATATGTTGTAAGCCAATTAATATTCAAATTATGTTGCGATTTAACATTATTGGAGATATGTTAACGTGTTGACCTTGTATGCATTTGTTTTAATTTGACAGTTCAACTTTTATTATATTCATCTGAAAATGTTTCAGTATTTGTTCTATATGTTTATGGACGCCCTTCTTTTATACACGCATTGAGGAATAAATTATCTTGTTTTTCCTCCAAATGCCAAATGTATTACATGCATGTATATTCTAATTTGGTTACATCCGTCCAATAAATAGAATGCAAATTATAAACAATATTCAGAGAAAGCACTGTACATCGGTGACAAAAATATAAGAGTAAATCATAGGTTAATGTGTTTATGTGTATGCATTTTTACTCAATACCTAGAGGAATGTCTACAAATAAACGTAAAAAACAATGAAAATATAAGTATTTCGCTGTAATAAGAACACGATATAATTTGGTGTAGCATTAGTGTAGCAACTAGTCATTCGTTCAACGTATACGACTGTACAATCGCTTCACGTTCACAGACGTAACCGTTACAGCTCTTGAATGAATAATAACTATAAATTATGTACTAAGTGTCACAATATTGTGATTACCAGTCTAATAAAATATGTCAACAGTTATTATACGATGGCTCACTATTTATAAAGTGCAACCGGAGCAGCAAGTGATAGTATTACAGATTAAACATTATTAACGAGGATAAGATTGCCTCTGACATGATGTTTTGAGTCCTGTCAGAGTTAAAAACAAAAATCGATTATTACCACGAACAAAATGTGCAGTGAATTATTCCCACATGAAAAATGAGCATTAAATTAGCGTGGTTTCTTTTTATCATCGCAATCTTTGTTAAACTCTGATGAAAATGAACGTTTCAACAGGTGTGGATGTCATGGGAACATCTTGGCGATCGCAGACGAGGAATGACTCGCGAAAACTGGTGACACGGACGACTGGGATCTGCAGAATTTATGTCGTTATTTTAAATGACACTTATTAATTATTGACGCTTCTATGAAGTATCGGCATTTTTTCTTGCTGAAAATGTGATGGCTATAAATGAAAATCGATTTTAAGTAGTGTTTGCAATTTTCTTTAATAGCAATTTAATTTTGCAACCAGTGAAGCGTGCGGTAGGATATGAATGCTACAAATAATTAATCGAATGTTTATTTTATTTCAGATACGGTTTAAGCAATAGAAGTCATACATGTCGCGTTATTGACGCTCCCGTCAAGCTCCTTTATTTTTTAAGATTTCGCTTGTTAGTAAATGACCACAATTTCTGAATGTAGAAAATAATATTCAGTGAGGAGAACATAACATTTAAAATATAAACAGTTCACGTACTTTATGCATAACGTATACAGTATGCACTTAGAATATTGCAATTCATATTGCTATGTGACGAAAAGGAGATGAATGTAACTGCAACAGTATATGTTTAAATTTTTATTTTCAGCATTAAATCACAAATCAGTTTAAGTTTTCAGATGATTATTTTAAAATTTAAATTGTTCAATTAGCCCATTTATGCCTAGCGTCTAAAAAGGCCTTGGCAAACAGCGTATGAAGCGGCGTCTCATCTGGGTCTGCGCTGTTTGCTTAAAGGAATGTTTCTGTAAGAAATATTCTAAATATAGAAATAAATATACTAGACATCCCTGAATTTGGAAATAAATTGATCCAATTTAGAAGAATGAGGGAGTCCACTAGGCATAAATGGGTTAAAGGTCGATATCCGCATGCGCTAGAGTTGCTGAGTATATGTGCTTTTCCATCGTTCGAAACCACCACATATTTCGCTGTCATTACATAATATATAAAAAATAATTGCGTGTTTGCGTGCAAGTGGGTTCTGACGAAGGTGGAATCGTGAATGGTAATCATAATGGGCTTTACTTTGGTGCTTTTATTAGTATTAAGCGTTCAATTCTGATATAAAATATATAGTAGATCGTGGGCGTGTTGTAGATTTTTTTTAACAAGTGTCTAAGCTTCTATTATTTTATTGAATATTATAGGTATAACAGGTATGATTACAAAACATTTTTTCTCAACTTATTCGATGTGGTTATACTAACAAAATACCCGAACAACTGCCTAAAAGCCAATCTCATAATAATACGTCATAAAATTGCAATAACATGTCAATAGGTTAATGCTCTTTGTGTATCGATCAAAGATACTTCAAATTGGCGGCGAACAGATGAAATAAAAAGGCAATCATAAAATATTTAAAAAATAAATATCACTCCAGCGCGTGCGAGTGAGTAAAGTGAATGATATGTTTACGACCACTGACTCATTTGATTGAAATAAATATTTTATTCCCTCGTTTAATTTGAATTACTCATATAATCATACGTATTCATAACAAAGAGGCGCTCTCTAAAACTGTTTTGAATTCATGTGCTATTAGTCGTTAATATAAGTTTGTTTGAATTGTTAGTATTTAGCCAAATAATTTATATTAACTGTAATGTAACTATTTGTTTGATGAACAATTAAAACCTAGCTGCGACTTTATGAAATATTGTGCATGTTTGAACTCCAGTAAAATTAACATCTGAAGCAAAGTTTGTTAAATCTTTAAGACAATTATATCGCCATTCCGTCACGTGTATTCACAGGCTCGAATTGTAGTTACATCACATAGCAAGTGGTCATGTCATCAGATTGAAAACTGCGTTAATAAATGATTTCGATGCATGCGTTGATATGGTGAATTGTTAGAGAACTGACCGAGGAATACGTGTTAATAAAAAGTGAGTTGCCCAGGCGTAATTGCGTTAATAAGTTGTTTCTTTCTATTATTCAAGCAACTATAAAGTGGACATAGATCGAAGTGCTTTTCTCATTATGTTTTTCATATCTCTAAAGTTAATCGATTATATTATGCATTTATGTGCATTTATTTAACAGTATTATGTATCCTCATATTTGGTCGACATGATGCTTGATTTGCAAGTACCTATGGTCAACTTTATGTTTTGTCAGACAAAATGCAAGTTTTGCGTCGCTTTACAATATTTATATGTAGCACTCATATAATGCACTTCTAACTGTAGACGTTTTTCTCTGTCTTAGGGACTATTTATTCTCGATGTTCTTGCCGATATTTACAAAGATCGAACGGGCTTTTGTAATCAGTATAATATTTACTCAACGCATTCTAATTATTGTTTAACAGTGACCATTTATGATATATAAAGTCTTATTTAGAAGAAGAAACCAACATTGGAATAAACGTTGCATAAATTAATTTTATTTTTTTTACTTGCAGGTATAACAATTCTAGGTATATGTACATCTTTTCATATATATCGGAGTCGTTTGTTCGCGTCTTGCATGTGGTCCACCAATTCTGGAACATATACAAACGAATCAATGAGTATATATATATGTTAGATCATCTGGAGCGACATTAAAAAATAAATGGCACTATATACTGGATAAAATTTCATAAATACACATGTGCCCATATAAACTTTAGAACATCGATTGTTTTATTTAATATAAAATATCAAAGACTTTGAAAAAAAATACTATTTTTTACCGGGATAGATTGTTGGAGATGTTTAATACCATCCCTTGGAGTATTTGCCACCGAAGATTCCCTGATTTCCATACGATCCATATCCCCCGTAACCTCCCTGGTATCCGCCGTATCCACCCTGATTTCCATAACCGCCATATCCACCCTGGTTTCCATAGCCTCCATATCCACCCTGGTTTCCATAACCGCCATATTTGCCCTGGCTTCCGTAACCGCCATATCCACCCTGGTTTCCATAACCGCCATATCCACCCTGGTTTCCATAACCGCCATATCCACCTTGGTTTCCATAACCGCCATATTTGCCCTGGTTTCCATAGCCGCCATATCCACCCTGGTTTCCATAACCGCCATATTTGCCCTGGTTTCCATAGCCGCCATATCCACCCTGGTTTCCATAACCGCCATATCCACCCTGGTTTCCATAACCGCCATATCCACCCTGGTTTCCATAACCGCCATATTTGCCCTGGTTTCCATAACCGCCATATCCACCTTGGTTTCCATAACCGCCATTTTTGACCTGGTTTCCATAACCGCCATATCCACCCTGGTTTCCATAACCGCCATATTTGCCCTGGTTTCCATAACCGCCATATCCACCCTGGTTTCCATAACCGCCATATTTGCCCTGGTTTCCATAACCGCCATATCCACCCTGGTTTCCATAGCCGCCATATCCACCCTGGTTTCCATAGCCGCCATATCCACCCTGGTTTCCATAACCGCCATATTTGCCCTCGTTTCCATAACCGCCATAGCCTCCACCGTAACCGCCTCCGTATCCTCCTACGCTCCCGTAGTTTCCACCGTAGTTTCCACCGTATTTTCCGCCCTTGTAGTACGCATTGGCCACAGCCAAGCAGAGCAGCAAGCAGAGGAACTTCATGGTTCTGGGGAGCTGCCAAGACAGTATAATTAAGCAACTGATTGCTGCTTAATATCATAGCATGTAAATATGAATGTTAACTATTACAAAAAATAAAGCATTGTAAAAAAAATATGTTTGAGTATAGCTCGCCAATCTTAACCTGGTAATAACATTTTTGCATGAATACAGTTAAATGCCGTTACGCTTAATACACTGTTTTCCGTAATGAAAGCGATTGAAGCTCACTACACTCGTGGAAAATGCGCACGAACAAACCCGAGTGCTTATAAAGAAAACAATTCAATAATACTTTATCTTTACGCAGTTGAATAGTGCCAGGTAAAGAACCAGGTCAATGTGGCCGTACTCAAAATACATTCTGAATAAACTATCGTTATTTTCGATACATTTTTTAGGTATTATGCCCATATATAATTATACGATTGTCTTTTTAGACTGTTGATGCACTAGATAATTATGTATTGACCACATCCGCGCAGAGATTCCAGCATACCGGTAGGTGAGTCAAATTCGACAAATTGTATGTGATAGCAAGGAACGACAACTCTGCGTGAAGATTGATCAACCTCCGCGCAGAGATTTGACGGGAACCAGCATAGCTGTATCAAATCCCTGCCTTCATAAGCAACCACGTGATTATTTAGTTAATTATTTGTTTATTATGAACCTAAACTATCTTCAAAATGTAAAAGAAAATGACAATACTTTTCATTATATAATACTGAAACGGATAAAATAAAATCCTACCAAATCTGGTGCTGTTAACTAAATTACTTATTATGGCGTGCATTTACCATATGCGTTTTAGGCTCTTCGCTCATAACGGAGCAACTGTAACCTTTCGCGTTCCTATTGTAAATTTCTCTAACCAATTTGTAAGAACAGAAAATTAAAAAATATTAAATAGGCGTTTTGCATGAAGGTCCGTTTGAATGAAGTTTCGATTTTCTCCGTCACTTGTGAAAATATGTGTGATCTGACAATTCATGACATCGATCTTAAAATGATATAAACAAATATACATCATATATTACAACCCAAATAAAAACTATCATGCAATCGGTCCATTTATAGAATACGTCGAAAAAATGCTAAAGACGTTATCGTTCTGATGTTATCAGATAATACCTTCTCTCATAACTGCCAATACTTCTACGAAAAACGAAAACCTTAACAGCTACGATCCATTGAACGGCTTATTCTATCATAATATCTTCATTGGAAGTCTTGTTAATTTTTTTTCACATACGACTCTTAAATAATATCAATGAAACAAATGATACCTTCTAAACCCACATGAAAGAAATATGACTTACCTTAAGGATTCAGACTGTAGAATTTCTAAGACCGGCGTTCCCTTGTGCGACTTATAGAAGATGAACAGCATTTATATACGCTAAGAAGACGGAAAATCTCGTGAAATTTTTGCATAAACGTGTCAGGAATCACATGTTGTAAAATGTGTTGAGCGACGTTTATTGTACTGGTGACGATGGTTGCCATGAGTTCATGAGTTCGGGCATGTCATTCGTTGAAATAAGCACAGGTGTTCCTTCCAGTTTCTAGGTCACCCTTACATGCAAACCCTGCAATTGTTAACACGATAGTCACTTGTTTCGTTTTAGTGTAAGAGTCACTATACTGTTAGTGTATACTTTAGGTCAAAGGCTTCGTAAACGACACGAATAAGGCACATTTAATGATGATATTTGCCATATTTTAATATGGTATTTATTATTCTCAATCATTTGTGGCATCATTGTGTCAGAGTTTATTAGTTATGGCGAGAATTAGCCCTGGTCTGCCTAGATAACAATTAATAATGTCAAATCTGGATCATGAACTGAGGTGATGAGAAATTGCAAGGTCAGAATATGAACTTCACTATACTCCTTACAGGACAGTAAATGATGCAAAAGTGTTAACGCTGGCAAGCACTTTTAAACAGATATTTTAGACGATATATTTATAAATATTTCCGTTGTTTGGTCGTCCCCCACCCCGTTTCTATCATCATACTTGTCTGAAGGTTTATAAACATCATGCTCTATTACTGATGGTGGTTTCATGGACATTTTGATTGATAGGTGTTTATATATATCGATATCATGGTTGGTTTAACGATCAGCGACATGGTGCCTAAATAAACTGATTTCTTGGTATTTTTACTAAATCATTGTGGATTCTCCGACGTACGTTCGAATGTGAAGTATATATTTCTCAATTGTACATTTCCTCTTCTGATATAGATATCACTATAAAGGATGTTTTAATAGATATTTCCTTTCATACACGTGGTGCATTTTCTATATAACACGCGAGCCTGAAATGCCTAGATTTTTTTCATTTGAGCTATGATAAATAGATAAATGTTTTGAGCGTTTATTGATGGACTGTGCTTATGTCGAACTTTTACTGCCCAAACCCTATTTACAGAGATTGCCTGCATTGACGCGAAATAGATTTTCTAAGAAGTAAAATGATACATTTACTTCATCACACTGTTTAAAAGCTTACATATTAATTTTAATTGAAACTAGACTTGCACAATCGCAGACAAACACTGTTTTAAAGTTGGCCACTTCATAATGGGACGGCACGAGATTTGGATAAAATGTTAACTCACCTTCCAGTACACAATGGCATTAGGTCCTTGAATATTCTCCATGTTATTGTTGATTTTCCGAAAGACTTTGTTATAGTTTATATAGTTATATAAAACGTTTTTACATTGTTGAGCATATCGTGAAACTATTTTAGTGACTGTTATTTCTATAAGTACATTTTCAGGCAAAAGACCGGGGGAACGATTTCCACAGTGCAGAATTGGTAAATCCAAAAGACCAATACCCGTACCTTCTTTCAGACGAGTCTGTTAACACAATACCGAATGTATTGCTTATAGTTGGGTATATTTTATGTACTTGATTTTTAAACACGTTTAACTTGTACTATTGTAGCCAACCCATAGATATTCTGGTAAATTCATACCATTGACACACGGTGTTCAAACAATATTTAGCGTAAAAGGTGCGAAAAGAAGAAAACATAACATACTCTAATTAGGTACCATTGTATATGTTTTCTCTATAAGCTTAACTGCGCAAATTTGAACTATGGCTTGAAAAAGGGTCTCAACGAGAAGTTCTTGAGATAAATCTTTTAAATAACTACCATATAATAGTTAGTCTACATGATATAGTATAGCTCATTGGGTCATTGTCGACCTGAAATCGCTTGAAGTCACCCTGGGGTGACTAGAAGCCGACTCATGTCACCCTGGGGTGACTTAAAGCCGATTCTAGTCACCCGGTCGGCTTGAAGTCATTCCAGGGTGACATGAATCGGCTTGAAGTCACCCTAGGGTGACAAGAATCGGCTTCTAGTCACACCCGGGTGACTTCAATCCATTTTAGGTCGACAATGACCCAATGAGCTATAGTATATGATAAGAAAGAATGGACAAACTCTGAGATAAAACTGAAGTTGTATGTTGGGTTGGATCTCGCCGGCCCTGTTCGTTGACGTTTTGTCGACACACTCGTTAGTAGTTCTGACAGGTTAAACTCTACTTCTTATCAAGCATGATACCAAGGTGATTAAATCATTAGCTACTGTCAACTCCGAATGAATCATGTACGTGTCCGATCCTCATTTGGATTTAAATGTTTCAAACGTTTAAAGAAAAATCTTCCCTAGTATTTTTATGTTCGCTTATTTTATAGGCAAAGATTCACAAAATATCAATTAAACTTACCGGTTAATGTGAATAAAAATTCTCGACGACATATGCACTTTACAGTGAATGTAAGCTGCCTGTGAGGTTCATTGTAAGCTGGCTTCACGCACGGAAACTAGTAACAGTCAGAAAGGAGTTATGCCAGTAGATGTCGTTACGGCAGTAGTGACGGACTTACTGCGACCATGTGAAGGTCGTCTTGTTGCGATAGCCTGTCCTGTTACTTGTCACAAGCTTGAGAAGCTTGGCATCATAACGGCTAACCTTACACAGGGACCTATACTTACGCTCATTGGGTCATTGTCGACCTGAAAAGGCTACAAGTCACCCTGGGGTGACTAGAAGCCGATTCATTCCACCCTGTGGTGACTTCAAGCCGATTCTAGTCATCCGGTCGGCTTGAAGTCACCCCAAGGTGACATGAATCGGCTTGAAGTCACCTTTGGGTGACAAGAGACGGCTTCTAGTCACCCCCGGGTGACTTCAAGCCATTTCAGTTCGACAATGACCCAATGAGCTATACTTACAGTATGTCCATTATATCATTAAGAAATATAATTGCTTAGCCGACCACTAATTTCTCTGCGAATTTATAGACTTTAAAACAATCAATGATATTTATCGCATATGTCACCCGCACCAACTGAAGCCAGAGATCTACTGAAGCATTATCTTACAGCTGATAAAATCGCACCTTAAAATTGCATACACTCTGACCTACATCCGGTTGAGCTTGACATTTGGCGGGAAAATAAAACAACGAGCACACGATAGTGAATGCGGATTGCTGAACATTGGTTAGTTTGTTTTATTTGGTTTCTGAAGAATACGAAATAAATGCCGAAAACGTTTGCAGAATCATGAGGTTGCAATTATTTTTTTCCGCGTGAAAAGTTTTTATATTGAATAAATTTTGAAGCCTGCTTAAATTTGATAGCATGTGTTTGAGTGTATCCGTAGTATCGGTCATCTTAAAGGGTTGCCGGACGTTCCCCCCCCCCCCCCCCCCAAGACGTTTCTCCCCCAAGACGTTTCCTCCCCAGACGTCCCCCCCATTTTAGTTTTAGTGCAGACCTTCCCCCCCCCCCCCCCCCCCCCAATAAATTTATAATTGTTTGGTTGAAGTAAAATCTTTGTTTATTATCAAAATTATTATTTTGTTTATGAAGACTTTAATTAACTTTTAATATCTATGAAGCAGCAGTATGGTTATTTTTTGGTTTTAGAATTGTTTTTTGGAGGGTTTAACAGTGTAAGGATTGCATGTAAATCATAAGTAAGTGCATGTTGGTGTACTAGTGGAATAAATGGAATATTCTCAAAATCTTACTGAGTATCTTATACATGTTGCTCATTTGGGAACACAAATGCAACCAAGAATAATGTGTAATCAAGACCCGTTTTGAATACACAATTAACACCATATTTCAGTTTGAGTAAACCTGGGCAGGGTTGTGCAATTGTAGTTGTTTGTTGTTTTTAATCCAATTAAATATGGTCAATTGGTGAATTGAAAAGTGGTTAAATCAAATTTAAATTAATTCAAAACTGCTTTTCTTGTAACAGTTAAATATGAAATATAAATAAACTTTGTAACTGTCAACTTTTTTTTCATGCATTCATATATTTATTATCAAATTAGATGTCACTGATATTATTTTTGTTTTACTAATAACTAATTTAGACTAATTAAAACAGAATTGAACTTTCCTTGCACATTATTTTATTATTAATAATATAATTAGCAAATGTAATAAAAACTTATTGATATTTAAATAATTGACCTTAATGATATTAATAATATTTAAAAGCAAAAACAACAAATACACTTTTTTATTAAATGAATTCATGGAATTAAAGGAAAAATTAATAACTTAATAAATTAAAAAAAAGTCAATTCAAAGCAATTCATTAATAATAATTAAAAAGGTGATAAACTATTTAAACATGTTTTTGTATGATAATGTGCTAATCTCATCTTATGAATGACTATCCCCCTTCAAAGATGTCGCCATATCTCATCAATGCTGATAAATGGGCCTGTATATTGCACCATAAGTACCCCTTTATACAATAGCTGTTATCTTGTAATATACACTTGCTAATCCAATTAACGCTTGTATATTGCACCATAAGTGCCTGATAAATTGTTTAATGGTAGGTGTGTGTTGTTACTTAATATTAGCAGAAACATAACTTTCCTATTATTTGCCTGGTTTTGAAAATATTTTCATCCTTGAGTTTCCTTTAATTTATAAAGAATATTTTTGAGAGGTAACAACTGAGTACTACAAATCAATGTAAAATGTTCAAACTAGCTGTATTGGGCCATTATAAATTAAATGTTACATAACAATTTTATTTACTCAAAATAAATATCCCAATATGATGTTTATTTAGTCAAAATAATTTGTGTTTCAGTTAAAATTTAAAGATAGTTATTATTCTTCATTAAAAATCACAACTTATGGCTTATCTTCATTACGTCACTATTATTTGTAACATACTATTCCATTAAAATGATCATCAAAGAACATCAATGGTGTGCTTTTACTCAATTTATTAATACAATAGTTATAATTGTTAAAGTAGCATACTATTCCACTTAATGTATTCTATAGGTCTTTGCTTTTACTCACCTGAGACTCAACTTACATATGTTTTTAACCAGGTTTTCCGAAGGAAAAAACTGGTTATTAGATTGGCGAATGCGGGCGGGCTGGCTGGCTGGCGGGCTGGCTGGCTGGCGGGCTGGCTGGCTGGCTGGCGGGCTGGCGGGCTGGCGGAATAAGCTTGTCCGGGCCATAACTATGTCGTTCATTGTCAGATTTTAAAATCATTTGGCACATTTGTTCACCATCATTGGACGGTGTGTCGCGCGAAATAATTACGTCGATATCTCCAAGGTCAAGGTCACACTTTGAGTTCAAAGGTCAAAAATGGCCATAAATGAGCTTGTCCGAGCCATAACTATGTCGTTCATCGTCAGATTTTAAAATCATTTGGCACATTTGTTCACCATCATTGGACGGTGTGTCGCGCGAAATAATTACGTCGATATCTCCAAGGTCAAGGTCACACTTTGAGTTCAAAGGTCAAAAATGGCCATAAATGAGCTTGTCCTGGCCATAACTATGTCATTCATTGTGAGATTTTAAAATCATTTGGCACATTTGTTCACCATCATGGGACGGTGTGTCCCACGAAAGATTCACGTCAATATCTCCAATGTCAAGGTCGCCACGACTAAAAATAGATTTAAAAAAAAAAAAAAACTTACAAAGGGGGTTAATTTTTTTTGGTCATATCAAAAGTTCAGTTTGAGTTTTCTCCCTTTATCAGATTTTTTTTTCACAATGAAAACCTGGTTTTGTGACAATTTTGTCCCTTGTTATTTTTTAAATTAATTATTAAGACACATAAAATGTTCTGAATTTTAATACTAATCGATAAAGTTATTTTTTTCACATATCCTGGAATTATTACAAATAACTACTTCTTATTTACATTTTCATATTACTTGGACGTTTCACCCCCAAAATGGGGGTGAAACGTCTAGGGAGGAAACGTCTGGGGGGGAAACGTCTGCCACCCATCTTAAAGGGGCCCTTTCACGTTTTGGTAAATTGACAAAATTAAAAAAAGTTGTTTAAGATTCACACATTTTCGTTATAGTTATATTTGCGAGGAAACAGTAATACTGAACATTTACCATGCTCTAAAATAGCCATTATAGAGTAAGGTCGGGTAATATCACCTGGTGGTATTTATCGGACACATTTAAATTATTGTTATTTTTATTACGTATTTGATAAAAATAACGTCATTTATGATTACATCATACATCTAACATAATTTCTAAGAACGACTTCTACCGGTTCCATTCAGCGCATTTTGTTTTCGGTCTATGAAAATCAAAACCGTATCTTAATGGGAGCGTTTTATCAGCATCTGTAAGGTAGGTACCAAATCATTGTTAGTCATAAAACATCTGTTTAATGCTATAAAGTTCAAAAATAGTGAGAAATCATAGTTTGTATCCTTAATATAATGACTGTTAATCGTTAATGCCAAAAAAAAGCACCGTTGTCTGTTTACTTGGATGGACGAAAATTTCCACTAAAAATTGTCCATTGCGAGAAATATCGTCCGTGCTGAAGTAAGTATACCCCAACTATATATGGCCTCTTTTATTTTGCAGAATCATGGCAAAGCAACTACATGTTTCAAAAAGCGACAAACAATTATCCAGATTCCAATTAAAAACTGGCTATAACTATGGCAAAGAGTTGCGCTGTGTCGAAGCGGAAGGCAGCAGAAATGTTCGCGATCCCTAATCCACTCTAATGGACAAACTCGCAGGTCGAACGAAAGAGCATAGAGCAAAACCTGGCTCTTCCGTCCTGACAGCAGCCGAAGAAAATGCATTGGTTAAGTACTGTACAGGGATGGCATCCATCGGTTATCAAGTTACACTCAATGAACTTTGGCTCGAGGTGAAAACAGTCATTAATTGTTATGGTCGCACAAACCCCTTTCCAAACAATACTCCTAGCAGAGATTGGTTTAATGCATTTAAAAGTCTGCACTCTGAATTAACTGGAAGAACCCCCATGAAGCTTGGACATCAATGAACTAAATGCATGCCCGGTTTGTATATCCCATAATCCAACGAGGGAGCTTCCGGTGAGTGGAGTAGCTGTAGTTCCTGTGGATCCACATGGCATATTACCTGCACAGGGGACGCAATGATCTTAGAGATACCCACACAGCAAGTTTGCAGCTACCCATGCCACTGCAAAAGATGCTTGTAACTCAATCGTACAATGTTTCTTTGAATTGCTTTGTGATTTTGTTCAGAACCAATTTTATGAAAAAAAAGAATAAAAGAAACTGTCAATTTCAGTATAAGAATTTGATTTTATTTTAAAACTTGTAAAGTGGACGATAACTACCTCGAGTGTCCGAAAACTGCCACCATACACCTTGTATTTTTGTTAGTGCATTCTTGCATCAAACACATTAAGACTAAAGTAAGCATATCAGCATTTTCACGTACAACTGCAAAATAACCTAAGTGTACAAATTGATTGCGAATAAATCGCAAGTTAGTGACATTTATTGCAAAAACAATGTTAAATGGGCGATAACTACCCACTTTACTCTATACATGTTTTGACGATATAAAAACCTGGAAATTATAGAGCATTGCAACGGAAACAATTGAATAATTTGGATAGTTCTGTTGTTGTCGTTATATTTTGTTAAACTATGAGGATTGCTTATATAAAGTATAAAATACATAATTCATTGTGTGAGCACGGATGGCCAAGTCTAAGTGGAAGAGTTTTACTCCCAAGACTCCAGGGGCTAGTGGTTCAAGCCCTGTGGAGGATTACTTTTTTATGTCCCCCAACCACTTTAGTGGGGTACATATTGCAGAGTTCTCCTGAAGCACCAGCAGCCGGCGATTTCACCGGTTACATTTAATCTGGATGCAGGCTACTTTACCCCAAAATATCAATTGAAATGGTGCAAATGCACATGTTTTATTGCTTAATCGCTGGCTACTTTGAAAATATAACTGGCTTCTCAAATTTTTCTGGAGAACACTGCATATTGTTTTTGCCCTGTCTTTTGGTCTGTTGGTTGGTTGGTTTGCGCCAACTTTAACATTTGCAATAACTTTTGCAATATTGAAGATAGCAACTTGATATTTGGCATGCATATGTATCTCATGGAGCTGCCAATTTTGAGTGGTGAAAGCTCAAGGTCATCCTTCAAGGTCAGAGGTCAAATATATGTCCCAATTATATCTCGATCAAGTTCGAAACTGGGTCATGCTGGGTCAAAAACTAGGTCACTAGGTCAAAAAAAAGAAAAACCTTGAAAACACTGTAGAAGTCACATTTCATGTCCAATCTTCATGTAACTGCGTCAAAATGTTTGCCATAATGATATGTTGGTCGAGTTCAAAAGTGGTTCCGGTCCGTTGAACAACATGGCCACCAGTGGGCGGGGCAGTTTTCCTTATTTGGCTATAGAGAAACCTTGAAGTTGTAAACACTCTAGAAGTCACAATTTTTTCCCAATCATCATGCAAGTTGGTCAAAACATTGGTTTTATTGATATCTTGGACGAGTTTGAAAATGGTCCAGATCGGTGAAAAAACATGGCCACCAGTGGGCGGGGCATTTTTCTCTATATGTATATAGTGAAAATATGTGAACACTAGAAGTCACATTTTTGGCCCAATTTTCATGAAATTTGGTCAAAATGTTAACCTTAATGATATGTTGGTTGAGTTCAAAAGTGGTTTCGGTCCAATGAAAAACATGGCCTTCAGTGGGCGGGGCAGTTTTCCTTATTTGGCTATAGAGAAACCTTGTTAATGTAAACACTCTAGAAGTCACAATTTTTGCCCAATCATCATGAAAGTTGGTCAAAACATTGGTTTTATTGATATCTCGGACGAGTTTGAAAATGGTCCAGATCGGTGAAAAAACATTGCCGCCAGTGGGGCGCGGCATTTTTCTCTATAACATGTGAAAACTCTAGAAGTCATATTTTTGGCCCAATTTTCATGAAATTTGGTCAGAACATTTGTTTGGTTGATACAAGAGTTGAGTCAAAAATGGTTCCGGTCAGTTGAATAACATGGCAGCGGGGGGGGGGGGGGGGGGGGGGGGGGCAGTTTTCTTATATTTATATAGTAAAAAAAGCTTGTGAACACTCTAGAACTCGTTCACATTATTTGCCGAATCATCATGAAACTTGGTGAAAAGATTGGTTTTATAAGCTCACCTGATTGCTCAGGTGAGCTTTTGTGACCGGTCTTTGTTCGTCTTCGGTCCGTCCGTCGTCAACATTTGGTTTGTAAACACTCTAGAGGCAACATTTCATGTCGGATCTTCATGAAACTTGGTCAGAAGATTTTTCCCAATGATATCTCGATCAAGTTCGAAATTGGGTCATGCTGGGTCAAAAACTAGGTCACTAGGTCAAAAAAGAAAAACCTTGTATACACTGTAGAAGTCACATTTCATGCCCAATCTTCATGAAACTTTGTCAAAATGTTTGCCTTAATGATATGTTGGTGGAGTTCAAAAGTGGTTCCGGTCTGTTAAAAAACATGGCTGCCAGTGGGCGGGGCAGTTTTCCTTATTTGGCTATAGAGAAACCTTGTAAACACTAGAAGTCACAATTTTTGCCCAATCATCATGAAAGTTGGTCAAAACATTGGTTTAATTGATATCACGGAAGAGTTTGAAAATGGTCTAGATCGGTGAAAAAACATGGCTGCCAGTGGGCGGGCATTTTTCTCTATATGTATAAAGTGAAAACATGTGAACACTCTAGAAATCACATTTTTGGCCCAATTTTCATGAAATTTGGTCAGAACATTTGTTTCTTTGATATGAGAGTTGAAAATGGTTCTGGTCAGTTCAATAACATGGCTGCCAGGGGGGGGGGGGGGGGTTTGCAGTATTCCTTGTTTAGCTATAGAGAAACATTGTAAACATTCTAGAAGTCACAATTTTTGCCCAATCATCATGAAAGTTGGTCAAAACATTGGTTTTATTGATATCTTGGACGAGTTTGGAAATGGTCCAGATCGGTGAAAAAACATGGCTGCCAGTGGGCGGGGCATTTTTTCTATATGAATATAGTGAAAACATGTGAACACTCTAGAAGTCACATTTTTGGCCTAATTTTCATGAAATTTGGTCAGAACATTTGTTTCCTTGATATGAAAGTTGAGTATGAAAATGGTTCCGGTCAGTTGAATAACATGGCTGCCAGGGGGGGGGGGGGGGCAGTTTTCCTTATTTGGCTATAGAGAAACCTTGTAAACACTCTAGAAGTCACAATTTTTTGCCCAATCATCATGAAAGTTGATCAAAGCATTGGTTTTATTGATATCTCGGACGAGTTCGAAAATGGTCTAGATCGGTAAAAAAACATGGCCACCAGTGAGCAGGGCATTTTTCTCTATATGTATATATTGAAAACATGTGAACACTCTAGAAGTCACATCTTTGGCCCATTTTTCATGAAATTTGGTCAGAACATTTGTTTCTCTGATATGAGAGTTGAGTTCGAAAATGGTTCCGGTCAGTTGAATAACATGGCTGCCGGGGGGGGTGGGGGCAGTTTTCTTTTATTAATACAGTAAACAAATTTTGTGAACACTCTAGAAATCACATTTTTTGCCCAATCATCATGAAACTTGGAACAAAGATTGGTTTTATATATATATCACATAATTAATGCCATAATTATTGCCCTTAGATTGTCCAAATATTCATTATATTATACAAAATCCTTGTAAACACTATAGGTCACAATTTTGTTTCAGATTTTATGAATCTTGGTCATAATATTTATTTTTGTAAGCAAAGTTTGATGTTTGGTAAGGGGGGGTTAACTCAAAATATAGGTCACCAGGTCAAATCTTACAAAAACAAAAACACTCCATATGCCAGAGTTTTGGTTCAATATTGATGAAACTTGACCAGGATGTTTGTCTGGACAATATCTAGGTCAAGTTTGACGTTTGGTTAAGATTGAATGAACCGACTCCTCTCAGGTGAGCGAACTAGGGCCCTCTTGGCCCTCTTGTATATATCTCAGATAAGTTTGCAAATGGTCCCGATCGGTAAAAAAACATTGCCGCCAGGGCGTTGGGGCAGTTTTCCGTATGTGACTAGAGAGAAACCATGTAATCGAACGCTTTAGAAGTCACATTTTTTGCCTAATCATTGGTTGACATTTGGTAAAGATTAAATAAACCGACTCATCTCAGGTGAGCGAAATAGGGCAATCTTGGCCCTCTTGTTAATTTTATTCTTTATTTTTTACTGGAGCTTTTTAGATCCAATGTTTACATTTATCAATATAAAGCATTAAATGACTTCAATACATGCCAAAATCTGTGAAAAGGCCCCTTTAATGAAAACATCTTAATATTTTGGGTTATCCTGTAGTTTAGAGTCGTTAATTGTTTGCTTGTTTTTTTAAACAGAAATATGTTTATTAAATGACACAGTCAAATTCCTTGATCACTTTTATTTCAAAGGATGAAATTCTTTTCCATCACGACGTACAAATGATACCATTATTATAATGACATGTAAATCAAAACACAATCACAATAAAAAACTTGCCAGGTTATTCCTTCTCCCCCTTCTATGATTAATAGTCTTATTCACATATCAAAATGAAGGAGTATGGAAAAGTATGACTGCTACCTACAATATATAATGATGGATGATTAGTTATCTCCTCCCTCAGGGATAAGTTTTTAAGGGTACGTCAAAAACTTATTAAATGAAATAAAAAGACTATCAGTGTATGGAATGTTGTCATAAACAAAACTAATTGATGGAATAGTCAATTATGGAACAAGGCCTTCAAAGTCTGATTGTCTACACGGTAGTGCTGCAACAATATACCGGTATATCGGTATATATCGCAATACGCAATCTGCATATTGTATTGCGATACGATTTTCATCATACCGGTACGAAAATTTTACAAAATTCATTCACATTTCGCCCAGAAAAGCCATCCGAAATAATGATAACAAGGTAAACAAAACAAAGCAGTGTAAATATTTTTTTTTTCGTTAAAATAACATTCTGAAAGTGTATTATACGGAGTAGCGTTGTTACATCGGAGCATTCGTTCGATGCTTTTGAACAGATTATTGTTGAATTAATTGCGAACAGCTGTAAATGTTTCGTTCGATTCTGAATTGAGAATTATTAAATTTGAAATCCGAATTTCAGAAATACGCTTCCAAATTTTAATGCTAATGCGACAATAAAAAATTCTAGCATCATAAAAAGGGCTTTATCCTTTGTCTCAATATAAAGCGCGCGAAAATTATACAGACGTGTAGAACGTCGCATGGAAAGTATGGGTGTATTTTGTGTTGTATAAAAATGGGAACATCACGTCAGGTGAATTACGCGTGTTCAGTGGAAAAAAACGCCCCGGTTGGACGTTATTTCATCACATCTTTAAATAGTAACAAATGCCAAAATGTATTTGATACTTAAGAAAATTTGCAAATGTTTGCGTTTCTTGTTATTCTTGAGCACATTTATAGTAAATATTTATCAGAATTTGCTTTAAAACTGGAATATACGGGATTATCGGGTAATTGGCAAGTTATAATTTTGGTACAAGTTAGCAATATATTGCGATATATTGCAATACGGGTTTTTGAACTGACAATATATTGCAATACGGTTTTTGGCGTATTGTTGCAGCACTACTACACGGATTGATCACAAATCACATTCCTTATCAATACAAGGCTTTCCCTCATTGTCCTGTCTCGAAGGTTGAAGAGGTGCTTCTTTACGCCCAGCCTGGTTGTGCGGTTGAAGATGAGCAAGAGCACGCGGTACTTGGGTCACAGTTGGCGTAGGGGTCTTACCATTTGGTTGACCAAAACTAAGGCGCTTGGGATTCAGCACTGGATTGTCGGTCGACTTTGGTATGGAACCACTGCTTGGCAGTGGTCTTTGTAGTCCTGTCGATGAGCCCCTTGGCGGTGCTGCGCTGTGGTTAAGAGGCGTGTGTGGAACTTCTGGCGATGATGGTGTGGATAGCATCCCTGCTTGACGCCCGTAATTGGTGGTCCTTATTGGATCTGTGCCAGGGCTGACAGGCGTGCCCAAATCACCAGGTGGAGTAGTAGGAACAGACACCTTTGGCTGAGTAGCTGTGACTGGAGTCGAGCCATTGGTGACTACCTCTCCTGATAGTTCTACAGTGGGTGTTCTTGATAAGCCTGGTGTGCAGGGGGTGGGGGAAGGAGTGAACTTTCGGAGATGTTGGCGATTGCGGATGGTTACCCGGCCTGTACCATCCATCCGAATGACATACTGATGATACTGCCGAAACTCCACTACAGTCCCAGTGCGCTCCCATCTTCGAGGATGGTTCCCAACCAGGTTCTGTACGTACACATGATCACCCACCTGGAGTGGTGTCAGCCTCCAGGTGTGCTCATTCCATCTCTCATGATCCCTTGAGTGCCGTCGGGCCAGCACCAACTCCTTGTGAGACAGCAACTCAGTCCAAGATTCATGAGGAGTGTATCAGCCCATTGGTATTGGAATAGCATCCCGGATCGGACATCCAAACAAAATCAATGCAGGGGACACTTTGGTCTCCGGGTCGACAGAGTTACAGTACATCAGTAGAGCTCTCTGGAACTTGTCTATATCCAGGGACACTGTTGCAGTAATATTGTCCATCAGCACGGCTTGACACTTTTCACAGCTAGCTCAGCCCTATAGTTGGCATGTGGGTTCGCGACGGATGAAATTCTGTGTCAAACTCCCCAGGCCTTTAAGAACGCTAAGTCTTTCCAGATGTGTACTGTGGTCCCCCATCAGACGTTAGTTCCTCAGGAATGCCAAACGTTACAAATGTCTCCCTTAGCCGTTTCACAAGGCCTTCTGCACCTGACTCTGATTTGTGTACCATAGGCCAATTGGAGTACCTGTCTACAATGACCACATATTCTTTACAGTTAAAGGTAAAATAGTCACTGCATATCATCTGAAACGGGTAGTCTGGCAGGGTTAGGTCTGATGGGGGCTGCATAGGGTTTGACTTAGCTGTCCGATGGCAATGCGTACACTGGTCCCTTATCCTTGCAATGTCAATTGTGATATCTGACCAGTACACAGAATCCATGGCCCTTGCACGCATTGCACTAACTCCTTGGTGAGCTGCATGGAGTGCATTGAGAACTGACTGACGAAGTGCTGGGGGAATGACTATTATTTGGCCCATTAGAACCACACTGTCCACGACACTTAAGCTTGCTGCAAATCGATGATAAGTTCGCAGTGCTGCTGGTAGTCCTCTACAGTCATCTGGAAATCCGCTCTCCAGGAAGTTGATAAGGCTTTGAAAGGTAGGGTCTGATGTTGTGGCCTCACGTACCATGTCCCATGTGACAACTTAAACAACAGCATTAAGAGTGCATTTTGCAGCTGCAACTGTAGAGAAGTCTTCAGCCACATCAATATCGTTTGCATGCTGGTACAAGCAGGGCAGTGCGTCGTGACAAGATGTGTCCACTTCTTTATCTGTATCCGGTGACTCACCAGGCAATACCAGACACTCAGGACATCCTGTCGGATGTCTCGAAGCTGCATCTGGTCCAAGATTCTTCTTACCTGGAACATGCACCATTGTGAACCTTATAATAGCCGAGCGTCTTCTCCTTTAGGTTGAGAAGTCGTCTGTTACTGATGTCAGTGAGTGACCTGTCATTCAAGATTTGGAGGAGTGGTTTGTGGTCTGTAGCTACAATGAGGTCCACACATCCCAGGACATAGTAGCGTGTCTGATGAAGTGCATATACAACTGCTATGGCCTCACCTTTGATTGGAGCATACCGGCTTTTAGCAGGATGAGTGAATCGGCTCCCAATTAGGCACAGTTTTCAGCCGTCCTGACAGCAGGTAGGAGTCTTGTTGGGACACTGACAGTACTTCTGCATCATGAAGAAACCAATGCCGTCAACCAACCAGTCTGTGGCCAAGCATGTTACACGAGTGGGATCAAACAGGCGAACACCTTCTTTCATTTCCTTGATGATGACTTCTTTGGACTTGCAAAACAGTTCATCCAGCTCATCTGTCCAACGAAACACAGTTGACGGCTTCAAGAGAGCCCAGAAAGGCTGCATCTGTTTCGTCATGGCAAATGCATATGCCCCCTGATTGATCAGCCCAAACCAAGCTCTAGCACCAGTAATGTCAGTTGGTGTAGGAAAGTTTCTGATTGCATCAAGGAACTTCGCACTAGGCTGTATGTTTGTGGGTGTGATAGTCAACCATGCAAAGTCAACTATGTCCTGAGCAAAATGGAATTTCTTAGGATTGAGGGTGATCCCATTTTGACAGCACAGGTCAAGCCACTCACATGCCTGGAAGAATGCTGCTTCAATGGAGTCTTCCCACATGCATGTATCATCCACACATTTGACCTTGTTTCGGAAGTCCGCGATGATGGCATCAAAGTGCTGGTTATATGCATCGCCAATGGCCATGAACCCCTGCGGTGCCACATTGTACCTGCACTTGCCCCATGGTGTAATGAATGTGGTTATGTGTCGGTCCTCAACGCAGATTGGTACAGAATGGTACCCATTCCATGCATTTGTCACACATTTCTTCGTTCCTGGAGGAACCCGGTCAGCCAGATGAAATGGACTTGGCACATGATGGGTTTGGCGCACGGAATTTCGATTTTGAGGTTGCAAGTCAACTGTACGCCTTGGGATGCCATCAGCCTTGCTGGTTACTACCATTCTCGAGCACCATGTTGTTGGGGTGTTTGGATCTACTTGTTCAAGAACACCAATACGAACATCTCTCTCAAGATCCGCATAAACTTGGTCCTGCCAGTGAATGGGAACAAGTGCTGGCTTATGGAGCGCTACTGGTACAGCCCTTGGGTCATAATGTAGTCAAAGAGGCTCACACTTCATAAGTGGTAACGGCTGATGCTCACACACGTTAAAGGTAGTTACACCATAGTATTCAAGTAGCCGCTGTTTCAAGACCTCCACATTGTCTTCAGTATCATTAAGGCCATTGGGTTAAGACATTGGCATAGGAGGTGGTTCCTGTTGACGTCTTGGGCAGGAGTAGAAACTTCTTCACAATCGTCCGCTGATGCTATGACACTGGGGGGTGTCACCACTGTTGCCTTAGGGAAGTCCTTGGCGATTATCCCTAGAGAAGGGAGAGCCTCCCTGCAAAGAAAAGCTTTTTCCATGGCATTGGATACATAGCAAAGCAAACGTGTTGATCTGATGGTCTCATCTGATGTGCTGGTGTCGACATTGAGCACAATGGCGCCCATTTTTCCGAGGTCCTCCTTAATAGCTCCACGCATAACAAGCTTGACTGGAATGAGGTCCTGCACATCTGCCCCCAAGCTGTTCCCAGTTCCTAAGGATATGACCGAGCTCTGACATCCGGTATCAGCAACCATGGATATGGTAATAGGTTTGAGATTGGAATTTATCTTTCATAGGATGTCCAAAAGATGAGTGCTCTTCCGGCATTGGTGTTAAACGGACCAGTACCATGGGGTGCGGTTTTGACAGCCTAGGCACCCACTGCCCATCGAAGATGTGATGTTCAATAGGTGATACTGTGCTTGAAGAGACCGGTGCCGCAGGTCGACTGGGTTTACCTTCTGGCCTTCATCGCTCCGTTGTTGAACACAACTGGTCAAATATGTAACCTACGTCATGCTCTGATTTCTTATTTGACCCCTTTGACACAGGGTTCCTACCACCAGCAGTACTTTTGGGGCAGGCTCGTGATAAGGAGTCACGGTGACCCCAATAACCACAAGTAATGAACTCGCTACAGTTCATGGTGTAGTGTCCTTTTGTGAAGCATTTACCACATTTGAACGTCCAAGCCTCACAATTTTTGGATCGAGCCTTGTGGTCGTTTCTCTGTCCATGAGGAGGGCCACCACATGCCCAGCAGTTCCATCCAGGGGCTAGAGTTTGTCTTTGATTTGAGCACGTTGTAGACATTGCACCCATTGAATCACCAACCGCACTCTTGGTGACTTTACCTTGTTCTTTCTGAGCTCCAGTGTTCTATCTGTCTTTGGGTCACCCAGTAAATCAGACATGATCTCAGGATCGGCGATACCCCTTATCAGGTTGTCCTTGATTATATCATTACTGTTGTTAAACACGTGTGCACAACCTGGTTGTTTACATGTGGCCTGCGAGAAATGTTCGAATCCCTGTCCCTGGAGATTGAGTCATCTTGTTTAGTTTTGTGCGATGAACTAAGATGCTCTCATCCTTCACAGCCAGTCTCTTGATTGCAGCTAGAAGGTCTTCCTCTGCCATGGTAGCTACATCCCGCTGGAGAACGCTTATTATGTCTGTTTGTAGATCTGAATTACAGCAGTAGAATAGGGCAGTAGGCAGGACATTGTCAACAATTGCCATCCCGACCTTATACATGTCCCACTGTCGGGTGAATGCTGACCACTGGTCAAGATATCCCATCCTGCAGCAATGGTAGGTGGGTCCAACTGAAGCCTTTGCGGTGCCACAGGGGCTGGTGTCGAGTGGATGGTTCTGTCATGGATCTGGAGCGCAGCTGTTAAGCCAGCCGCAAATGCTGTATCCAGGTCTTGAGACTGCCAATCACATCCTTCTATCGGGCACTGTAACCGCGGCATGTTGGATTGTTCAGCAGACACTTGTAGGGTATCAATCATTAATGACACTGTCAAATTCCTTGATCACTTTTATTTCAAAGGATGACTGCTACCTACAAAATATAATGATGGATGATTAGTTATTTATTACTAGGATTATGGTTAGGGTTATTGTTAATTGGAGCCTTGTTCTAGGAAAACTGGGCTTAATGCATTAGTCTATATAAGGGTGCTCCCCGTTCATGAACACAATTGCAGTTTTGCGCACAGATTTTGTGCGCATCACTAAAAAGACGTAGTTCATTATCAATTGAGGAAAGTGATGAATAAACTTCACAAACATATTAAATTTACCTAAATGGCAGCCTACGGATGTTATCCTTTGCATGAAACCTAAAAAACACCACAATATTTCAACACACTATTCTTGCTGACACTTTCATTTAGAAATTCAAATTACGAACAGTGTAAATATTCGATAACCATTCGACATCGTAATAGACTAAAGGCTTATCAAATATCACGATGTGCAAAAGATTGGTGTACTGCGACCTAACTGATAGCGACACTTTGTCGACAACAATACAACAGTTCCGGATATGGTGGATAGAGTGTACAAAAGAATAGCAAAGTAAATAAAAAGAAATTATTTCTTGCTTTAATGGTACCATTTGCATGATTTTGTGCTTTGAACAGGTAAATATTGATTAGTTTTTGCAGTATCAGTGTTCCTTAGCCTTTGCAGTGGTGATACAATTTTTTTGCACCTTTGTACAAAAGACCGCACATTGCAACTCTCTGCAACCCTTTGGGTTATAAAGCTGAGAGTTGAATTATTGCAACTACTGAATGCATGTGCTCAAAGTATCGACCCAGATTAGCCTGTGCATTTTGCAATGGCTTATCAGGGACGACACTTTCTGTTTAACTTATCGGGGACGATACTTTCTGTTTAAATTTGATTATCAATTAGAAGAGACTTCCTTTAAACGTTTTGTTTTTTTAAACGTAAAGTGTCGTTGCTGATTTGCCTGTGTGGACTGCACAGGCTAATCTGGGACGAAAGTTTTGGCACATGAATAAAGGCCAGCTTTCTCAGAATGTGTTTTCTTGTTACCCTACCTTCCCTAACCTTAACAATAACATTAACACTACCCCTAGGTTATTAAATACCGGTTTGTTAAAAAAAAAAAAACGACGCTAAACTACAGGATTACCATATTTTAAGCGAAAAGATTGAAAACATACATGTACTTTAATATGTCAATCTATGTATTCATGGACATTACAACAAAAATTGCATTAAATCAGTTATGTTTTGCCCAAATACTGGCAAGGCTAAGCTCCATGTAGTAATTAGCATCATGTACACTGTGAGTGTTTCTCATAATATCGGCCCTTCTGATTGGTTGCTAAGGTTTGTTTCTATGCGCATGTTCTTTTTCTCTGAATAGTTTATTATAAATGGAAAAACGAAAAACTCTTGTTCATGTTGCTCTTAAATTATTTTTTGTTTTTCTCAAATATTAAAGTGGCTTAAAGTGATATTATGGGCATCTAACATTATTATAGGTGACAATCGCAACCATTGTTTACTTTTGGTGTTTTCACTTCATATACACTTATATTTGTTAATGCAACATCAACATACTAAAACAATATCCCGGAAAGAGAAAAATAATCCATTTGAATATGAACCGTACTTTCGTCTTGACAACTGACAACTTAAATGATTCGATGTAAGATGTGAGTATAAATGTAGTTTTCATGCAGATTCATTCATGCAACACAATTTTGTTTTATGGATCATTTCGGCTTAGAGGACTGGGTGAGTCATGTAAAATATTGAAAAAAAATAAATTTTTTATAAACTGGTAGCAAGATGAGTTGTTGATAATTGGTCAGTTACCACATTTTAACTAATTATTTTGACCTGTTAATTCTTTTCAGCTCAATTCAACAGTGAACAATGCCCATAATATCACTTAAAACATCATTTGATAAACTTACTAATTAACCAAAAACAAACTTACACAATCGTGTGCAATCATAACATTGGCCTGGAATAAACATTCCCTACTTTGAAATGAAAACTGGAAATCATGAAAAAGATCGCAATAATAGTCATTAATAAATAGCAAATAAATTTCAACTTTTAAAAATGGAAAAAAATTACTGTCCATCACTTCTTAAGGGGTTTTCGTCAAAGGCATGATACCATGAGGAAGGCCGATACTATGAGAAACAGGGATATATAAAAAAGGCTAACACATACAGAATTGAAGCTTTATAACATTAACACTTAAAAGCAAATTTTTGAAAATATTAAAGACACATCTTTTTGTTCATATTTCTGAAGACAACTGCATACATGTGTTATCAAAAAGTATTTGTTTACAGATGATGACAATTGTAACGCAATGCATAATACAAAGAACACAGGCGAGAAAAGAAAATGTTTAAAGGTATTAAATGTACTTGTTAACAATGTAAATAATCACTTGAGTAAAGTCATATGTGATTACAAAATAATTAGTTAAACTCATATACAGGCTTTTTATGACATGTTTATTGGGTGAAATACCCTTAGTGAATAAGCATGTTTAGTCGACCAACCAGTTCTAGTTTTCAGCCATTTTGGAAACACTTAAATTATTATATTACCAGTATGTGATAATTTTGAGAAAGTGAATTGATGTGTATTTTTTGTTTCCAATTTAATTTAAAGTTATCAATCTACACTGAGGCAACAAGTGTTTGCAATTTCAACTGTGTGTTTCAAAGAATATGTTATTGTAGCCAAAATAATTACTTTATATTGAATAAGAAAATATTGATGAAAACTGCAAAGGACTGATATGACAAACAATGTTTCCTATATCACTGCTAAAATGCTGCTTACTTAGTTATTCATGCCAGCTGATCACAGAAGAAATGTTAACTTACTTTATTTATGAGGAACACAAAATAAATAAATGAAGACAAATTTGTTTTTTTCCTTTTTCTAATGCTTGCGTGCTTTCCATTTCGGATGGTTGAACATCGCTCCTGCCCCCTTTAAAGAACGCTTGTATGTCAGACATTTTTCAGATGAAATTCAGACTGGTTTAAAACCGTACTTCGCAGTAAAATAATTCTTTAAAAAAAATCAATACTTACAGTGAATGAAGTCAGATGGTTCCCTGTCAACATGGACACGCAAAGTTTACACCAAAAAGCCAATATTTACTCGGGACACAGTCTCGCATAACAATGCGCACCTGCTGTATGAAATTTACAATTACGATTTCCGGTTCATTCGCGATCTACTTTCGGAAAAGATATGCTTTAAGAAATGATTTTATTTAATGAAAAAGAGTCTTACTGGTCAGAAAATACATATTTTAACATCAATTTTTTTTCACTCGTCCTGCAGGACGAGAGCTTTAGGGAAATTCACTCGTCCTTTCAAGATTTCACTCGTCAATACCAGAGGACGAGTGGAATTTTTGTCCCCTGTATGTATCTCATGGAGCTGTACATTTTGAGTGGTGAAAGGTCAAGGTCATCCTTCAAGGTCAAATATATGGGTCTAAATCGCTCATTTAATGTACACTTTTGCAATATTTCAATATTATTCAAGATAGCAACTTGATATTTGGCATGCATGTGTATCTCATGGAGCTGCACATTTTGAGTGGTGAAAGGTCAAGGTCAAGGTCATCCTTCAAGGTCAGAGGTCAAATATATGTGGCCAAAATCGCCCATTTTATGAGTTCTTTTGCAATATTGAAGATAGCAACTTGATATTTGGCATGCATGTGTATCTCATGGAGCTGCACATTTTGAGTGGTGAAAGGTCAAGGTCAAATAAATGGGTCAAAATTGCTCATGTAATGTCACTTCTGGAATATTGAAGCTAGCAATTTTATTTTTGACATGCATGTGTATCTCATGGAGCTGCACATTTTGAGTGGCGAAGGGTCAAGGTCAAGGTCATCATCCTTCAAGGTCAAACGTCATATACGGGGACATAGTGTTTCACAAACACATCTTGTTCTTTATATGTATATAGTGGCAATTTTCCATATTTGGCTATAGAGAAACCCTGTAAACATTCTAGAAGTAACAATTTTTGCCCAATCATCATAAAAGTTGGTGAAAACATTGGTTTTATTGATATCTCGGATGAGTTCGAAAATGGTCCAGATTGGTGAAAAACATGGCCCCCAGTGGGCGGGGCATTGTTCTCTATATGTATATAGTGAAAACATGTGAACATTTTTGGCCCAATTTTCATGAAATTTGGTCAGAACATTTGTTTCTTTGATACGAGAGTTGAGTTAAAAAATGGTTCCGGTCAGTTGAATAACATGGCTGCCAGAGGGGGGGGGGTCAGTTTTTCTTATTTGACTATAGAGAAACCTTGTAAACACTCTAGAAGTCACAATTTTTGCCCAATCATCATGAAAGTTGGTCAAAACATTGGTTTTATTGATATCTCGGACGAATTTGAAAATGGTCCAGATCGGTGAAAAAACATGGCTGCCAGTGGGCGGGGCATTTTTCTCTGTATGTATATAGTGAAAACATGTGAACACTCTAAAAGTCACATTTTGGCCCAATTTTTATGAAATTTGGTCAGAAAATTTGTTTCTTTGATATGAGAGTTGAGTTTGAAAATGGTTCCGGTCAGTTGAATAACATTGGCGGGGGGGGGGGGGGGGGGGGGGGGGCAGTTTTCTTATATTTATATAAAAGCTTGTGAACACTCTAGTAGTCAAATTTTTGTGCCCAATCATCATGAAACTTGGTACAAAGATTGGATTTATATATATCACATAATTAATGACATAATTATTGCCCTTAGATTGTCCAAATTTTCATTATATTATACAAAATCCTTGTAAACACTCTATAGGTCACAATTTTGTTTCAGATTTTATGAATCTTGGTCATAATATTTATTTTTGTAAGCAAAGTTTGATGTTTTGTGAGGGGGGTCAACTCAAAATATAGGCCACCAGGTCAAATCTTACAAAAACAAAATCACTCCATATGCCAGAGTTTTGGTTCAATAATGATGAAACTTGACCAGGATGTTTGTATGGACAATATCTAGGTCAAGTTTGATGTTTGGTAAAGATTGAATGAACTAACTCCTCTCAGGTGAGCAAACTAGGGCCATCTTGGCCCTCTTGTTTATCCCTTTAAAGGCAGTCCCAGACTACCCATTAGGAATTGTAGGCAACTGCCTATAAGCCCTGCAACTTTAGGGACCCCATGAGACCGTGACTTATTTATTATTTGTCGTTTTTTAGCTCATCTGTTTTTTGAAAAAAAATTATGAGCTATTGTCATCACCTTGGCGTCGGCGTCAGCGTTGGCGTCGGCGTCCGGTTAAGTTTTGCGTCTAGGTCCACTTTTCTCAGAAAGTATCAATGCTATTGCATTCAAACTTGGTACACTTACTAACTATCATGAGGGGACTGGGCAGGCAAAGTTAGATAACTCTGGCGTGCATTTTGACAGAATTATGTGCCCTTTTTATACTTAAAAAATTGAAAATTTTGGTTAAGTTTTGCGTTTAGGTCCACTTTTCTCAGAAAGTATCAATGCTATTGCATTCAAACTTGGTACACTAACTAACTATCATGAGGGGACTGGGCAGGCAAAGTTAGATAACTCTGGCGTGCATTTTGACAGAATTATGTGCCCTTTTTATACTTAGAAAATTGAAAACTTTGGTTAAGTTTTGTGTTTAGGTCCACTTTATTCCTACAGTATCAAAGCTATTGCTTTCATACTTGCAACACTTATTAACTATCATAAGGGGACCGTGCAGGCAAAGTTATGTAACTCTGACTGGCATTTGGACGGAATTATCGGCCCTTTATACTTAGAAAATTGAAAATTTGGTTAAGATTTGTGTTTTGGTCCACTTTACCCCTAAAGTATCATAGATATTGCTTTCATACTTGGAACACTCGCAAACTATCATAACTTAAGGGTACAGTAAAAGGACAAGTTGCATAACTCTGGTTGTCATTGTTATGGAATTATGGCCCTTTTTTGACTTAGTAAGTTTGAATATATGGTTAAATTTTGTGTTTCGATCCACTTTACTTCTTAAGTATCAAGGCTATTGCTTTCAAACTTCAAATACTTTCATGCTATCATGAGGTTACTGTACCTGGCAAGTTGAATTTTACCTTGACCTTTGAATGACCTTGACTCTCAAGGTCAAATTATTAAAGTTTGCTAAAATTGCCATAACTTCTTTATTTATGATTAGATTTGATTGATACTTTGACAAAACTACTCTTACCTGACATACCACAATAGACTCCACCCAAACCATCCCCCGTGCCCTCCCCCCCTCTATTTTTTTTTTATTTTTTTTTAAGATCATCTCACAAATTACCACCACATTCTCACACTATACCCCCCCCCCCCCCCCCCCCCCCCGATATTTTTTTTTGTTTTCGCCGTTTTGGAAAATAATGTAATAAATGTCCACAACCCCACACTATACATCCCTCTTCACTCCACCCCTCCCTCCTTTGTGATTGAAAATGAGAGTCCCTTCACCTTTAAAAAGAAAATAGATAAGCGGTCTGCACCCGCAAGGCGGTGCTCTTGTTTTACTTAGCCTTGTCTAATGACTTGACAAAACCAATTAAATGTTATGTTCCGTTCAAAGCTTGACAATGTCTTGCCGACTATCTTTTTTTTTTTGCCAAAACTTATTTTTTTGCTGGTGACTTGCTTTTAAAGATATTAATCAGAGGGCTCAGACTTGAGTAGAATTCAACACAGTCCTCGCAGTATTATAATTACATTTTATACCTATAAATGGACAGTGTCACATTTTATGTCTTGCGAGCCTTGGCACTGGTAGGCTAATTTAAACAAGTGTAATTGACTGGGTATTGGCTTTCTCGCGATTGAACGGTGTGCTCCCGTATGATAAAAACGTGGCAAGTTACATAAGAGACTGATGATGGAAACCAGATGTAATCCTCCTGGAAATTGTGCTTACATGCATAATTTTTAGCTCGGCTGTTTTCGGAGAGATTATTAGATTGGCGAATGTCAGCGGGCTGGCGGGCGGAACAAGCTTGTCCGGGCCATAACTTTGTTGTTCATTGTGAGATTTTAAAATCATATGGCACATTTGTTCACCATCATTAGACGGTGTGTCTGGCGAAAGAATTACGTCGATATTTCCAAGGTCAAGGTCACACTTTGAGTTCAAAGGTCAAAAATGGCCATAAATGAGCTTGTCTGGGCCATAACTACATGTATGTCATTCATTGTAAGATTTGAAAATCATATGGCACATTTGTTCACCATCATTGGACCGTGTGTCGCATGAAAGAACACGTCAATTTCGCCAAGGTCAAGGTGGCCACGACTAAAAATAGATTTATTTTGAAACAATGGGGGTAACTATGAACAATCAGTTCAGTTTGAGTTGTCTACCTTTACCAGACTTTTTTTTTTCAAATTGAAAACCTGGTTTTGTGACAATTTTGTCCCTTGTTATAATTGTATTATCTGAAATCTCAAGGATTAAGTGTGTAATATTTGGTTTTTGACATCATCTGGTGGTCCTCTACTGAGTTAATTCAAATCATGCCCCTGGAGTCAAAATGTGCCCCTCTCGAGGGGTCACTTTGAAAAATATATTGGGATTTTTTAGCTCGGTGTTTTCAGAGAAAACCCAAGGTATTGTCATAGCCAGCGTGTTGTCCGACGTCCGTGTCGTGCTCAAACCTTAGCATTTTGTTAAGGTTTTGAACATTGGCTCTTAAATCAAATTGCTTCCACCTACAACTTTGAAACTTCATATGTAGATGCACCTTGAAGAGTTCTACACGTCACGCCCATTTTTGGTCAAGGTCACTGTGACCTTAAAATAAAAAATCTGACCAGCTTTCATATATTCAAAACTGCACCTGTAGCCGAGCGTGGCACCCGTATTGCTGTGCTCTTGTTTAACTTACAATTGTTGTAAGACTTTCTAATACCATTTCAAACCTGTGTCATACAGTGTAAAATACCTAGAACAAAAAAACACAGTTGTCAGGGTTTATTCCCCTTTCATTGTGAAGCGGCCCTTGCTCCCTCACTTTGTGAAAAAATGAGTCACACAATTGTCAAATTGTAAAATTAAGTTTGTTATGAATTTGTACATTGAAAACATACATGACAAAATAATATTATCATTGTAGGGACTCTTTTTCTTTCAACAAATAACCACTTACATTCAAATCATCAGGTCACCTACATTGAGACAGGTAAACTCTATCTCAAGTTCTTCTTGAATGCTTTGAGCTTTTATGAGTACATACATACAGTTCAGAGTTCTTCTTGATAACCAATTCTTTCATGTAAATTAATTATGCTTATAAAATCAAGTTCATTATCAGCCTGATACATCGTAACGAACACATTTACCTGTTATAATCGACATCAAATGGCAAGTCATTTGTGGAGAAATACTAACAAATTAAACTTTACACAAATACCGTTATCAATCGGAAAGCTGAAGTTTTGAATTGACAATTCTATTCTGTCTTAGGAAGGTTCCAGAGATAGTCTATGAATTATGATTGGTTGAGAATTGTTTAATTTATTGATCCCTCCATGTCTTTGTTAAACATTTCAATCTCCTGATTAGCAGATACCACATCAATTAAACTTATAACTCCAATAACAATAATGTAAGCATGGATTTCTATAGATTAAGAAAACCATGGATTAAGTGACTTTAGGTTAGAAAAGTCAAATTTGTCAACATAATAATTGACGGGAACAAAAAACTGATAACACAATTGTTAATAGTAATTTGTTGTTATAAAGTAAATAAATATCACTGTTATTAACTAACTAGTTATATCAAAGTGATATTTGTGAGCAGTATGGAAAGTTTGGGAATTGGTGCAAAAAGTGATTATTGGTAATTTATATTTCCTTGTATCAAACACTGAGATTTATTTTGCCCTCGGATCAAATGATCGGGGGTATATTATTTTTAGCCAGTGTCTGTCATTGTATGGTCTGTTACAAGCTTTAACCTTGGTTAAACTTTTGCAATAACTTTTGCTATATGGAAGAAAGCAACTTGATATTTTGCATGCATGTGTATCTCCTGGAGCTGCACATTTTGAGTGGTGAAAGGTCAAGGTCATCCTTAAAGGTCAACGGTCAAATATATGGCTTCAAAGCGGCGCAATAGGGGACATTGTGTTTCTGACAAACACATCTCTTGTTATCTCTTAGAATTCAAGACAATTAATGTAAAACTGAAGGCAGTAGATAATGTCAAGCTTATAATCAAACCATAAAGAAATGCATGTTATTATATTTTTTTAGGACTTTAGTTTGAAAGGAATACCAGACGCTATTGCCAAGGAGATAACATGCCTAGTTGAAACTGCTAAAATTGCCAAAGATGACATTGATGATTACTTCTGTGTCACAGTCAAAAACATGTGGGAAATGTGCTCTCATGGCCAGTGTGTACAATTTTTTAAGGTCTGTATTTTAAGACATGTAGGCCATTTTAAATGAGTTTTTTTTTTGCAGTGTTCGTAATTGATAATTAACGATATACATGTAAAACTTACATAAAACAAAATTGACATGTGCAAGACCTTTGCCCAGGATTTTGGTTGGGCATAGGCCCGCTCTTTGCAATTGGCTCAATGTTGTTGCACTATTACCATTACTCTTGCTTTGCTATTTTTAGCTGTGCTGTTTTCGGAAAAAACCCGAGGTATTATCATAGCCAGCTCGTTGTCCGCCGTCAGCCGTCCGCCGTAGGCGTCGTGCTAAAACCTTAACATTGGCTCTAAAATCAAAGTGCTTCCACCTACAACTTTGAAACTTCATATGTAGATGCACCTTGATGAGTTCTACACGCCACACTCATTTTTGGGTCACTAGGTCAAAGGTCAAGGTCACTGTGACCTCTAATATAAAACTTTAACATAGGCTCTACATTTGCTCTAAAATCAAAGTGCTTCCACCTACAACTTTGAAACTTTATATGTAGATGCACCTTTTGGGTCACTAGGTCAAAGGTCAAGGTCACTGTGACCTGTAAAAAATAAATAAGAAGTTCTGACAAGCTTTCGCAGCCGAGCGTGGCACCCATTATGCGGCGCTCTTGTTAGAGTACTTGGTTCGTTAATTTTGTTTTTTATCACTCAGTGGTATCAAATTGAAACTTTATAGGTACAGTGTAAGTAGATGTTGTTGATTGTATTTTCCTTGCACCATAGCTCTTTCTCCCCTATTTATAGTTACTGCCATTTTTCTAAATTTTTAACTTAAAAAAAACCACATTCATATGATGACTTTCAACCCAATACTCATTTATGATTGTGTCCAGTCTCAATCAACGGAGGCTTCATGTACAATTTGCATGTTTGTTGTTCATAACTTAATAGTACGTCCTTTAATATTTTCTTTATAACTCCAGATCTAAAACATGGTAATTATTGGATTTACAGTACAGCCAAAGCGGAACAAACGTATTTCGCGATCCGCGGCGGCAAGGTGAAACGAGTTGATGCAGCGTCAGTCGTTGAAGCCGCGTCAGTATGCGGCGGCAAGTCGCATTTCGCCACAAAACTTAACATCTGTCCGCCGAGGCATGCCGCGATCCGCGACATGATGCCGAGTCGATGCGCATTATGAAATAAAAAACCTTTTAAAAATTATTAGTTACGTGTAGTTAACAAATTTTGAAAGAACAATTATAATAATAATTAAAATCATAATAAATTTATTGTGCGCGGATTGTATTAGCATATACATGTAAGCAACGTTAATGTGTCTGGCCAATTAAGTTTTTTTCCCGCACGTAGTGTATGTATTTCACACATAAACAAGTCATGTTTTCGCACATACAAGTGGTCAAGGCTCCAGCATATGGTGGATTTATAAATTAATTGCATGTTGATTTTGCTATTATATTTAAGCTGAGAAAATTAGCAGTTTGAAGCCACATCAATAATCAAGACGGTGACGACGTATTTGTTATTATAACTATTGTTTGAATATGTGTATATAAACACGTTTTATTTTGTTCATATTATTTAGTTAATATCGCTACTAATTACCCGATAATCCTGTATATTCCAGTTTTGAAGCACATGCTGGTAAATATTTACGATACACAAACATTCACGATATTTCCTTTAGTATCAAATACATTTTGGCATTTGTTACTA
This sequence comes from Dreissena polymorpha, assembly GCF_020536995.1. Taxonomy (NCBI): domain Eukaryota; kingdom Metazoa; phylum Mollusca; class Bivalvia; order Myida; family Dreissenidae; genus Dreissena; species Dreissena polymorpha. The sequence continues at coordinate 13,240,260 of NC_068356.1, forward strand.
TTTATAGAGATGATGAAATAACGTCTAATCGGGGTGTGTTTTTTTTCCACTGAACACGCGATTTACGCCTGACGTGATGTTCATGTATTTATACAACACAAAATACACCCAAACTTTCCAAACGACGTTCTACATGTCTGCATAATTTTCGTGCGCTTTTTATGAAACAAAGGATATTTTAGCACTGTTTATTTGACGCTAGAATTTGCCAAATGTCGCGTTAGCATTAAAATTCAGAATTGTGTTTTGGATTTCAAATTTAATAATGATAATCGAACGAAACATTAACAGTTGCGCGTGATTAATTCTAGGCTACACATACATGTAGGTGGATGTCTTTTCACTCGATCCGCCGCGTACGTATGCGGCGGATTTACTCCACGAAAGTACGCGAGGTTAATACAGACTCGGCGTCGTTGCGCGGATCTATGCCGAGTGCCACGGCGATACGCCGCGTCAACACACGATTTGGCCGAGGCGTACTAATAATCTGGCCGTGGTGTAGCCGCGGATTATGTTTGTGCCGCTTTGGCTGTACTGTACTTAAAGGGATCTTTTCACGCTTTGGTAAATTGACAAAATTGAAAAAAGTTGTTTCAGATTCGCACATTTTCGTTTTAGTTATGATATTTGTGAGGAAACAGTAATACTGAACATTTACCATGCTCTAATATAGCCATTATATGCATCTTTTGACGATTTTAAAACCTAAAAATAATAAAGCGTTGCAACGCGAAACGATTGAATAATTTGGAGAGTTCTGTTTTTGTCGTTAAATTTTGTGAAACAACGAAGATTGCTTATATAAGGTATAAAATACGTCAAGAATGTGTACTCGGCGGAATAGCTCAGTAGGTAAAAGCGTTTTTATTTCAGGACTCTGTCAGGACTACAGGGGTCACTGGTTCGAAACCTGCTACGGGCAATCTTCTTTTCCTTTTTATACACCCGTATAAAATACGGGACGTATTATGTGAAACCCCTTGGCGGCGGGCGGGCGGCGGGCGGAAGGCATCACTTTGTCCGGACTCTAATTCAAATTGTATTCATCCGATCTTCACCAAACTTGGTCAGCAGTTGCATCTAGTTGATATCTAGGCCAAGTTCGAATATGGGTCATGCCGGGTCAAAAACTAGGTCATAGGGTCAATAAGTGCATTTTCAAAGGGGCCACTTTGTCCGGACTCTATTTCAAATTGTATTCATCCGATCTTCACCAAACTTGGTCAGCAGTTGCATCTAGTTGATATATAGGCCAAGTTCGAATATGGGTCATGCCGGGTCAAAAACTAGGTCATAGGGTCAATTAGTGCATTTTCAACGGCGCCACTTTGTCCGGACTCTAATTCAAATTGTATTCATCCGATCTTCACCAAACTTGGTCAGAAGTTGTATCTAGACAATATCTAGGTCAAGTTCGAATATGGGTCATGCTGGGTCAAAAACTAGGTCACAGGGTCACTTAGTGCATTTCAAGCATTTAGCATGGTGTCCACTCTCTAATTGAAGTAGTTTTCATCCAATCTTCACCAAACTTGGTCAGAAGTTGTATCTAGACAGTATTTAGGTCAAGTTGGAATATTGGTCATTCCAGGTCAAAAACTAGGTCACAGGGTCACTTAAACCATTTCAAGCCTTTAGCAAGTGCTCTCTAATTGAAGTAGTTTTCATCCGATCTTCACCAACTTTGGTCAGAAGTTGTGTCTAGACAATATCTACATGTAGGTCAAGTTCAAATATGGGTCTTGCCAGGTTAAAAACTAGGTCACGAGGTCCCGTAGTGCATTTCAAGCATTTAGCATGGTGTCTGCTCTCTAATTGAAGTAGTTTTCATCAGATCTTCACCAACTTTGGTCAGAAGTTGTGTCTAGATGATATGTAGGTCAAGTTCAAATATGGGTCATGGTAAAGTTATCAAGTTGTCCAAAGTCTTAAAACGGGCGTATCTTGTGACAGTTTGGCACTCTTGTTTAAATTTTATTCTTGATTTTTTACTGGAGCTTTTACGATCCACATGATACATTTATCAATATAAAGCATTTAATGAATAAGTTAAAAAATGCCAAAATCTGTGAAAAGGCCCCTTTAAACTCTCGTCCTAAAGAGTTGTTTGTGAATTGAAAATTGAGACATGGGGGTACCAGTTTTTTTTAAATGCATTCTCATGGCAAGGCATTCATTGCAAAACAGATTTTTCTTATTTTTTTTATATATTAAGTCTTCTCAATATTGTCTTTTTATGTCTTGTTTGTTAATCGTGGACTGGATATCTTTCTGAAGGGCTAGTGAAATATGAACCCACTCTGCATAATAATAATTATGACAGAAATATTATATTTTCAGAATCTGCAACATAAAAACCTGTCCCATGTCCGGTCCAAAAGTCGCTACATTTGTTCTGCAATGAGGTAAGTTGTACAGTTGTACATTTCTTGTAATGCAAAAACTTTTTGTTGACTTTTCCAGATATAACACTTTTTGCAATATCCAACATTTGGAAGAGCGAACTTTTAGTAATGATGTTGAATGAGCATTTATGTTTATTTGCCCGTGACATTGTCTGCTCGATCAATGACAGTATGAAATTGTTGTAGGTGGACACTGATCTAAGATACCTTTACAATTAGCTGATTGTAATTCTTGGGAATGGCAGACTATTTTCGATGTAGATTGAAAATTACTTGAAATAATTATGTAAAATTACTTGAGATAATTATGCAAGTTGAAAATTAAATGCCCATACAATTGTACACATTCTTGTGTAAAAGCAATTGTTTACTTCTTCCATGTTTATGACCCTATTTGAAGAAACTGACTAAAGATGAAGAATGTCATACTTTTGTTAAGGAGAGTTTATTAAATGGCATATCTGACATATAATTAATAATTTCATTGTGCATACTTCTATAAGAGCAAAACATATTTTTGAAAAGATTGAGATTGTCAGACACAGTTCACTGTACTTTTATATGGATGTATGTGTGTGTGAAGTCAAATGTCGAGCATAAAGTGAAAAAGTGGCAGCATGGACAATTAATGATTGCAAGTGCGTCATTGATTCGGTAAACCATAAAGCATAGGCTGAATAGTAGTTTAGGATAATGACAGGCAATTAGGTAACTGTCATTGCCTTCAGCTTGATGGTCAGGTTTTAGTTCTTTAGTAACATATCATCAGAAAAGTTAATTGCGAATTTATTCTGACATTTTAGGAACGATAATGATAAACATAGTATCTTGTGAACTCAACACTGTGTTATTCTCAGATTATATGAGTCGCGTTCTGAGAAAACAGGGCATAAGACATGTGCGTAAAGTGTCGTCCCAGATTAGCCTGTGCAGTTCTCACGGGCTAATCAGGGACGACACTTTCTGCCTAAATTGGATTTTTGCTAAAGAGACTTCATTTAAATGAAAAATGTCATAAAAGCAGAAAGTGTCATCCCTGATTAGCCTGTGCAGACTGCACAGGCTAATATGGGATAACACTTATCGCACATGCATTATGCCCAGTTTTCTCAGAACACGACTTGTATGTTGCAGTGGGGTAGTGGATATGGTTTCCTCCTTGGGATCAGGAGGTCACTGGTAAGATCCCCACTGGGAGACATGTTGATCTCCCCCCAAAACACCAAGCGCTGGTTTTATTGCCAGGAGCCTTCCTTCGATCTCCCCCCAAAACACCAAACGCTGGTTCTATTGCCAGGAGTGTTCCTTCGATCTCCCCCCAAAACACCAAGCACTGGTTCTATTGCCAGGAGTGTTCCTTCGATCTCCCCCCAAAACACCAAGCGTTGGTTCTATTGCCAGGAGCGTTCCTTCGATTTCCCCCAAAACACTAAGCACTGGTTCTATTGCCAGGAGCGTTCCTTCGATCTCCCCCCTAAACACCAAGCGCTGGTTCTATTGCCAGGAGCGTTCCTTTGATCTCCCCCCAAAACACCAAGCACTGGTTCTATTGCCTGGAGCGTTCCTTCGATCTCCCCCCAAAAACACCAAGCACTGGTTCTATTCCCAGGAAACAAACTCAAGACCGTTTAATTAAGGCTAAGGTTTTCAATGCAGTTGTGATAAAAATAAATTGGTTTATCTCAGATAAGAAGTTAACAAGTTATATATGATTATTCTGCAAATTCACTTTTAGAAATGAAATTTCAGTTTTGCAATTTTCTTTATTTAAACCATCATAAATATTTGAATTTTAATTAATTTCAATCCATGTACTCCTAGCTTATTATGCCAATATAAAAGACATTGCTTACCGCAAGAGGTGTGCATCTCTTAATGAAAATTGCTTTTCAGTCTAGTTAACTGTTTTTGGCTCACCGGAGCACAACGTGCTCGTGGCTCGTGGTGAGCTTTTGAGATCACTTTTTGTCCATTGTGCATAGTCCGTCGTCAACATTTTTCCTTGTTAACACTCTAGAGGCAACAATTTTTGTCAGATATCTTGGTCGAGTTTGAAACTGGATCATGTGAGGTAAAAAAACTAAATTAAAGAAAACGCTTGTTAACACTCTAGAAGTCACATTTATTGTCCAATCTTCATGAAACTTGGTCATTACATTTGTCTTAATGTTTTTCAAAAATGGTTTTGCTTGGTTGAGAATCTTCTTGTAAATTGGTAAGAATATATGTTCTTATGATAGCTCGACTGATTTCGAAAATCGTTCCAGTCCTTTATATGGCTATAGTTAAACCTTGTTAATACTCTAGAAGTCACATTTTTGGTCCAATCTTCATTTAAATTGGTCAAAACATTTGTTCGTATGACATCTCAGCTGAGTTTGAAAATGGTTCTGGTCTGTAGAAAAACATGTCTGCCAGGGGGCGGGGAAGTTTTCCTTATATTGCTGTAGTGAAACCTTGTTAACATTCTTGAAGTAACACTTATTGTCCAATCTTTATGCCCCCCTTCAAAGAAGAGGGGGTATATTGTTTTGCACATGTCGGTCAGTCGGTCCGTCCACCAAATGGTTTCTGGATGACAACTCAAGAACACGTAGGCCTAGGATCATGAAACTTCATAGGTACATTGATCATGACTGGCAGATGACCCCTATTGATTTTCAGGTCACTAGGTCAAAGGTCAAGGTCACAGTGACTCGATATAGTAAAATGGTTTCCGGATGATAACTCAAGAATGCTTAGGCCTAGGATCATGAAACTTCATAGGTACATTGATCATGACTTGCAGATGACCCCTATTGATTTTTAGGTCACTAGGTCAAAGGTCAAGGTCACAGTGACTCGAAACAGTAAAATGGTTTCCGGATGATAACTCAAGAATGCTTAGGCCTAGGATAATGAAACTTCATAGGTACATTGATCATGGCTGGCAGATGACCCCTATTGATTTACAGGTCACTAGGTCAAAGGTCAAGGTCACAGTGACTCGAAACAGTAAAATGGTGTCAGGATGATAACTCAAGAATGCTTACGCCTAGGATCATGAAATTTCATAGGTACATTGATCATGACTGGCAAATGACCCCTATTGATTTTCAGGTCACTAGGTCAAAGGTCAAGGTCACAGTGACCTGAAGCAGTAAAATGGTTTCTAACGTATTCACACAATGGCTGCCACTTCAACTGACAGCCTATTTGGGGTGCATGCGTGTTTTACTAACAGCCCTTGAGAGCAGTAAAAAAAGGACTGCGCTATTGCTTGTTTTGATTCCTGATCAAGTTTTGTTTTCTGGTGGGTTTATGGCCTTGGTTTTATAAGCTTATGGTTTTGAAAGTTTTAATCCAAAAGAAAGTATACAAAACATATCAAAATATCATTAAATTTGCTGTTGTAAATTATGCATAATGGTGTAAAGTACTGTTGAAGTATAATTGAAGGGAAGTAACTGAGTGTTGTTTATTGCAGAAAAGCATTCATGTCCTTGGTCAGTAGTACACTAATGTGTTAAGTATGTGAACTATCGTTAAAATGGTTTTCACAAAGTTGAAAGACTGATTATTAGCTTGAATTATGTAAGGCTGGGCGGCAGGCGATTTAAATAGTAGATGTCCGGTAAAAAACTTAAGTTTGTGTTTACCAATCTATATGTAAGTTTGCATATAGAAAGATAGTATGGAGACCTTGCTTTGGATTGTATTTCTGATTTGTTGGGTAAAGGTCACTGTCAGTAATAATGGAACTCAGTGGTTCTCACTCAGACATATGGTCGAACAGTAAACAAAAAATCCATTTGACCTGCTTCAAAGTTGTAAGACTAAACTTAATTTAATACAACATGAAATACTTATCCTAAGGAAAAATGCCCTGTCTCCTGGCGGCCATGTTTTTCATCCAACCTCAACCCTTTTCAAATTTGTCCAAGATATCATTGGCACAAATCTTCTGACCAAATTTCATGAACATTGGACAGTTAATGTGGCCTCTAGAGTGATAATAAGGCAAATGTTGACGCTGCACAACGGTCGATGAACAAAAGGCGATCACACAAGCTCACCATGAGCATGTTGTGCTCAGGTGAGCTAAAAACACTGTGCTTGAGAAACATCAGAGACATAAGAAAGATAAGAAAATATTTATAGTTGTATTCATATCCATTAAATGATGATCCCAGATGGTCTGAAGCCCATCAATAAAGTCTGGAGATAATAATATCTTATATATAATATCTTATTCTATTGTCATTGTATGTGCTTTTCAGAGCCATCATAAACAACAGTCATCGAGAGATGTTCACAGACCTAGGTGTCAGGGACTCTAGACCGCAATGGACATCAATTGACAATGGACAATGGTCTCAAGACAGGTCAAGAAACCTATACAGACTGCATACAGATCACCAGAGGGATAGATGGAACACATTTCGCATCTCACATCGTGAACGGTCACATCCATATCCGTCTGCGACAGCGTTAAGAGAACGTAGAGGACCAGCAGATGTTGAATGCAAGGAGAGGTCTCAGCAGCAGCCAGGTTGGCAAGGCAACGATGCGTTGTTTAAACATCAAGTGAACTGTCTGTCAGGAAAGATGGTACCTCGAGTTGATCGTGGCTTTGTTAGAATAAACAACAGCTGCCTTAGAGAAAGGAGTATAAACAGTTTTTCTGTTAGGATCAGTGATTATTCTGTAAATAATCAATTTACCCTGAATGAGCAAAAACTATCACAGAAAGGTTTATTTGTCAACAATATACAATCTAACCAAGGTTTGTGCGCAGAACAATGTAAGAGGTTTGACCAGATGCCTGGAGTAGAACCACAGTGGACTGTGGAAGAAGAAATGTGTCGTGGGATTGTGCCATCATCACAAGAACTTCAGCCAGTCTCACAGCAAATTCCCATGTCCCTATTGGTATTGCCACCACCACCTCCACCTCCAGTATCCCCTGTGATCCCTGTAACTTCTGGGACCCACTCCTGCCCTAACTATGGTGAAGGTAACTGTGTAGCTTTTAAGATGGCTTGTTCTGTGATGCAACCAAACATGAGGCATTCAAAAGCTGCTCCAAGTTTATTAGTTCGGAACCAACCAGTTTTTGCTACAGGCGTGCCTCTGTCAGAATCAGGTGAAGATTGTAACAGGCATTTAACTGGACCAGATTGTGAGAACACATACATTCCACCAGTGGAAGCTCAGGATGAAGATATTAGACAGGCTCTTCCTGTTAGCCAATCCACCACAAGTATAGGTAAAACATTGTCAGGAGCTGTAGCAAATTCCAGGAACACTCATTCAGACATGCATGCTGTGAATTCTTACGCATCATTTGAACACACAAACATTCAAGACATGAACAGTAAAAGCAGTAAAGAGAGTGGTAATGAATCTGTCGCAGAACGTGTCTGTGAGACACCCAGGTCTTATTTCGAACCTTTGGCTTTGTCTGTAGAACTAATTCCTTTGCCTAGTCAGTATGATAAGCACTGTGCTCATGGTACAGATATTGAAAGAAGTTGTTCTCGTAGGGATTGCTGGGAAAAAGATAAAAACATGTTTCGGCCTTGGGAATCACAGTCAAATAGTTTAAAAACAAACAGGGATAATTGCGATCATGGTAGATTTTTGTGTAAAAGTAATACAACTTCAAAATGTGATTGGCCAGTTGAGATGAATAATGAGCAACAACGTGTAATAAAAAGTAAAACAGAGGTACATAATAGATCAGCTGTTGATACTGGCGAAAGAAAAATGGACCAGACACATAAAGCTTCCCTCTCAAAGTCATCTGATAGCAGCCGAAAGGAATATGACCACATATCAAGAAATGAAGATGCAAAAACACAAATTTCACGAGAAAATACATGTGTACAAAAAGCTGATTCCACATCAAAAAAAGCTTTCAAACGTAAATCTGATGGAACCAGAGGAAGTAAAAAGGGCCTAAAGCCAATTGATATCTGCCAGAAATACAAGCTTAGTTCAGTTGGAATGCCATCTATTGACACAAGGTTATGTTCCTTGAGTACCGCAGCTTACCCAAGAGTAAATACATCTTTTGGTTCACTCTCCACTGTTGCAAGACCAAGCATTTGTCTTCGTAATAATATCATTGAATCATACAGAGAGTTCAAATTAACTTCGGAACTTTTTGCATTAGGAAAGGTAGACAAAAACATGAGGAATTATCATCTTTCTCAGGCAAAATCTGAGTCATCAAATAGTTTGAAGAGAAAGAAAGAACATGACATTCCTTTCAGTTTGGATTCAAAGAAGTTGAAAGTTAACACAACTGATAAAGAAATTGATTTCAGGTCCATACCAGTGTCTTTAAATTCCGAAAAGGCTACAAAGCAAACAAACAAGGATGGACGTTATGTTTCCAGGGAATCAAAATTACAAGCTATGCATCCAAAATTGCGCCATAAATTGCCAGAAAACAGATCATTTGTATGCCAAGATAGTATTGACACAGTTAAGAAGTTTGTTGGAGATGGAGATGCGACAGTGCGTGAATTGTCAAGAAGAGCCAATGTGACTAGTTCAAATGAGATTGACAAGTCACTTAAGATAGGCAAAGATAGGAAATTGGAAGAGAGGAGTTTCAATGGAAATAAAAACCGCGAAAGGTTTGTTCATATATCACTGGACAAGTTTGAGCTGAAGACAAAACTAAAGTCTACTGCAAGATCTAGTAATCCCAATAAGAAAGTACCTGATATTAGACTCACCGATTTAAAATTACATTTACTCGATAAAGGTTGCCAAGCTGCTAAGAAAGGGTTATTAATGAGGTGGAAATCAAAAGCTGCAGATCAGGAGGATGACAAGATGGCGGAAAAATCTGTTGACACAACCACCTGTGAATTTGAATTGGCTAAATCCCAAGACACTTCTGAACGTGTTAAGCCAATAACTGATACTTTGGTTGATACCTCTGCATGTTCTGCAGAAAACATTGCGTCACTGTTTGGAGCTGAATTAGAAGTGGGCAATTTTGATGGAAGCCAATCCTCGAAAGCTGTGATTGAGGCACCCAGTTCCTTTTCATTACAATCGTCTACAAGCAGGGCAATATCACAGAGTTTACATGGTATGATAATATCCAATACTGAAAGGTGTAAAAGTTCAGTGGAGAAGGAAAGATGTACTGAAAATGTTCTTGATATTTGTGACAGTACTGGCTTAGTTGAAGGCATTGACAAGAGTGATTTAGATGACACACATGAAGTTAATGAGTGCATAATTTATACCGGTTCTTCAAGTACTGGAACTGAAACAAGTAGTTGTATGATCCTGAAATCTGCTGAAGCTTTTGGCCAGTCAAATGGGTCAAATGAGAGTCCTCAACCAGTGGTTGCTAATGAATGCACATTTCAGGTTGCCAAACAATTAGTATTTGAAGTTAATGCATGTAATCCTGAATATGAACAAGTGGTAAATGATAGAAAATTAGACAAAGCTGTTTGTTATAATCAGTTGGAGTTAGATCAGACCAAACTGGAAAACAATTGTACATCAGAAATTGTATGTGAAACAACTCTCATTAATGAAGATGAAAAATATTTGCAAGCAAGGAAAGAGTTGTCAAGTATTAACCAACTACCCAACAAGTCAGATTGTAAAATGCTTCCACCCCTTTTGCCTTTATGTGGCTCTAGCTCCAGTGTTTGGTACTGTCCAACTCTAGAGGATTTCTGCAACTATAGAAAGTCAATGGTAGAACGGATACAAGCAGATGGGGGAGATGGTAAGTTTCAAACTGAAGACATTCTTTCAAGCCCAGAGCAAACAAGTTTGTCTGATAATCAACAAAAGGCATGTGCAACAACAACTAAAATTATTGAAACAGAAACGAGTAAAGAAAACCTTACCACAGAGATATATACTGCAACACCTTTGCATGAAAGTTCTTTTGATACTTCATGCTCATATGGAGAAGAGGTCTTGAATGCTTCAATAAGTAGTTCCAACTCGAGCAAATCTGAAAATGTCAACTGTTCTCAAAATGAAACACAAACAAAAGACAGTATTTTTGACAAGAATAGGCATGCCATGTTCAGTGCTGCTGAAAATGATGATTTCTTAAACTTGGCTGAATCTAATGATGAGATTCTTGAAAACATTGTTCTCAATATGTATGAAGACTCCAATTTAATCCAAGACCTGTCTGATGACTTTGCTAAAGGTGATAACTTTGAATTCAATGATTTTCATGATAAACCAGAAACTTCAGCAGCTGATCTTGAGTCTGTTATGCCAAACAGTAATCCTGAACACGAAGCAAGTGAGGATCCAGTTGAAATCCAAAAATTGAGTGAAGGGTATGAAAAGGGTTTTGCTTTATCTGAATGTGATGGATTTACATTGCAATTCAATAGAAATAATGCTGGTGCAGATTCCTTTAGAAATCAACACAATGAATCTAATGACCAACAAGAGAACATTCCTTCAAAAAGAAGGCATCCTAAATTTGAAAAGAAATTCCCGTTTAGTTTGCCTAAAGCAAAAGCAAAACCAAGTGAGCTAGAGCTGCTGGCATCTGCTGAAAAATTCTTACAGGATTTTGACAAAAAGAACAAAAGAACCCGCCATGAAAGCAAAAGGGTGGATCAATCACAAAATGAATGTCAACCTTCAGAATGTGTTAAGGAATCTAAGAATACCAAGGGGAGCCAAATAAAGGATGAGCCAGTCAAAAGAGTGACCAGAACACATACTGCTACTATGAAGAACAAACAGTCAAAAAATATAGTTGGATGGGAAGATTCATCTGGTGGAAAAGGTATCAGTGATACAAGAGGTCCTAAAGAAACGAAAAATACAGCCAAAAGTAAAAAAGATGATGCATCTAAGAAGACAGTTGAGAAAGATTTGGTAGCTCTACCAAAACTACCAACATTAAAATTAAAATCACTTAAGCATATCAACCAAAAGAAGATGTGGTCATTCAAAGAAGCTACCAATATTAAGTCAACAGAATCTGCTATCTCAAACAAAGAGGACGACACAATGTCAGATTCAGGTATGATGAAAAATTCTAAGAAGTCCAGAACAGAGATGGAACAATGTGGTGGTGGAAAATCAGACCCTGATAATGACTCAAGAAATAGTAACCAAAGTGCTGATTCAGAGGACCTAAATGAAAAGAAGAAGCAGTTTCTGTCTCAGGTGCTTACGTGTAAAGTGTGTGGCCTTGTAGGAGAGCGCAAGGAGGAGGTTGACCAGCACTACCTGCGGCAGCATCCTGGCTGGTGCCTGTCCTGCAGCAAGCTGTTTGAATCAGTGGTAAGAACTAGTATGAGCCTCATCCTGCAATCATTAAAACCTGTGTAAAATGTCTCAGATTTGCCGGTGCAGTCCACACAGGCTAATCTGAGACAACACGTTACCCTTTAAAGGTATTTTTTGTTGAAAGGAAGTCTCTTCTTAGCAAAAATCTAGTTTAAGCGCAAAGTGTCATCCCTGATTAACCTATGCAGATTCCAGAGGCTAATCTGGGATGGTTCTTAATCTCATGCATGAATTACAGTTTTCCCACAATGAGGCTTTTATTATGTCACTCTAGACAGGTAACATTAAGCATTGCACTTGCACCTCCGTTTGTCCTGAAATTTTGATCAAACTTTTACTCTGCTCTTTATGAGGCAATTTAAAATAAAAATATTATGGTTATAGACTAAACAATCAGTGACCTTCACCTTAGATCTTTATCTCAAAATCCAACTGGTTAACTTCCCTTAAGACTAACAAGCATACAATACTGATTTATAATATCCTAAGTGTTCTCTAAATACTGAGTGGAAATAATTTTCATTTTACCTTTATATTTGAGCTGTTGAACCTGAAAGTGTTAGTCATCTTCCTATCCTCAAGAGTAACCAGCATAATTAAATACTGGGTGTATTTATATTTAAGACATCAACTTTTTAATAAAACAATTGCTGATATGAATAGCTTTTCTGCAAGTTAGGAGAGCATACATGTCTTACAAACATTTCCTATTATTGCAGGAACTGCTGAATCTTCACAAAAAGCGTAACCATGACGTTTTAATCTGCTGTGGTGTCTGCAATTCTGTCTTCTGCTACAAGGCTCACTACATGCGCCACATGACATCTTCCATTCATGCCAAGAACCTAAAAGAGTTCCAAAAACGTCGTCAGCAGCAGCAACGAGGCTTGTTGCACACTGTAACCATCAGCAGCGATGATGAAAATGGAGAAGAGAGCCATCCTAGAAATGTGAACCATGAAGAAGAGACAATCAAGAGAAAATTTGATATTAAGGATGGAAAAAAGACGCTAAAGAAACAGAAGACTCACGAGAAGGACCCAAAGTTACATAAAAATGCTGCTAAGAGAGTTTTTGATCCAAAGGGTGAGACAACTGAGGATGGTTTAGTATTATGTTTAGCTTGTCAGAAATATTATAAATATTTCAACAAGCATTTGAAATCCCAGATGCACGAGAACAATGTGAATTCGATTGTTATTGAAGACAGCGATGAAAGTGAACTTGATGAAGAAAATGAAGATAAAAGCATAGAGAAAGAAATAGATGAGGTCATCTCATTGAAATCTAGCCCACATGCATCAGAGACATCTTGCACATATAATTCAGATGCTACAGATTGGGAAGATGGTTCAGCTGAACAGTCTCAGCATTCAGGGACTTTGAACTGTGGAATGGATAGTGAAAATGGTGAGAAAAAATGCATCATCTGTTAGAAAAGTATTTAATACTAAAAATATTAACATGTTCGGCTTGAATGTCTTTTAATATACATTAGCCACAGTCTGAGAAAACAAGACTTAATGCATGTGCATAAAGTGTTGTCATTAGCATGTGCAGTTGGCACAGGCTAATCATGGACAACACTTCAGGCCTAGACTGGCTGTTTGTTCTGCAGAGACTTCAATTTAACGATAACTCCATAAAAGCACATGCATGAAGACCTTTTTTCAGAAGTGCAGCTCAAGTCCTTTAGAACTCCAATTTCATGGTCTTTGCAGTATGGTCATGACTATTACAGAATGCCTGTCAAACTTTTGACACTAGGAACCTTATTTATAAACTAAACTTAAGAATTAGATTTTTTTTTAAACCGACAACTAGACAGTGAAATGTCAAACACTTGTTGGAGTTGCCCTTACTCTTGAACATTTAGGTTATATAATAAATGTTCTCATACTGGTATGCTTTGTTTCAGTGCTGGAGGAGGGATGCTATGATGTCGTTATATAATAAATGTTCCATACTGGTATGCTTTGTTTCAGTGCTGGAGGAGGGATGCTATGATGTCGTTCAGAATCGCAACATCCTGAAATTAAAACTAAGACCTGTTAACACAGTTGATCTCATTAAGGCTAGAGACCACAAGGCCAAAATGTGCAGTCCTGCGTTACTAATCAAAAACATCTCTGCAGACATGAACAATAATGAGCATTGTCAGATTTACAGGTTTCCAAGTGATAGAGAAGAAAAAGATACGTCAGTCAGTACCAACAAAATAGATATAAACATAGTAAAAAGTGCGGGATCTAATGTTATTGAAATTATAGATAATCTTGCAGCAGACAACAGTGACACAGAAATGATCTTCGAAGGCGTTGACATGGACTGCTCCAAACATTTCTATTCGTATCATGACAATGACATTGATCAGGATTGTATGTACACATGCAGTAGTGCGGTAGATGATCCAATCCTAGAAGGGTTCTGTGTGATTGAGAATGTTGAGACTTTGAGTAAGGAGAGTTTTAGACTTGATGGTAACAACGAATCAGCTGGGAACAGGTGTGGCCTTGATCCCTTAGTGGATGTCAGTACAGACACAGGTGAAATGATTGAAATGTTAGCACAACAAATTGAACAGAATTTACCAAGAACGAGCTTGTAACTGTTCTTTTTTAATCATAGTTTGATTTAAACGGTATGTAATGGTTTGGGAGTGTTGTTAAAACAACTTTATTTCCATATTCTTATTGATGTATCATTTGTCATGATTTGTGCTTTGCTTTTGTTGATTTATACTCGTTATACCGGGTATTTAGATGGTGATTTTAAGATGCATTTTTTATTTTGTTAACATTTTGTAATCAGGTACTTATTTCGGTTGGTGAATATATTATTGCTAGAAAACATGGCAATTTGTTTTTGAAATGTTTTTGCTTAAAATAAGATTGGTATTATAAGTGAATTTTATTTCAATTTGATGTTGTTTTTAAGTAAGTGTTTTTGTTACTCTGGTGGTGTTTTGTTTCAAATGTAGAAATTTGTTTAAAAAGCACCAGTAGTAAGTTGCTTGTGAGTCACACAGTTTTATGCATTAAGTACACTCATATTTGTTACTTTAAGACATGTTGTTGTTTTAGCTTTGTTTTAAGCACAGACTGCATTCAATAAAACATTACATATACAATAGCAACTCATATAAATACATATATGTAATTTATATCACATAATGTAGAGGGTGTTCTGTAATAGAGGATGCATTCAAAATATCTTTCCAAGCAAGTTCCAAACTTCATATTTATGCCCCCCTTTGAAGAAGAGGGGGTATATTGTTTTGCACATGTCGGTCCGTCCACCAGATTGTTTCTGAATGATAACTCAAGAATTCTTACGCCTAGGATCATGAAACTTCATAGGTACATTGATCATGACTGGCAGATGACACCTATAAATTTTCAGGTAACAAGGTTAAAGGTCAAGGTCACAGTGACTCGAAACAGTAAAATGGTTTCCTGATGATAACTCAAATATGATTAGGATTAGGATCATAAAACATCATAGGTACATTGATCATGACTGGCAGATGACCCCTATTAATTTTCAGGTCACTAGGTCAAAGGTCAAGGTCACAGTGACAAAAAACGTATTCACACAATGGCTGCCACTACAACTGACAGCCCATATGGGGGGCATGCATGTTTTACAAACAGCCCTTGTTATGTGTTCTGAGCTGAACTTTTTCCCTTTCCATACAAAATTTATGTTTAGTACAGAAATGGCATACAATTTAATTAACATATGCAGTGTTTTATTTAGAGATTCTTCTTTTCCATATAGTTGTATCTTCTATAAATAGTGTTAATGTATGTTCTACTTTATGAAAGAAATGCTTGTATGAGTACAGGTTGCTTGTTGACCATCTTTCTCTGTGAATTTTAGAGTGTTAGAAGTATTTTGATACTGATCTGATATTTTATGTGTACATTGATTTATGTTTTTTATTCTGCATAGGGAGCAGATTGTTTAGCTTATTTGTTTTTGATACTGATCTCATATTTAACATGTTGATTTGTTTTATGTTTAATGTTCTGCAAAGGAAGCAGATTATTGTTAAGCTTACTTTTCTATTGTGATTTATTCATTGATATTTTTCTTTTTATTACAATACATGTTTAGTTTCGCTTTTTAAGTTTCACATTGGCACTGCTTGTTTTATACTCTATTTGAGATGACGGTTTTAAAAGAAATTTTGAACTAGAAATGGCGCGGCAGAGGCCGACGCGTATCCCCACGCCGAATGTTTGACCTAGGTGTGCCCCAGGGTTGGTAATGGGGCCATGCATAGCTGAGATTGACCGTATTGTCATAAGAGAAGTTCATCATCAATTAGAAGTGAATTGGTGTAGAAATGAAGAAGTTATAGTAAAAGGCAATTTTGGGTGGGTGTGACATATGTGGGCAGGGCGCCCCAGGGTTGGTAATTGTGCCATGCATAGTTGAGATTGACCGTATTGTCATAAGAGAGGTTCAGTATCAATTTGAAGTGAATCGGTGTAGAAATGAAGAAATTATAGTAAAAGGCAATTTTGTGTGGGTGTGGTCTATGTGGGCGGGGCGCCCCAGGGTTCGTAATGGGGCCATGCATAGTTGAGATTGACTGTATTGTCATAAGAGAAGTTCAATATCAATTTGAAGTGAATCGGTGTAGAAATGAAGAAATTATAGTAAAGGCAATTTTGGGTGGGTGTGGTCTATGTGGGCGGGGCCCCAGGGTTGGTTATGGGGCCATGCATAGTTGAGATTGACCCTAATGTCATAAGAGAAGTTCAGTATCAATTTGAAGTGAATCCGTGTAGAAATGAAAAAATTATAGTAAATGGAATTTTTTGGTGGGTGTGGCCTATGTGGGCGGGCGCCCCAGGGTTGGGATTGGGGCCATGCATAGTTGAGATTGACCCTAATGTCATAACAAAAGTTCAGTATCAATTTGAAGTGAATCCGTGTAGAAATGAAAAAATTATAGTAAATGGAAATTTTTGGTGGGTGTGGCCTATGTGGGCGGGGCGCCCCAGGGTTGGGAATGGGGCCATGCATGGTTGAGATTGACCGTATTGTCATAGGTGAGGTCCAGTATCAATTTGAAGTGAATCGGTGTAGAAATAAAGAAGTAAATGTAAAATAACCTAAAAAAATGAGTGATAATTTCTGACGCGGCCCCACCCCAACCCCTATAACTTTTGACCCAGGGGTCAGATCAAAATTCCAAATAGTGCAGGGTCGCACATATGCTCATAGCTACCATGTGTGTAAATTTCAAGGTTCTAGTGCTTTTAGTGTAGGAGGAGATAGTGGCCAGGACGGACGGACAGACGGACAGACGGACGGACAGACGGACGGACGGACGGCGGAGATCACCACAATATCCCCACCTTTTTTTCAAAAAGCGTGGGGATAATAAAAGAAGATCAGTTTAAATTTGTTTGCATTTTGTGTATTTATTGGTATTGTTTAAATTGACACATAGAATCTCTAGCATTAGCCAGATACTTTTTGATACTCAATTAGACCCCTTCCACCTCAATCCATGTTTGGTTCTGATTGTCATGTGTTTACATGATAAATGACTACAAAACACTAAATGGGCAATGATTGTCTATTTATCATAAGTTACCATGTATAACTTGCAGTTTTTTACTTCTAATTTTTGAATTGAAAAGTGAGTGCACGTTTTAAATTGATAAATGCCATCATTGCTGCTTAATTGCGAAAATTCATAATGTAATCATAAGTAATCATAATAGCCGCCCTTTTTAGCTCTATTTTCGAACAAAATGAGAGATATACTGATCGCCACGGCGTCGCCGTTGGTTAAAGTTTTGTGTTCAGTCAAATCTCAAATTTGGAAAATTTCCTTATGGCAACAAGACAATTGTGTAGGTCAAGGTGCATGACTCTGTCAGCATTATTTTTAGAGTTATGCCCTTTTTTATACTTAGAAAATTGAAAAATTGGTTAAGTTTTGCGTTTAGGTCTATTTTATTTCTTATGTATCAAAGCTATGGCTTTCATACTTGCAACACTTACTAACTATCATAAGGGGACTGTGCATGCAAAGTAATGTAACTCTGACTGGCATTTTGACAGACTTATGGCCCCTTTTATACTTAGAAAATTGAAATTTTGATTAAGTTTTGTGCTTTGGTCCATTTTACTCCTAAAGTATCATAGCTATTGCTTTCAGACATGGAACACTCGCTAACTATCATAAGGGGACTGTACAGGGCAAGTTACATAACTCTGGTTGGCCTTTTGACGTAATTATGGCCCTTTTTTGACTTTGTAACTTTATTTAAATTTTTTGTTTAGATGCACTTTACCTCTAAAGTACCAAGGCTATTGCTTTTAAACTTCAAATACTTTCTTACTATCATGAGGGTACTGTACCTGGCAAGTTGAATTTGACCTTGACCTTTGAATGGCCTTGAATCTCGAGGTCAAATAAATAAGTGTAGCTTTAATTGCTATAACTTATTTATTTAGGATCAGATTTGATTCATACTTTGACAAAACAACACTTACCTGACATACCACAATGGACTCCACCCAAACCATCCCCCACGCCCCACCCCAGAATCCCCTATCCCCCCCCCAAAAAAAAAAATAATTTGTTTTCTCTTTTTTATGCCCCCATATAGTGATCGCACCGTCCGTCAATCCGTCCGTCCATCTGTCTGTCCATCACACTTTGCGTTTAGGTTTCGAAAAATGCTCGTAACTTCTATGTCGCTTCATATGTAACCTTCATATTTGGTATGCATGTGTATATGGACAAGGCCTTTCCATACGCACACAAATTTTGACCCCTTTGACCTTAACCTTGAACTTAGGGTCCGTGTTTAGGTTTCGAAATTTGCGTTTAGGTTTCGAAAACTTCTTGACTTCTATTTAAGCGATTATTGGGGGCATATGTCATCCTATGGAGACAGCTCTTGTTTTTTTCTTATTTTTGAAATATCATCTAATAAATGACCACACCCCCACATTTTTTCCCCTCTCCATTCCCCCACACACAAAAATAAATGTTTATGCCCCCGGATCGAATGATAGGGGGTATATTATTTTTGGCCTGTCTGTCTTTCATTGTATGTGTCATTCATTGTATGTGTCACAAAACTTATACGTTGGTCATAACTTTTGCAATATTGATGATAGCAACTTGATATTTGGCATGCATGTGTATCTCATGGAGCTGCGCATTTTGAGTGGTGAGAGGTCAAGGTCATCCTTCAAGGTCAAAGGTTAAAAAAAATATCAAAGCAGCGCATTAGGGGGCATAGTGTTTCTGACAAACACATCTCTTGTTGTTTTTTTAAACATGGTAAAAAAAAATTCTTATTTTTATTATATTATTTGTGAAATACCATCCAACCATCCAACCCAAGCTATTTCTATCAAACTTGAAATTTAATGTTATTAGTTTGTTTTATGTCTTTACAAATGTTCAATAGATTGTGGGAAATATACCTGAACTCAGAATCGTCTATAATGTACCACTTCTTTAAAACATAAGCGAATCAATATATTAATATGTTTCAATTATGGTTCTCTTCCAGTAAGAATATGACTATATTACAATGTACCTTGACCATATTGAATCTGAACAATATCCTCATGATGGCTTACGTTATACTTTCAAGCACTCGAAATGTCGAGCGTGCTGTTTTCTGACGGCTCTTGTTTATTCCAGAAAACTACACTCCCGGTCTGTTAATCCGTCTGTATGTAATACTTGCATGTCGGTAATACTTGCATGTCGGCTTCATATGTGCTTAACCCTTTTGTAAGATTCTAATGAAACCTTCATCAAATGATACATGTTGAAGGCTTTATGATGATGTGCAGAAGTCATGAGTTGATTATAGAAGCTCAAGGTCAAGGTTATGATCAAAGGTCAAAGGTTTGAAAAGCCATTTTTTTACGGGTCCATATCTCCAATACCAGTTAAAGGAATTTCATGAAATTTTAAGGTTAATGCGACTATGTCCAGAAGGCACGAGAAAGACATGCTGGATCCAGGTAAAATTAAATTAAATACTTAAAGGTGAAAAGTTCAAGCAACTATTGTTGTGTATGGTCCATGTCTACTTTTCTTGTTTAAAGATTAACATGAAACTTGGTTATAATATTTCGGTCATTGAGACCATTGCAGAAGGGTTGAATCAGTCGTCCTAGCACAAAGTAATATTTAGCTCGGCTGTTTCGGAGAAAACCTTGGGTATTGTCATATCCAGCTCGTCTGCCGTTTGCGTTGTGCTAAAACCTTAACATTGGCTCTAAAATCAAAGTGCTTCCACCTACAACTTTGAAACTTCATATGTAGCTGCACCTTGATGAGTTCTACACGCCACCCCCCATATTTGGGTCAATAGGTCAAAGGTCAAGGTCACTGTGACATCTAATATAAAAAAAAATCTCACAAGCTTTCATTTATTCAAAACTGCACCCGCAGCCGAGCATTGGCATCCGCTATGCGGTGCTCTTGTTTTATCATTTATATTCAATTTGGCTTGAATAAGCAGAATATAAGACGTCTTGTTACACTGGATATGTTTTCTGGTCTTAAGAATAAGTCGTTCATAAATTCAGCGAATGTATAACTCTGTTATTCTTATTGAATTGTGGTACCATTTATCCAATTCTTTTTTAGCAATATACGACCTAAGCTATTGTGATGTGCCTTTTGCGGCCAGTATAGTTAACACATCTGTATTGATATGCCCCGTAAAAGAAGTTTACCTCACGACTGTCAGTAGACTCTTTAGTTTCTGCACGATGTCTTAAAACCTTGTTTAATGATTTTGTTTTTGATCAAACAAAAGTGCCCAAAAAATCAATAGTTGAGTCTTGTTCTGGGAAAACTAGGCTTATTATGCAAGAGGGTAAAATGTCGTTCCAGATTAGCTTGTGCAGTGCGCTCCTGCTAATCAGGGACAACACCTTTCGCCTAAACTGGATTGCTGTTTTAAACAGACTTCCTTTAAATGAACAATTTCAAAAAACCATAAAGCGTTGTCCTTGATAAGACTGTATAGACTCTTCAAGCCAATCTGAAATTACGCTTTAAGCCCAGTTTTCCCATGATGCAGCTCATTTGATAACTGCATATTGGACAAGCTGATTCAACAATTATTCAACAAAGCTACAGCTCAGTCAAGCCCACACATTAGTTGCAAGTTAGTTGATTGTAAGTTGAATTGGGCAGGCTATTTTTCCTGTTATGGCTATAGTAAAACCTTGTTAACACTCTAGAGGCCGCATTAATTGTCCAAGCATCATGAAACTTGGTCATAAGATTTGTTTCGATAATGAGTTAAAAAATTGTTCTGGTTTCTTGAAAAACATGGCAGCCAGGGGGCAGGACATTTTTAGCTCACTTGAGCACAATGTGCTCATGGTGAGCTTTTGTGACCGCCTTTTGTCTGTCATCAGTGGTGGGTGGTCAACATTTGCCTTGTTAACACTCTAGAGGCCACATTTATTGTACGATCTTTATTAAATTCGGTCAGAAGATATGTGCCAATGATGGCTTGGACATTTCCAAAATGGTTCTAGTAGCTTGAAAAATATGGCTTCCAGGTGGCGGAGCATTTTTCCTTATCTGGCTACAGTAAAACCTTGTTAACACTCTAGAGGCCATATTTATGCCCCCCTTTGAAGGAGAGGGGGTATATTGTTTTGCACATGTCGGTCCGTCGGTCGGTCCGTCCGTCCACTAGATGGTTTCCGGATGATAACTCAAGAACGCTTAGGCCTAGGATCATGAAACTTCATAGGTACATTGATCATGACTTGCAGATGACCCCTATTGATTTTCAGGTCACTAGGTCAAAGTTCAAGGTCCGGGTGACCCGAAATAGTAAAATGGTTTCCGGATGATAACTCAATAACGCTTATGCCTAGGATCATGAAACTTCATAGGTACATTGATCATTACTCGCAGATGACCCCTATTGATTTTCAGGTCACTAGGTCAAAGGTCAAGGTGACCCGAAATAGTAAAATGGTTTCCCGATGATAACTCAAGAACGCTTATGCCTAGGATCATGAAACTTCAAGGTCATTTGAAAAAAAAGTTATGAGCTATTGTCATCACCTTAAGCGTCGGCGTCCGGTTAAGTTTTGTGTTTAGGTCCACTTTTCTCATAAAGTATCAAAGCTATTGCATTCAAACTTGGTACACTTACTTACTATCATGAGGGGACTGGGCAGGCAAAGTTAGATAACTCTGGCGTGCATTTTGACAGAATTATGTGCCCTTTTTATACTAAGAAAATTGAAAATTTGGTTAAGAAAAAAGTATACTTTTTGCGATTGGGAATATAGTCGAATTTCGGCTATAAAATCGGGCCAAAAAAAACCCTGCCTAGGATCATGAAACTTCATACGTACATTGATCATGACTGGCAGATGACCCCTATTGATTTTCAGGTCACTGGGTCAAAGTCACAGTTACTCAAAACATTAAATTGGTTTCCAGGTGATAACTCAAGAATACGTAGGCCTAGGATCATGAAACTTCATAGGAACATTTATCATGACTTGCAGATGACCCCTATTGATTTTCAGGTCACTAGGTCAAAGGTCAAGGTCACAGTGACTCGAAATAGTAAAATGGTTTCCGGATGATAACTCAAGAATGCATACGTCTAGGATCACAGTGACAAAAAACGTATTCACACAATGGCTGCCACTACAACTGACAGCCCATATGGGGGGGCATGCATGTTTTACAAACAGCCCTTGTTATTTTCTGATCTTCATGAAACATGGTCAGAAGATTTATCTCAATAATATCTTGGACGGGTTCCAAAATTGGTTCCGTTTGTTTGGCAAACATGGTCATTTGGGGGCGGGGCTATTTTTCCTTATATGGCTATAGTCAAAGCTTGTGAACACTTGGTCACATTTAAAGTCTGATCTTCATGAAACTTACTCAGAATACTTGCTCTAATAATATCTTGGATGACTTTTCAAATGCTTCTTGTCGTTGAAAAAAAACTGCTGCCAGGAGGCGGGGCATTTTTCCTTATATCATTGTTATAGTAAAACTTTGTCGACACTCTAGAGGCCACATTTATTGTCCGATCTTCATGAAACTTGGTTGGAAAATTTGTCACAGTTATATCTTAGACAAGCTCGAAAATGGTTCCTGTTGGTTGAAAAACGTGGCTGCCAGGCTGCGGGGCATTTTTTCCTTACCTGACCTTTGTAAGTGTCCAATAAAATTCAAATAAAATTTCCCGCGGATGAATACACTTCATTTATTCCATTGGCTGATTTGAGTATACCACCAGAACATTGGAAACATATCCGCGTCTTTGTTACACTGTTTTACTGCATGAAACAATTTTATCTCTAATGAAAAGACTAGATAGAACAGCCTAATACTTAATTCTCGACATCAATACAGTTTGTGCGTGCACCTGTTATTTTCAGAGGATTGCCAGGGCAAAAGCGTTTATACTTAAAGGCTATGTTCTCATATTTAGTACTTACTTCCATATTCCTGTCAACATGTAAAAGTATAAAGAGCAGTGGAAGCGAGGCCTCACTTTAATGCATTGCATTTCAACCCGCGAGGTATCGGGTCAATTCGCGGCCAGTGTGTGAATGTCAGAGTTTATATACAGGTCATCACCGGAGTTCGCGGCAAGTAAAATAATCCTTATATAATAAAGACGCTATCCGTGAACTAGGTGACCTGGAGTTTTCTTTAGACCAGAATATGTTAAATGAAGATATTCAGCAATATAATTATGGTATGTCAATAATAGATTCTTAATGTGTTTTCAACAATACAATGATAAATATTATTTTTGATTAATTTAACAATAATTATTCCACTATATTGACTAATGTATTAAGCATGAGCTCGATGATTCTCGATTCTGTTAATAATCGAATCAAATAGCAATGCCCGACAAACCACTAAAACAGGTTTGTTCGAAGAACGCGCATATAAATACGGATACTTCGCGTGTGGCCGGTTGACTCATATGTTTTAATTTCACTTCCATTCTTCTTTTGGTTTTCTGTTTTGTATCTATAGGTTTATGACCAGCAATATGTAATAATGTAAAATAAGCCGCGAAAACTCCGCGCAACATCCCGTACTGCGTGTGATGCAGCTAAGAACTGCACAGAAAAAGACATTCGCTATCCTTGATCTCATTCATTGAACTATCAACGCCGTTTATCTTTTTTAAAGATATTTCTTGTTCCTAATATGGCTATAGCACTCTGAAAGGCACATTTATTGTCAAATCTACATTAAACTTGGTCAGGACATTTGTTTTAATGATTAAGGATGAGTACGAAAATTGTTCTGGTCTGTTGAAAAACATGGCCGCCAGGGGGCAGGGAATTAATCCTTATATGGCTATAGTAAAACCTTGTTAGCAATCTAAAAGTTACATTTATAGATCACTCTTAATGAAACTAGGTCAGAACATTTGTTCTAATAATAATCTGAGTTGCCAAAAACAGACCAGTTCCTTTGTATCTGAGGTGAGGGACTTTTGGCCTTTCAGGCCCTCTTGTTTAACCTTATCTTAAACATTTTGCGTATTTTCAGTTAACCTGTTAATTTACTGGTAACAATAATAGGTTAACCAGTAAATGCTTAAGTAACTTGTTTCAAACCTACGAATAAGACTTAACTTCATAAACTGAAAAACTAGATAATTTGACATAACTTTATAAATAACAGAATTATCACAGGTATAGTACAACATATATATAATTTAATTCTCTGCAACCTTTTCACTAATATTTTTTGTTCATGTACATATTCACTTATAAGTAAGACAATCCATATTGAAAACTGATTCAATCAGATCTTTTACAATAATCCCTGTAGATATTTTTTCACTGAAAATACAATAAAGGTGCAAAGTTATATAAAAGTAAAATAGTCTTAATAGTACTTCTTCCGTTTTAGATTTAATTACATTAGTAACCATTCAATTATATGTCAAGTAGTTTATCAATCTGTGCATGTCAAAACGGTTTAAACAAACATGGTAAAACACAAATTTACACTGATGTCTTTTCAAATATTGTCTTTTGTCTTAAAAGATTTAAGATAAGTCAGGTGTCTCCGACATCTTTTTCCTTTTTCTCCCAAAAGTCACTGACGCGTCGTTGGATTCCGCCATTTTCCTCGCGCCACTCTGCCTGCCACTGGCGCAACTCTTGAATTTCCGGCTCCTTTCGAACCTGTTAAGACATCTTATTATTTAAAAGTAAATTTACCCAGTAGGTAAAGTGGAGTTAAAAATAAACACAATAAGTGTCTTGTTCTGAGAAAAATGGGCTGAATGCATGTGCGCAAAGTGTCGTCCCAGATTAGCCTGTGCAGTCCGCACAGGCTAATCAGGGACGACACTCTCCGCTTTTATGGTATTTTTAGTTTCAAGGAAGTCTCTCCTTACCGAAAATCAAGTTTAGTTGGTAGTGTCGTCCCTGATTAGCCTGTGCGGACTGCACAGGCTAATCTGGGACAACACTTTACGCACATGCATTATGCCCAGTTTTCTCAGAACATGACACATATATTCCATAAGGAAAAACCAGACCAAAGTCACAATCAGATTTCCTTTTTAAAGATCAATAAACAATTGGTTTATTCAACTGTGATAGTTTAAGCAAGCTCCAACCCAAAGTTATAGAGTTTACTAATTTTACAATGTTAAAAGCATTTAACTTCTCCAACAATAAAAACAGAATTGGTTGCTTGTAAAAGCATGTTATCTTAAGACCACCAATAGTTTGTTTGTTTGGATATTTGTCATTTTCAACATTACTTCATGGCAGTTAGTTATACTACTCACACTTTTCTCAGTCACAAACACTTGGAGAATATAATTCTTTCAATGAATGACAACTACTACCTTGAATGAGAGTTAAATTTGCCAAACAAATAATCTAATGATGAATCCCCACACAAATTATGTGGAAAGCCAGAAAATAAAACATCAATCCTCAATTTTGTAGACCAGCACTCTACTGAGTCACACAAAAAACAAGTATCGTTGAAAACGATGGATGCTCCCCTTATGAAGGCGCTACGAGAAACTGTAACCAAAGAGTGACCTTGAGAAAATCTATTATTAGCCTTGGTGACCTTGACCCCAGTGACCTCAAACCTCATCAAAAGGTAGAGGTCCATGCAAGGAACCTACATGCCAAATATGTAAGAGATCTGTAAAATATTGAAGGCGCTATGTGAAACTGTAACAAAAGTGTGACGGAAAGTGTGACGGAAGGAAGGAAGTAAGTACAAACTGGCAACTACATGCGCCCCAAAAATGTATGTGGAGCATAACAATGGATGACTTAATTTAACCATTTCCCACTCAGAAGCAAAGTGAAAATGGCTAGGTGCAAACAGCGTAAAACCAGAACAACTTGCGAGTAACTCGCAGTCTGTTCAGGTTTTATGCTGTTTGCTGCCCATCAGTATCTTAGGGTTGGAAATAAAGCCTTTAAAGCTTGAATCTAGTAAGAAAGGTCTCAAGTTTTATTTAACTTTCTTAGGGACTACAAATGCGTAAAAATATGTATCTAAGTGGTAAAGGGTTAACAAGATGCTTAATGTTCCATATTAAGGATGGAGACCTCACCCTGTAGCCTCTCCAGAAGGACTGTATCTTGACAGCAGCTTCCTCCTCTGTCCAGATTAGAGACAGCGGCAATGGGGGTCTAGGACTGAAACATCAAGCCGTATGAGCCTCATTCTGGGAAAACTGGGCTCAATGCATTTGATTAAAGTTTGGTCCCAGTTTAGCCTGTAAAAAATTGAACAGGTTAATCTAAGACAACACTTTCTCCATAAACTGGATTTTTTATAATATGAAACTTCTTTTAAACGACAAATACCATACAAGTGTAAAGTGTCATTCCGGCACAGTCTTGTCTGGTATGATACTTAATGCACATGCGTTA
This sequence comes from Dreissena polymorpha, assembly GCF_020536995.1. NCBI lineage: Eukaryota > Metazoa > Mollusca > Bivalvia > Myida > Dreissenidae > Dreissena > Dreissena polymorpha. The sequence goes on from NC_068356.1 coordinate 13,266,908, forward strand.
AGCCCAGTTTTCCCAGAATGAGGCTTAGCAACATAGCAAGATGTGCCTCAGGATGCATGTTGATTTCGGTAACAATAAAAAAATACACTGGGTTTCCTGGGCATGATTTAACTGCATTGCAACAAAACAGGCAAACGTTCAGAGTATACAAAGTTACATATCATCACGGATCCAAACTTTAGCAATATCCATAATAACCCTATGTAAGCAATTTAGAATTGCTAATATTTAATAACTCACGCAGGTCAGCCAAACATATGATTTTGTGTACATAATTTAGTTTGGAGTGAAATCCCTTAACGCTGCTTACAGAAAAAACTAACAAGGCCGCTGCCACTGAAGCCAACCCTGATGCCGTTGCGTTGAATAACTTGCATTTTCTTCAAAAAGTTCAGCTTAAACCCACCTGCAATTTCTACCAATTTTTTTAATGGTGCTTGCTTGTTCAACTCTTTTTAAATGGGAAGATTGATTGATTAACCATGTCAATAAATTAAACTAATTCAGTGACAAAAATAAAAGTATTGCTTAAGTTTTAACCTTTTTATTTTAGCTCAATTGCATTGAACATCTAAGGCTTATATGAAAGCTCTTGAGTCCGTTTCTGGGACTAGAACTCTGGGACTAGAACTCTGGGACTAGAACTCTTGGACTAGAACTCTGGGACTAGAACTCTGGGACTAGAACTCTGGGACTAGAACTCTGGGACTAGAACTCTGGGACTTTAACCCTCGGACTAGAACTCTCGGACTAGAACTCTGGGACTAGAACTCTGAGACTAGAACTCTGGGACTAGAACTCTGGGACTAGAACTCTGGGACTAGAACCTGTCCTTGGTGTCTATGAGGGAGAATTAAAAACTGCTCCCACAATAAGGATCAAATCCATGACCTCTCAGTTGCTATGCGGACACCATATCCACTACACAACTGCGACTGAAGTATTTGTTGAATTCCAAATCAACACATTAGTACATGAGTTTACAAACTAGTCCATTTGACTCGTCCTATGCAGTTATCATTATCAATAATCAAATCTTAAATTATTGTAAATATTTCAGACTGGGATCCGGAAAAAATTGCAAAGTGCATAATGTCTAAAAAAGTAGCATGGTACATTTAACTTGACTTACTGATCTTTGAGCCATTCCTTAACAAATGGAATATCTTCAAGGTCTCTCTTTGATCGCTCAGCCTGATTCGGATTGTTACTGAAATTAAATGGATTATCTTCAGGGGACCGTTTCAATAAACGTCATAGTACACATTTACAATATGATACATTTTTCAAAGATGCATAATTGCGCAAGTCCATATCATATGATTATAAATTTTCAGTACTTTATTAATATCATTGGCCTCTCAAACGACATACATTTGATGAGCATGGCGAGTGAGTTCATCTACTTATTTCGATTACAAAATTCTCTTTTAAGTTAAAATTGTCGAACGATCGTTTATGAAACGGCCCCCAGGTAGGCTTCAAATTTATTCCCTGCCTCCATTAAAGTTTCTGTTTAATTAAAGGGACTTTACAAATGTTATTATTTTTTAACTTGTCATTACATGAGTTTACTAACTAAAGTACTTTTATTGATCTAAAATAACAACAAGAGCATCGCATAACGCGTGCCACGCTCAACTGCGAAAGCTTGTCAGATTTTTTTTTTTTTAGAGGTCACAGTGACCTTGACCTTTGACCTAGTGACCCAACAAGAGATGTGTTCGTCAGAAATACAATGCCCCCTACTGCGCCACTTTGAAATAAAATTTCTATTTATCATTTGGCAGGTATAGAAATCATCTCCCTTTTAAGCTTATTACTTCCCTTCGATTTTGTCCAATCCAACAGAGGGGGAGGGGGGTCTGTAGACAGTAAAAAATGACCAAGTCAGACATCACTGACAAGTTGCAACCAAGGCCTGTGGTTTATCAAAGAGAGCAGAGTTTATCATGTATCTATGGACATAAGTCCACAGGTATGTAATGAACAATACTATTAACAACTTTGTACATGAAAGAAATGATAATTATATCATTAAAAAAACCTTTAACAAATCAATCATTTGAGTTATAAATACAGTCAATCTTGTATTAAGAGACCACTCAAGGGAGTAATCAAAAGTGGTCTCTTAATAAAATGGTCTTTAAATAAAAAAGGCCATTCTGGAAGAATGCTTACCCTCAATTTTAATCTATAAGAAGGTTAATCTCTTTTGTCAACAATGATTTTAACATTTATAATAAAATGAATATAAACACAATACATAAACAATATTTTACTTATAATGTGTTTTACTTTTTCACTTATTATAAATTATCATGTATTATAAATGAATTGTGTGTACATATTTATTTGCACAAACAACATAGACAAGGAAATATTTTTCGCATTTTTTTTCACCTGACACATTATTTTCCACGTCTTCAAGCACCTCGGCTTTACGATTAAGAATGTTCTGAATTTGAGTTTTACCGACTCCAAACTCATCTGCGATTTTACGTGCACTTTTACTCTTTGACAATTCCAAAACCCGAATTTTCTCGTTCAACGTTAACACTTTTCGTTTTTACATTTTAATATCTGCATGTACGCTTATAGAAATCTGACTCGATTACATCATGAGCTGAACAAATTAAAACACGTCAATTGAAAACAAACAAACAGACCTAATTGTAAAATTTATTAAATAAATAACAATGTGATTGGCTAACAAATATCTACTAATTAGCATAAATACAAATTGGTAATGTACGGATTTCAACAGATGTTGCCGATTAATAGTTTATTTTCCGCACTTCTCAGGAAATGTTTGTCACGTACAGTGCATTGTTTCTGCACCTGTTATCTAAACTCGAGAAAAATCGGCGTTTTCTCTTAACGTTCCACATAGTAAACTATTTAAGCTGTAGACTGTGCTTAATACGTTCCTCTATTATTCAACTCAATAAATTGATACGCAGTCTACAACAATACCGGTCAGAACCGGTCAACATGACAAAGCATAATCATAATGGTTGGTGTGAAAACAAAGCAGAGGTGTAACAGTACATCTTATCGGCTTAGATAAACAATTAACACGGATTTGTCCCTGAAAGATCAATATATTAACCACTTTTACCTCCTAGTGGTCGCTTAATTCAAGATTCGGACATCAAAATACACAAAAATCAGCGGTCGCTGGTCGCGTAAGACAAAAGTCGCTTAATACAATATCATTATATAGCGAAAAAGCTCCGTGGGATTTCAAAATGGTCGCATAAGACAAAGGTCGCTTAATACAAGTGGTCGCATCCACAAGATTGACTGTAATCAAAATAATAAATCTATACAGTAAGTGTGAAAAGAACTTCAATTCTTGGTAAGGAAATATATAATATGAGATTTATAATTATATAAATTACTTCCCTTGAAAATAATTGTCTCTAACAAATCTCTATTTTTAGTAGCAAATAATTAAAAGCCACTACCGTGACTGTAGATTCACCACTCAAAATTTGCAGCTCCATGAGATACACCTGCATGCCAAATTTATAATGTGGCTATGTTTAATATTGAATAATTATCTCCCTTTAAAGCTTATTACTTCCCTTAAATGTGTATTTTTTACCGTAGACCTTGAAGGATGACCTTGACGTTGACTTTTTACCACAATGTGTTTGTCAGAAACACAATGCCGCTTACTACACCGCTTTGATTTATTTAACAAAAATATATACGTGGGCAGGTCAGATAACTATGGCCATTTAAAGCTTATTACTTCCCTTGACTTTGTTTTTTTGACCCTAGACCTTGAAGGATGATGTTCACCTTGAAATTTTACCACTCAAAATGTGCAGCTCCATGAAATACACATGCATGCCAAATATCAAGTTTCTATCTTCAATATTCAAAAAGTTATGGCCAATGTTAAGGTTTTAGCATGACGCCTACAGCGGACGACGAGCTAGCTATGAACATAGCTCGGGTTTCTCCGAAAACAGCCGTGCTAATAAAAACTAATAAAAAAGTTGAATAAATGTGTTAGCAAAGTCTAACAAGGTACCATGGGGCAACAGGATCGATCATATGTTTGCAAATTACAGGGTACCGACAGCTTATGCTTGATAATTTGTTCAATATCAATAGATGACTATCCATTTAAAAAACATAATAGAAACCACAGGTACTCAAAAAAATTGTGTTGGTCCTAATATATATAATAAGAAATTACATGTATACACAAGGACCTAAAAACAATTGTCAAGTACCTGTGATAGAAACTACATTTTATAATATTCTTATTTATGAGTCTTATTTCACCTGATTGAATACAAGGTTTACTATCATTTTTTTAATTAATGCTTTAAAGAGCATTTTCATTTTACCAATTTATCAGTTAACAGGTCCCTTTAGTCAATAGTAAGGTAAACACAAAAATATTATGGCAAGTTATTGCTCAAATCAATACTGAGCAATTTGATAAGCTGTATACAAAATTAAAAATTTCAATCAGTCTTCTATTTCACTCAATGTCACAATATGTGTATTATAAATTAGTAATAACTGGAAACATACTTGTACAAAAACTGTGTTAAGAAGTCCAGAGCATCAAATTTTGTTCTCTTCCTCTGAAATTACAACAAGGCATGTCACAGCACTTCATGATGTATGCAACAAGCATCCGCGCAGTCTGATCAGGAACTAGCCTGTCCACATATGACAACACTCAATCTTGCTTAACTTTCATGGGGACAGCATAGCTCCTGACCAGATTGCGCAATTGTGAAGGCTTGTCTGGAGCTACACTGGCAGCATATGACATAAGACCAAGTTTTGCATGACGTTGGTCTTATATTGTATGACCTAATATACACAGTACACTGCATGAAAAGCTGTTGATGCCAATCATTGAAATGACAAATGATTGTTTATTTACAATATATTAACTTGCGAAAAGAAATTTGTAGAAACATACAAACACCTTCATTTGCAATTACAATATTGACCATAGATTCATAAGGGTTTCTCACAATTATATCTTGGTTACATGTACTTGGCAACAGAATGTGTTTATTGTCTATTGTGTATTGTGTGTGAGTCATCTCAAAATAACAAAGATATATTTTGTTTATTATTGTTTATTTTATGGGTCATTTCAGTATTCTAGTCAGTCAACAGCAAAAGTAAGGCAAGTTCTCACCTCAAAGCATTTCTCCTTCTTAGCCTGTTCAAGCATTCGCTCTATTGCTGGTAGCAGGACAGGGAATACATACAGTTCCAGATACTCACTTGGAGAGCCTGCGGAGCAAGAAAGAAGTCACAGCTTTTCACAGTGTGGTAAGAATAATTTAAAGTTAGAGTTAGACCTTTATGTTGTATTTAAATTGGTGCTCAAAAAGTATGCATTAGGCTTCCTGAATCATTAACTTTCCTTAGTTCATGTTACATTTTACTATTATACAAATAACAATTGGTGACAAATACAGCTAAACCTGTACAGAACTGAATGTGAAAGGTTCAAAGGTTGTATAAATGAATGTTACATTATTGTTTATGCCACTTATGACTGCAATATGAATATCTACAGTTTATAACAAGCAGACAAGGATAACAGAAACTAGAGCTTTGTCACAGACGTGACGAATACCCCCACATGCCGCATTGACACATAATATTTTGCATGTTGTCTTCACAAAAAACAGCGGACACCATGCTCAATTTTTAAAACACACACTTAGTGACCCCTTGACCTAGTTTTTGACCCAGAAAGGCCCATGTTCTAACTTGGCCTTAAGATCATCTCCATAAAACTTCTGACCAAGTTTGGTGAAGATCGGATGTAAACTACTTGAATTAGAGAGCGGACATCATGCTGAATGTTAAAAAACGCACTTAGTGACCCCGTGACCTAGTTTAAGGCCCGGAATGGCCCATGTTCAAACTTGTCCTAGAGATCATTTAGACAAAACTTGTGACCAAGTTTGGTGAGGATTGGATGAAAACTACTTTAATTTGAGAGTGGACACATGGTGAGGTTTTAAACGCGCTAAGATACCCCGTGACCTGGTTTTTGACCCGGCATGACCCATATTCTAACTTTACCTAGACATCATTTAGATACAACTTCTGACCAAGTTTGGTGAAGATTGGATGAAAACTTCTTGAATTAGAGAGCGGGCAACATTGTGATGTTTAAAACGCACTAAGTGACCCCTTGTTTTTGACCCGGCATGACCCATATTCAAACTTGCCCTAGACATTATCAAGATACAACTTCTGACCAATTTTGGTGAAGATTGGATAAAAACTACTTGAATTAGAGAGCGGACAACATGGTGAGGTTAAAAACACTAAGTGACCCCGTGACCTAGTTTTTGCCCCGGCATGGCCCATGTTCGAACTTGACCTACACATCACCTAGTTACAACTTCTGACCAAGTGTGGTGAAGATCAGATTTAAACTACTTGAAATAGAGAGCTGACACAATGCTCAATGTGTAAAACGTACGAAGTAACCCTGTGACCTAGTTTTTGATCTGGTATGGCCCATGTTCGAACTTGGCCTTCAGATCATCTAGATACAACTTCTGACCAAGTTTGGTGAAGATCGGAGGAAAACTACTTGAATTAGAGAGCGGACAACACGCTGAATGTTTTAAACGCACTAAGTGACCCCGTGACCTAGATTTTGACCCGGCAAGGCACATGTTCGAACTTGGCCTAGACATCATGTAGATACAACTTCTGACCAAGTTTAGTGAAGATCAGATGAAAACTACTTGAATTAGAGAGGGGACAACATGCTGAATGTTTAAAACACACTAAGTGACCCCGTGACCTAGTTTTTGACCCGGCAAGGCCCATGTTCGAACTTGGCCTAGACATCATCTAGATACAACTTCTGACAAAGTTTGGTGAAGATCGGATGAAAACTACTTGAATTAGAGAGCGGACAACATGCTGAATGTTTAAAACGCACTAAGTGACCCCGTGACCTAGTTTTTGACCTGGCAAGGCCCATGTTCAAACTTGGCCTAGACATCTCTTCTGACCAAGTTTGGTGAAGATCGGATGAAAACTACTTGAATTAGAGAGCGGACACTTAATACGGACCGCAGGTGCCTTGCTACACTTTGGGGGATTGGGGCCGGGGCCCTTAGAGGGGGGAATTTCACATCGTTTTGGGCGAAAAGGGGAATTTTAGATGATCTTTTCACCAATCATTCAACGCTTAATATTGCTCTATTTTAATGTAATTTACATAAATATACATTTAACTAAAGGTTTATAGCATGAAACCAGCTGGCAACATAGGTATAAAAGTTAAAAAAAAAAAAAAAAAAAAAAAGTTTTTGGAGGGGGGAATTTTTAGCTGAAATAGGGGGAAAAAGTAAACTATTTTAAGGAGGGAATGGTGCCGAATTTCGGCCCCAAAAACGGCCAAACGAGGGCCCTGGACCGACAGACATACCGACCGACCGACAGACAAGTTCACTCCTTTATACCCCCCTAAACTTCGTTTGTGGGGGTATAAAAATGTGTTGATATCAAAACTCCACAACTGGTTCCTGAAAAAACTTATTCAAAAAATTGATTTGAAACCAAACTTTACATCAAATACCTGAGATCAAAACAAAGGCAACCTAAAATCTGCCAAAGCACATGGCATGTAGCAGTCACACCACTTACAAAGTTCCTTTTTGGGTATAGGGGGAGGTGGTGGAGTTGACGACTTTGCTGGTTTCTGTGTAAATGCGTATCCTATCACTGAGGGGTGTGTGATGGCAACATTTACACCCTCTTCAAGATTTGCATCTGTGGGAACCTACGCAAAAATAAAATGGAAAATATTACATCACAGAAATAATGGTTTAAAACTATTACATGTACCAGTAATACATTACTTTGATGCGACTTCAGTGATAGGATTGCCATCTTTCTCAGAAAATCAAGAATAAAATAAGAGCAACACCAATAAGAATTTAATTTTATGCAAAACTTCAAAAATCATTTGTTTGAAGATGTATGAATATCAACAAATTTATGTTTATTCATTTGACAAAACATGAACATGTATATTGTCCCATCCAAAACAATGAAATACATTTGTTTATAAGCAAATTGCTGCAATAATAAGTTAACACTAACCTTGGTATGCATCTGCCCATAGAATACCGGATTATGTTTAGCAGGATCAAAGTCCTGATAATCTGTTAAAACTGATGATTCATCCTCTTCTATGAAACGTTTATGTCCAGAGAATTCTGTAAAAATATGCAGTATATAAACTAATTAACTTTTAGGCAACAATGAGGACACTTAACAAAATGCCTAGATAATGACATAATACCATACAATATAAGGTTCCAGTGACTGTAAGATAAACATATCAAATTATTTAATTTAACTAAATATGTAATAATTATCATACACAAAGTGCAGGTGGTAAATTTTCGTTATATAGTCTTTTAAATGACAAAGTATCAGAAAATGCTAACTATAATATATATATTGCTGAGACTGATCAAGCCCTATAGCCTAAGAATGGGGGAAAAATTGCCTTCATTTTCAACATCCTAGCCCCCAAGATTTGTAGTGCTTAATAATAACATTTAGCGCTTGATATTTCTAAAAATTACAAATCTGCAAAAATATCTTATTTTTTATTAATTTTCCATAAATATTTTTACGTTACCACTTCCATTCCCTATTTATAAACAATTTATTTTAATTGATCAGATTTAAAAGATTAATTCTATTCATAAAAAGTTAATAACCTCAGATTGGTTGATGCATATACCTGTTAGTGTTTGTAAATAAGGCAAAATAATGGTGGCCTATATGAAAACAAATACATTATCCAGAAGTTTACATAGGGATTTAATGCATGTCCCACAAACATGTTGGCAATTGTTAGACAGTGGTGGTTTTGTTTAAGTGAAAAATACCGGTATTAGTTTGTCATGCACTTATACAATGGCCATTTATGGAAATTTAAATTTTCTGGTTTCCATCACAAAAAGTGTGATATTGCATTACCTAGCATTTAAAAAAGTATCAGTAAGTTTGCATCCAATGTCTCAATTATTAGACTAGACCAACGAGCAGCCCATGGGACACACATAGGAACTATAGCCTTTGTCCATATGGATCATGCTTGTGAACCACCGGTCCCAAAAGGTTACCCATATCGGCCGCATTGATAGCTAAAGAAACTTCAGCGTACAGTTTATATAGTATTGACATACCTGTACATCAAGTCGCGCCAGTCAAAAATCATAAAAAGCGACATTTAAAGTTATGGTAGCCAGAACTACCCCATTGACAGTGTGCAAAATTCAGATTTTAAAGTAATAGCCCAAATTCATATACACATATATAATCAAAGTACTGACAGTACTTGTGTGACAATGCTTTTGAAGAGGATTGATATAAAAGCATCTATTTAATTTTATCTACATCACCACAATTGTATATGAAGGTACAAACTTTTTGGGTAGGAAAAAAATGGTTACCAACATTTTGGGTACACAAATTATGCAAAATAAAATGGGTTGAAAAAAGATTTGGTTATGAAAAAAAAATTGGGTAGGAAAAAAAAAATTGGGTACGACAAAAATTGGGTACGAGCAAAAATTAGGTACGAAAAAAATTGGGTACGAAAAAAAAATGGGAGTACAGGGAAGTAGTATCCGTTGGGAACTTGATCCATTCAGCGAAACTGGGAGGCGGGTTACATTCTCGATCAAATATAACAAGAAATATCTTTAAGATATTCGACGTGTATTTTCTGTACCACTTATTTAAAAAAACGTTATGTTACAGTAAAATGTTTGTGGGTTATAACATAACGTTTCAGCATATAAATTCAAAACTTGACATGCTCTTTAATTTCACATGTTTATCATACCAAACTTTATATTTTGTTGTTTCCTTTCCTAAGTTAATGATGCTGTACAGACGTTATTTCACATGCCCATGTGCATGAACATAAATTTTTTATCTTTTGATTATTTTTTTTCTTTAATTCAATAAGCTTAGGCATGTTTGTTCGTTAAGTACAGCAATAATTTCATGATGATTCCGGAAAGTAGGTATGAGCACATAGTCATAAGAGCACTTGAATACGTGAGTTCGCCTATGAACACATGGTAAGGTTAACTAAATCTCCGCGATATGACCTAATATGTGTTTCAACAGCAAACGATATCCAACAAACGAATGAATAATCAAACATAGTATGTGTACTGATGTGGCTCGGTAATTTCGGTTTGAAAAGTTTATTAAATATGCAAAATGAGAAAGCACGCATAAGAGCGAGTTTCTCAGATGTCACATGGCTATTATGCTGTTTATATACCATAGTCGCTACAACGTTTACAATTGGCAGGTTCGAAATAATTCGTTTTCTTTACACTCATGATCGTGTTGAAAGTTAATTATACACGTTTTATTTCGCAATTTATTTACTGAATCACGACAAATGTCAAATACAATACAGAAAATGCATAGTTGTTTCATTGATCTACAAACATATAATGAATTGAATATAACTGATTAAAAATTAACATTTTCAAACTATTATAAAATCTTTTTCCCAGAATATGCTGTCCTATTTTTAGCTGAGCTTCCTATACCTTTATCAATGATAATAAGCGAAGTATGCCGATTAGAATAATCTAGCTATCTCAATCGGACTGGCTCGGTCTTTTACATAGGTCGCCATTGTGAAGATTTCTTTCATGGTATGATAACTTAGACGAGCTGCTTCGCAGCATCGTCAAAAATGATTTCAGTAAAGTCTATCATTCATATGCATCAATTTTGTAAATATCAATATAAGTATACTACATGAAAACATTTTTGAAACAAGGGCTGTTTGTAAAACATGCATGCAACCCATATGGGCTGTCAGTTGTAGTGGCAGCCATTGTGTGAATACCTTTTTTGGAACTGAGACCTTGACCTTTGACCTAGTGACCTGAAAATCAATAGGGGTCATTTGCGAGTCATGATCAATGTACCTATGAAGTTTCATGATCCTAGGCGTAAGCTTTCTTGTGTTATCATCCGGAAAACATTTTACTCTAGTGTCACCGTGACCTTGACCTTTGACCTAGTGACCTGAAAGTCAATAGGGGTCATCTGCGAGTCATGATCAATGTACCTAAGAAGTTTCATTATCATAGGCGTAAGCATTCTTGAGTTATCATCCGGAAACCATTTTTCAAAGTTGAGTCACTGTGACCATGACCTTTGACCTAGTGACCTGAAAATCATTAGGGGTCATCTGCGAGTCATGATCAATGTACCTATGAAGTTTCATGATCCTAGGCATAAACGTTGTTGAGTTATCATCTGGAAACCATTTACTATTTCGGGTCACAGTGACCTTGACCTAGTGACCTGAAATTCAATAGGGATCATCTGCGAGTCATGATCAATGTATCTATGAAGTTTCATGATCCTAGGCATAAGTGTTCTTGAGTTATCATCCGGAAACCATTTTACTGTTTCAGGTCACCGTGACCTTTGACCTAGTGACCTCAAAAGGGGTCATCTGCGAGTCATGATCAATGTATCTATGAAGTTTCATGATCCTAGGCATAAGCGTTCTTGAGTTATCATCCGGAAACCATTTTACTATTTCGGGTCACTGTGACCTTGACCTCTGACCTAGTGACCTGAAAATCTATAGGGTTCATCTGCCAGTCATGATCAATGTACCTATGAAGTTTCATGATCCTAGGCATAAGCGTTCTTGAGTTATCATCCAGAAACCGTTTTACAATTTCGGGTCACCGTGACCTTGACCTTTGACTTAGTGACCTCAAAATCAATAGTGTTCATCTGCGAGTCATGATCAATGTACACATGAAGTTTCATGATCCTAGGCATAAGCGTTCTTGAGTTATCATCAGGAAACCATTTTACTTTTTCGGGTCACCGTGACCTTGCTCTTTGACCTAGTGACCTCAAAATCAATATGGGTCATCTGCGAGTCATGATCAATGTACGTATGACGTTTCATGATCCTAGGCCTAAGCGTTCTTGAGTTATCATCCGGAAACCATCTGGTGGACGGACCAACTGAGGGACTGAGCGACATGTGCTAAACAATATACCCCGAACAAGCCACATAAGACATGCAGCATAACACATTCTAAAAGTAAAAGCCATCTTTGCAATGATATCTTTTCTTCAAATGGTAAAATGAACAAACAAGAGGGCCTGAAAGGTCCAAAGTCGTTCACCTGAGATAACAAGATATTATTGGGACAAATATTGTGACCAAAATTCTTGAAGATCGGAAAATAAATGTGACCTCTCGGGTGTTAACAATGTTTTACTATAGAAATATAAGGAAAAATGCCCCACCTCCTGGCAGCCATGTTTTTCAACCAATTGTAACCATTTTCGAACTGATCCAAGATATCATTGAGACTTTAACTCTGGCCAAATTTTATGAAGATTGGAATATAAACGTGGCATCCAGCATTCTTGAGTTATCATCCGGAAACCATCTGGTGGACGGACATACGGACCGACATGTGCAAAACAATATACCCTCTCCTCTTCGAAGGGGGGCATAATAATACAGTAGAATGAACCAACAAGGGAGGCAACTTGTTATGTCACAATTTGGCAGTGTATAAAAAGTGGTACTTAATTATCTCGCTAAACATGAGTCTAAATTACGTTTAAAAGCTATTTTCTGATTGGATGAAACAGTCCGAAATCATCCAATTAATAAAGTCGAGATATTTATCTTGCGGAACATGCAATGCCATGCCGCATGCAAGCTTTTTATAAAGTAAATATCGTAAATCAAAAAGTTTGTTATGTTTTTTTTTGCGGTCATAGACAGTGTTCCTGGCCGAAAACGATGCAATATTACTTGTAAATCATTCATGCATTAGTTTTTAGCAAGAAAGAGGTAGAATATTAGTGTAAAACATAATTTTTTTCTATTCAAACTTGTGTCTGCTACAATTTAACGAGTGGTTACGGAAATTACGGATTGTACAGATGTATCGACAGACATATGCAAAACGAAAGAATAGCTTGCATATTTCAAGTTTATCAGCCTTGAAATTACCTATTAATCAAATGAGAATCGAAATTATTAAAATATAAACCAGTAATGTTCATTAACACCAAATTCTTTGGGCACAACCATCATATTTTTGGAAACAGTGATGTATTGTTTTTCAGAAACCGACGATCGGTAATTTCCATAACCATATGGAAAATTTCATCACTGATGTTTTTCTCAAATATTCTACCGCAAAATTATAGTATACCATTAAACAAATGAATGACAAGTAATAAATCCTTGATTTTGGGGAGGGACACTGTCTATCAATGCTAAAAAAAAAGCATAAAGGCTAAACTTAAGTGCATACAATATTGAAAAATAAATCATAATTCAAGTGTAGACAAGTGTTCGTTTTATCCGATATATTCATTCATCCACATTGCTCAGACACTCAATTATAATGGAAATTATTACGAATATCTGACAAAAACTTGCATTATTTATTTTTATCTTTAACTTCCATTTCATAAATGTTTTTTTGATAAATGTCGTCAATTATTAATTGTATATAGATTTCTCTATAGTTTGAAAAACATTTACCGGTAGGCAAATATTTCTCATGTAAGATAAAATGCAAATAATTAATAAAATATTCCCTTTTAATCAGTATGTTGGTTTATCAGTCAATAACAATATCACTTTGAACATTGAATTATTTAAAAGTTATAACAAACATTAAATGTTCTCCGAACAAATGATTCATAACACATATAACAGATTGATAGGAAGATATGAACAAATCAAGGTTGCTAGGTTGCCCGCCTAGAATGGTCCTGTTAGTATGGAAGTACTTGATATATAAATTTATTAGCCTGTCGGTGATGTAAAGACATAAAATATTTTATGAATGTCTCAAAGCGTAGAATTATTTTGCATTTAGTAAAAGAAAGGCAACATATAACCATTATGTGGCTGACAAGAACTTGTGGCAGAATACGACTAAAAAGAGGCATTATGCTTCTTGAAAATAAAAGTAAACATCATTATATATGAATTTTCTTATCAAAAGTGTTATTTTTTGTGAATAGGGGAAATACATTTTCAAGAATAAACAATATAATTATAAATGTTTTGGCGAAGTGCATTATAGTATTATCATAGTACCAGTTTTGGTCTAAAAATCCAGTAACATTTTTTAAATTTCATAACCCCTTGTTGCAAAAAAAAAATCATGAAAAATAGAATAACCTATTAAAATAAAATAAAAAAGGCTTTTTTAGACCCTAGATATTATTTTTGCAATCATTTTTCATCAATTACAAATGTTTAAAAAAAAAATGTGTCATGCTACTCATGGTACCAGTTTTTTGTCGAAAATTAATTACATTTTTAAAAAATGCATTACCCCTTGTTGCCAAAAATTTTATAAAAAATATAATTTTCAAAGATATCCTTTAAAATAAAAAGAAAATGCCTTCTTAAACCTTAAATATTTTTCCTTCAAGCATTTTACATCAATAATTATTTATGTTTGAAAAAATTATTGGTTCATGCTAAATACTGTTTGATATACTGTAAATAATGTAACTACACATCCAAGTAGTGAGTCCATCAAACTATTGCAACCGAAACACCTGGTGTGCCAAGGCACCAGCCGAAGTCAAATGCCTTCTGACTTAGTGCATTTTACTATTTATATTTTTATGCATTTGTATTTGTTTGAAAAAATGTATAATCTTAAATGACATCTTCTGACCATGCATGTCCTAGATTTCAAAATCCAGGCCCTGGTCTGACACATTGGTAACATTAACGTTAAACTGTTACCAGGCTTCTGAATTTAATTAGCCAGGTCACAGGAAAAGGGCAGTCTAATCAGTATCCAATTAAACTATTTGTCATTGTCAGAAAACCGCTCTTAAGCAAACAGCTTTCAAGCAACTGCAGGCTGAACTGGATCTAAACTGGCCACAATCACCTTAATGTCTCTTTTACTGGGATACAGTTCATTTAACTTTAAAGAGATCTTTTCACGTTTTGGTAAATTGACAAAAGTTGAAAAAAGTTGTATCAGATTCGCAAATTTTTGTTTAAGTTATGTTATTTTTAGGAAACAGTATTACTGAACATTTACCATGGTCTAATATAGCGATTATATGCATCTTTTAACGATTTAAAAATTATAAAGCGTTGCAACGCGAAACGATTGAATAATTTGGAGAGTTATGTTGTTGTTGTTTAATTGTGTGAAACTACGAAGATTGCTTATATTAGGTATAAAATACGTCAACCATATATACTTGGCAGAAAAGTCGAGCAGGCTAATGCGTTTTTACTCCAGGACTAAGGGGGTCACTGGTTCAAGCCCTGTGGCGGACTACTTTTTTTAAAAGAATTTTATTCTGGATTTTTAACTGGAGCTTTTAAGATCCAATGTTTACATTTATCAATATAAAGCATTTAATGACTAACTTCAAAACATGTTAAAATCTGTGAAAAGGCCCCTTTAACATAATATCTACTCCTATAAATATGAGGTTGATATACATGGACTAAACGGTAAATTACGTCTAATTATTTGGACTATGATATCAAATACTTAAATAGAAAATAGAAAGAATTCATACAAACCAGTAATTTGAGTTAAGAGTTTGTAATCAATGTTGTATTTCAGGACAGCTTGGTGATATGCAAATTCCATATGAGCTGTTGATATCGGGTATCATAGCCATTCAATAAGACGCAAAATGCTCGAACAAAATTTATAAAGCAAAATGTGACTTAAATTGATAACTAAAAATACCAGTATCATCAGTATGCCAGTTTTGCCTTGTCAATCTGTCGAGATCCAGAAAGTGCTTCATTTCACATTGAATATATCCTTCGAATTCCATTTATTGTTGCATTACTTAATAGCGAAACAAGCCAATTTAAGCTGTAAGAAAGTTTTAACACGAGTGTTATCAAGTCTCTCATGGGCGAGTTGTAGAAAGTGATCCATTCACATCGAATATATCCTTCGAATTCCATCCATTGTTGTCATTAGTGGAGATTTAGTGAATAAATAATTCATATATCATATAAAT
The DNA here is from genome assembly GCF_020536995.1 of Dreissena polymorpha. Classification (NCBI taxonomy): domain Eukaryota; kingdom Metazoa; phylum Mollusca; class Bivalvia; order Myida; family Dreissenidae; genus Dreissena; species Dreissena polymorpha. The sequence goes on from NC_068356.1 coordinate 13,283,015, forward strand.
GACAGCTTCTAAATAGCGAAACAAGCCAATTTATGCAGTAAGAAAGTTTTGAATCGAGACTCATGGGGGCGGCCATTGTTGAATGTTGAAACACCAACGACAACTCTGCTAGGAGAATCAACAAGCAATCTCCTACGCAGTGGCGTATGCCCAAGGGAAGTAACTGAAAAATCTCAATAGGACTGGCTTGGTCTTTTACATAGGTCGCCATTGTGAATTTTTTTTTATGGTTATCATACCTTAGACGATGCTGTTCCAGCATCGTCAAAAAGTAACATTTCTTACTAGGCCGACTATATAAAAAATTTTTAACTCCCATAAGCCCGTATGGATTTTCACTAGCCAAAACCCTTCGGGCTAGTGCGAATTTAGCGCACTGTATTTATCTGCTTTCTAAGATATGTTTCTTTGCATATGGTAATTTAGGCTAAATACAATTTGAAAAAAGCTTAAATTTGCTACTGTTCCACCATGGTTAAAGCCTAAATAATTTTTAGAAATATATACGATCAGAGTATACCTGTGTTGGTATTCCAATTGTTGATAAATAAGTCATCATTGTTTACACTAGAATGACATATATTTTCGCGATGTGATTTAAAGTTATAAATGAACTTATCAGGTGGATATTAAATGTTGAAAATATATTTTTACTATTTCAAACTGTGAAATTTAAGTAAAAAACAACAACCTCTGCATATCTGTTCGTAAAGATTCGGTTCGGCAACTTTGGTTATCACAGACATTTTATTCTTCACCTTACAGCAACTGAGATAAACAAATGCGCGTAAAAATAGTGCATTACCTATACGCAGTAAAATATCGCAGTGTTTCTTTCTGATTATCATATATCGTAATTTTATCTGCTAATATCGCTTCTTAACATAATTTTGTAAGTATCTATTTGATATTTAAAGGCCGTTAGGCAAATGATTTTCGTGTATGAATCGAATGTTTCTATGGTCTATTTTCAGGGGAAGTAACTATTGTACGGAACTGAAAGTAGACTTTTGATAGCAAGATGTCAGAGGTGAGAAAAAAATTGTTCTCGTTATGTCACCCAACATTCCTCGTATGATTGCTTTGCACGTTAAGTTAATAAGCTGGGTTATATTAAACTATGACAGAAAAAACTATGAACAAATATATAATCAAAACTCTTATTATACAATACGTCAAAAGATAGTCACATGAATAGGCTACATTGCACTATATGATTTCATTCCAGAAAGGAGCATTGAGTTGCTTTGAATGAAGAAAATACTATGTGAATATTTCAAACAATCGTGAAAGACATGTTCAAATATCATTAATGAATAAACATAATATATTTTTTTTTTTAATTAAACCAAAACTCTTCATTTATCAGCTTAACAAGAACGAAATATGTTAAAAACTAAATGCTTCACAGTTATTAGCAACTGCGCATGGATTTTATTGGTTCCAAGCATAGCTCAATATTAAATCACTACCGTTATAACCATACATATGATGATAGCCGAGCCACGTGATACAATACAGTTACTTTTTCTATTGTTATTCTTAAGTTTTTTTATTTAGGTTATGAATTTCTTTAATATGAACCTAAACTTATTATTTATTTTAGTCCCAAATATAAAAGAAAATCATACCTCTGTTCATAATTCTTAAAAAAATCCTTCCAGATCAGGACGGATTTTCTTGTGATGGCAGTGGTTATCACCAGTAGGCATGGCAAGATAACAGCTGTGTGGAGTTTGCCAGAAAAAAATCCATTAATGATTTTCATTTGTTGTTTTCTTTCAGGAGCTTAAGGTGCACTTTAATAAAATACTGCAAAGGTAAGCATACTTGTAGTGACATTATATAATACACTATGGTTCCATTTTTTTCAAAATGTATTTTTGTTGACTGGCCTTGTTCAGGTAAAATTTGTTACATTACTGATGCTTGGATTTAATTGACTTAATAATTTTCAATAGAAATAAATAATTCAATTTTACATTGAATTTGACATGCATTGATCTATAAAGAGATTTGTAAGCATATGATAATTTTATTTGACTCGGTGGAAATGCAATGCAACAACTATTACGGGAGATAAGAATTTGTTGGTGAACTGTGGTATTGCACCATTTTTACAATCACAACTTTCAGGTTTTTATGTTAGGCACGTGGTTATAGAATAATAAGTACTAAATAAATAAGAAATACTCTTAAACAGTGGTCATAAAACAACGTATGTAGGATTTTATTTACAAATGTGAATATGATAAACATTACATATAATAAGAAAATGTTATGTGTATACATTTTGATACTTTCTTAAAACATTTTAAAACAACATATACTGGTATTTATATACAGCCCATACACACCACAGCACATTTACACAATTAACACAGAGTTTACACAAAAGAAACCAAATCATGGAACATTGACATTTGTTTGTCCTTATTCACATTTAAAATTTAAATCTAAACAAATCACAGTACATTCACACGACTTTTTACTGTTGCCCTACATCTAATTGCTTGGAAATGACTCAATCCAATGGTCCTGACATTTCACTTTGTTTTAGGATGAGCTTTATATTCTGGCTTGTTGTTTGATCAGATAAATGATGTTCAATAACTAATAAAACATTGCTCATATAAATAATAAAGGTACTCTTAGTTGAAATCTTGTTTATTTAATAATAAACACAAAATAGCACTGTCAAATTAAATAAACAAAACATGTTAAATACAAGTCTTTTATAAAAACAAGCCCAACTATAATTATTAGGGATAATTTAACCCTATCCCACTCAGAAGCAAAGTGAAATGGCTATGTGCAAACAGCATAAAACCAGAACAGACTGCGAGTAACTCGCAGTCTGTTCAGGTTTTATGTTGTTTGCTGCTCATCAGTATCTAAGGGTTGGAAATGAAGCCTTATAAACTTGAATCTAGTACGAAAGTCTTAATTAAATTGAACTTTCAAAGGGATAACAATTTGGTCAAAAAACGTATCTAAGTGGTAAAGTGTTATATCACACTAGAGCAAGTGACATAAGAAAATTATAAATCAGGCGAGCACAAGTGGAAAATCATCAGACGTGCCCTGAAAATGTTCTCAAGCTAACAGTATAAGTATTAATAAAAAGGGAAAGGAAAGAGAAAAACATCAGTCAAATAACATCTTTTTTTATATCAAATATTTGTTAAATCACATTGTTAGTAGGACTTAATAAAACCATACATGGCTGGCAATCTCATTAGTAGTGTTGTCATTTTGTTTTATCCCAATTCATTTTATTTCGTTATGACTGTAAATTCATTTATGTCATTGTCGAAGTACTGTTTATTTGAAATCTCAATGCACTTACATCACTTGGTTATATTGATTAGATTTACACAAGAATATGTCGCTCTGACCTATATTTCAGTATTGAAGGTCTCATGGCCATAATTATCACTGACAGAGATGGGGTTCCAGTCTTTAAAGGTTTGTCATTATTGTAAGCCCTTTACTCTAAAATCTTTCACGTATGTACTATATTAAAGGGATATAATTGTTCAACTGTTTCAGCAGTCACATTTATTATTTAAATCTTTTGATACTTAAAATGTGAGATAAACTGGGATTACCTATGTTCTCTGTACTGACTGACGGCTTAGTTTATCCTTTGCATGTTATACTGTTTCAATTTTATTTGAATGATAACTATTTTTCAGTTTCCACTGAACACTGTCCAGAGCTGGTTTTGCGGCACACTTTTCTAGGAACATTCGGCTTAGCTGCAAATCAGGCCAGCAAACTGGGAATGTCTGATAACAAATCCATCATATGCATGTATGAGAATTACCAGGTAAGAAATCATGTAGGCTATTATATGTACCACTTCAATTTCTCAATTGATTTAACAGGTACCTACATTGTTGATAATAATAGTCACTGTCATCATAAAAAATCTGTTAATATGTATGCGCACTGGTACATCTCGTATTTAGATCCAAGACGTGTGCTTCAAAGTAATTATTACGTAAATACATGCATATCTAAACTAGTAATTGCATTTAAGTAAATGTTACAAACAATTGTTTTTATGGGGTACACTAAAAGATAATCAAGCCTATCGGTACTTTGTTGTTGTGGATTGATTAGAGAGATAAGAGAACGTAATCAGTATTTAATGTGTTAATTAATTTAACAAGTTGTATACATACAACTCACCACTCTGTTTTTTCCCCTACATTTTAAAGACAGATAAGAGTGGTAATGTACAACATATATGATTATGTTTTTGTTGTTATATTTACTGAAAACTGTTCTTTTTTCATGCAGGTTGTTCAAATAAACAAGCCCCCTTTGCTACTGACATATGTTGCTTCTAGTGACTCAAATACAGGTAGATTGCATGATGTTTTGTATTTTTAGGCATGGGTTATTGTATAATAGCTGTGTGTTCCTTCCTTAGAAGTATTTATTTTCATTTATTATTTTATTACGCATTTGTCACTTGTAGACATGTAGCAGAATTTGAGCAATCAAACTGATTAGACAACATTGCTCACTAAATAAATCTTGAACATTGTATTTACATCATATAACATATCTTCACAATAAATAAAAACAATTTGAATTCATAAGCAGTCCGTTATTTGTATCCACCGGGTCAATATGATCATCTTAGCCCTGGGCCAATTTTCTCTATCTGAAAGGTATAAGATCCCCCGACATCAACTTACCAAAATGGAGTCCAAAGTCAGTCTTAGCAAACTGTGAAGAATAAAATTCAGCCAAAAGTCAACAAATAAATAGAAAATAATTTTAACTAAACAAAGAAAACACAATTGAAAAATTAAAACATTGATTTAAACTGAAACTGTGCATTATTAGAGTAATTACATTATATTGGAGTCACAAACTTGTATAAATGACAAGACTAGTGACATGCCTTCGTTACGATTTAAATCCAATGCTTGTAATGATAAAGTTAAACAGAAATGCACTTATATTTTCAGTTTGCCCATCATTTAATCTTAGTTAGTGTAAAACTACGTGAACATTTGCATCAAATGGTAACCATTCCGACCAAAAACACGATTTACGAAATTGTGGGTCGGAACAATTTATTTGATTCCTATTGAAGTTTTCTAATTATAATATGCCTGAAAAACTCACAATCCAAAATGTGTTTTGGATGCCTTTAATGCTTTTCAATGTTATATTTTACTCAAAATCCACATTCTAATTGTTGTTCTGAGATCAAGAGTGACTTGTGGTTAAACTGTTGTGTTTTGTCACAGACATTGCATCACACAAGATACGAAATAAATTTCGTAATAAAATTAGTTGAATGAAAATAAAATAAAGAAAGCAATTATATAAGTGCAATTATTAATAACAAGTGGAGGAACAAAATAAGATTATAATTAATATCAACAATAACACAGGACATGGCTGGGCTGAATGTCTTTAATCGGCCTTAGCTGTATAATGGGCAGTTTTATCAGCATTGGGCCGCTTATAGACGTTTTGCCCAGCTCTGTCATATTCTATTGTCTCAAATATGTTTTAATTACTTGTATATAATTATTCCATAAGATCGTGTTTTATGTGTTTTAGGTGTGTTGTTGGACTTGGACAACAGCTTTCAAGATGCTCTTCAAGACTTACGTAGAGTCGTTAATACATAGTGAGCGGCCCATAGTCAACTTGATAAATTACTTTGTAACTCAAATACTCCTGAAGTTTTGCTGGTCTGGAATTGCCTGCAATCATGTTTTGTCATATTGAATGCATTGATGAAACACCATTGGTGAGAAGTTGTGAGAGTGGGGTTTGTGTGTTGATCATATGTCATGACATTGGGCTGGCTATGCTACAATACAATGTCCTTAATGATGTAACAGTTCTAAAACTGTAAATAGAAAATAATGTACAGTCATATGTTAATGTTGGCACTGGTTGTGCACTGGTTACCACCAATTTAGCATACCAATAATTTATATTCAAAGTATATTTGAAATGTAAAAAAAGCAATGTGTGCAAGACTGTCTCAAATACTTCATATATTGGAACGGACTTACATTTTCATTACTTGCCATATTTTATTAAACAAATTATGACGAAAAACATTTGTGGAAAAAGTTCAAAAAATTAAACATATATAGCATGTGATAAATATGGTTCATTTTGCTGGTATATAATATCAATGAGTCATTTCAGTAGGTATTGTTTTGAATTATAATACACATTCTATATATCTACATTTGACATGGTCTTTGCAAATTCTGTGGTGTCATTGGTACCAAGCAATCTAGTGTTTCAAAATATGGTTGCTTCCATTACAGCGCAAATTGGCATTTCATGCAATTTTATCAGTGTTGTTGTACTTGTATATTATTGTATAAAATATGTTAAGTATATTTGTAAATGTTGGGTATTTTCAAATAAATATATAATAACTGAAGCCAATGTTTTTTTTTCAAAAACTTCACAGCTTTCTAACACAAGAAACCGTCAGAGACGGGTGATGCTCCCCAAAGTTTTTTTGGTCACAATATTGCACTATATATTCAGATAAAAGGAAATGTCTTGAGGTCACAGTAGTTGGGGGGGACAAGAATTTTTATGTCCCCCACTATAGTAGTGGGGGACATATTGTTTTTGCCCTGTCTGTTGGTCTGTTGGTCTGTCTGTCTGTCTGTTTGCGCCAACTTTAACATTTTGCAATAACTTTTGCTATATTGAAGATAGCAACTTCATATTTGGCATGCATGTGTATCTCATGAAGCTGCACATTTTGAGTGGTGAAAGGTCAAGGTCAAGGTCATCCTTCAAGGTCAGAGGTCAAATATATGTGGCCAAAATCGCTCATTTTATAAATACTTTTGCAATATTGAAGATAGCAACTTGATATTTGGCATGCATGTGTATCTCATGGAGCTGCACATTTTGAGTGGTGAAAGGTCAATGTCAAGGTCATCCTTCAAGGTCAGAGGTCAATTATGTGGCCGAAATCGCTCATTTTATGAATACTTTTGCAATATTGAAGATAGCAACTTGATATTTGGCATGCATGTGTATCTCATGGAGCTGCACATTTTGAGTGGTGAAAGGTCAAGGTCAAGGTCATCCTTCACAAGGTCAAGGTCATCCTACAATGTCACACATCATATAGGGGGACATTGTGTTTCACAAACGCATCTTGTTTATAGAAAATTTTAAAGGGCCATAACTCTTGTGAAAAATCGTCCGACCAGAACCCGCTGATAATATACACATCTCCTCTTGGTAGTGAAACTTCCCATAAAGTTTCATTGAATTCCGGTCATAAGTTGCCGAGAAATAGCCCCGACAAGAATTGCACTATATGTACAGTTAATGGAAAATTTCAAAGGGCCATAACTCTGTGAAAAATCGTCCGACCAGAACCGGCTGATAATTTGCACGTCTCCTCTTGGTAGTGAAGCTTCCCATAAAGTTTCATTGAATTCTGGTCATTAATTGCTGAGAAATAGCCCGGACACAAAATTGTGCATGGACAGATGCACGGACACAGACGAAGCGGCGACTATATGCTCCCCCCCAAATTTGGGGGGGGAGCATAAAAATGTATAAATTATAACATACTTTTAATTTCGTAATGCAGAAATAAGTATTTAAAGCCACAGATATTCCTCACTGAAACAGCATTTGTGATTTTTGTAACTATTGGTAGCTGATTTCAGTTTTATTGAAAAGACTGAGCAATAAATCATTATAATTGGACACAGGAATAGTGAAAACATAGAAAATATCTATTTCATCAGTCAAATAAAGCTGCAACAATCAATCATTTTAATTAAATTTTGATGAGTACATCTAATATAATTTACTCAGGATTTTAGTACATGTATTTTAATTAAGTTAATTTTCATCTTAACATCTTCATTTTTGTTTTTATGCAGTCATGCATGTGAATACATGTTTACCAGATTACGTTTCTATATTTTATTACCATAAGTTACATATATAGCCATATAATATGTATATAAAAAAAACACATTGAAAGCTAACAGGAAATCAAAATAAATATACATTAATGTTCTATGGATGACCCTCTTATTTTGTAAAAGTAACTTCTATGGATGACCCTCTTATTTTGTAAAATTAACTTATTTTAAAAAATACAGGAATTAATGTTTGTGTGAGTTTGTTTTGTCTTCATGTTACTTTAAAGGGACCTTTTCACGTTTTGGTAAATTAAAAAAATTGAGATATGAAGATTTTTTTTCATATGCGCACATTTTCAATGTAGTTCTGATATTTGTGAAGAAACAGTAATACCAAAAATTTACCATGCTCTTATACTAGTATATAGTATAAAAAACATAATTTACTTTATGAGCACGGATGGCTGAGTGGACTAAGCATTAGACCTTTACTTTAGATGTCAGTGGTTTCGAGCCCAGTTGTAGGTAACGTTTTTTCTTTCTTTAATTTTATTCTTATTTTTTATGCCCCTGGCCAAGATCGAAAAATCGGTGGTATATTGTTTTTGGCCTGTCTGTCTGTCATTCATTCATTGTGTGTGTCCCAAAACTTTAACCTTCAGGTCATAACTTTTGCAATATTGAAGATAGCAACTTGATATTTGGCATGCATGTGTATCTCATGGAGCTGCAAATTTCGAGTGGTGAAAGGTCAAGGTCATCCTTCAAGGTCAAATATATGGCTTCAAAGCTGCGCAGTAGGGGGCATTGTGTTTCACAAACACAGCTCTTGTTTTTGGAGCTTTTTAGATCCAATGTTTACATTTATCAATATAAATCATTAAATGACAAACTACAATACATTCCAAGATCTGTGAAAAGGTCCCTTTAAGTCCTTGCAAGAAAGCCAATTTCATGTTGTTTTTTTTAGTATTATGACAGTGGTAGATCTTGTTGAAGTCGTGTGAGCCACCAAGGTCAATCATGGCCCTCTTGTTCACTGACAGATGATTTCGCACTATCATGTCTATCCGTAGTATCGGCCCTCTTAATGTATACATATGAATTTGTTTGGACGTGAATAAATACAAAAACACGTTTTATTTGTCAATCTATAGTTTAATGTGTATTATTGGCATTTTAATCGGCTTAGTTTTGACAAAATACTGCCTAGACTTAGCTCCCTGTAGTAAGATGTATCATGTACAAAGGTTCTTATATCGGCCCTTCTGATTGGTTGCTAAGGTTTGTTACTATGTGCATATGCTTGTTCAAAAAACATTAAAAAATGGAAAAACATTTTTACATTTTACTAAAAAATAAGCATCATATAAAACATTTGATAAAGCTACTATTAATCCATAACTAAACTAGCATAATTGTGTGTTACGTTATTTAAAATTCATAGCATCACCCTGGAATAAACATGACCTACTCTTCAATGAACACCAGGAATTATGGGAATGATCGTCTTAATAGTCATGGATAACCATCAAATAAATTGCAACAAATAAAAATCGGAAAAACATTAACTTTCCAGCACTTCTTGAGTTTTTGTATGTTACAGTCACGATACCATGAGGAGGGCTGATACTATGAGAATAAGGGATAATTAGGAAGTTCAATCTTGATATCTCTTATTATAGTTAAGATATGCCCTTTACAAAATTTCAGAATGAACATTCACAATGGCAATAACTATAAAGATATCTCTTATTATAGTTAAGATATGCCCTTTACAAAATTTCAGAATGAACATTCACAATGGCAATAACTATAAAGGCAGGAATTATTATTCTTATGCTTTACCCTTTCCTGAATTGTGACCTACCTACATAGTACATATGATAGTTGATACCTCTAATTATTTTAATGATATGCTTCAAACAAAATTTATGTACATTGTATTAAAACTCATTAGAGGAATTTTCTCTATTGTTGATACATCTTAGTTCAAGACAAAATGCTCCAGATAAAATTTAAGTACAAAAATAAACTAAAGGCAATATTTCTAAAAATATAGGAGCAAGAATTTGTGTTCTTGTGTACTGAACATCTCAATAGTATACACATGTTTCTAACTTTTAAGTTCCAATTGGATACCTCTTCGCTATATGCTCCAGACACAATTTTAAAGCAAACATTCAAAAAAGGATATAACTTTAATCATTTGTAAAGCAGGATGAAAAGCGCACATGCAAAACTTACTATAATAAGGAACAATGCCTGCTGCAGATTAAAAGATGTAGGAAAAAGCATCAAGAGGAATTTTGGTATTTGGGCAGAGATGTGTAGAGATCTTGACTATTCCTGCATACCCCCTTCACTATGTACTAGGGTGTGATGAATGAAGAATATGACTTATAAAGAAGAAAATAACGCTACCAACACTAAAAACCATTCCAAATCCATTTGTATACAAGGAGATTGATATGAAGAAATTATATAGCATTTGTAACATCAAACAATGGAATAGTTTCTGTGTTTTTGTTAAAGTAGCTGACAATATAGGTTGTTTATATGAAATAAAACCTGCAGCCATATAAGTACAGGCTGGAATGGCTTTGTGGTCTATGTTTTATACTTTTGATACTGAGGATTCAGATGTAATTCTTTGTGGAAGAAAATGTTTTCTTGTTATTAAATTTTAATAAGTTCTTATATTTGAATCTCTCAAGTAAAACTGAATACATGTAGTATACAACAATCTGTGATTGTGAACAATACCCTTTCACATATACATCTGTCTATGTGTATAAAACTGACTAACAGTGGCAATCAACGAAAACACACCTTTTTTACCAAGTATATTTATTCATTATTATTACGAACACTTAATACAATAAAAGGTTCACAAAATCCAAAATATGTTAATACTTTGAAATTTGAACATTTACAGTCCATCTACATTTACATGCTCACATATTTCAGGGCATATTTGTTTAGAGAATAAAAAAGATTGAATGACTAAAATATAAACATACACTAACATAACATAGACAATAAAACAGCGCTGCACATCTCTTGGGTAATTTACTAAGAAAATGAATCTTATCTCATTATTTCTTTCAAAAATGGTAATTGCGTACAAGTGCACAACAGTGGGAAGTAAACCTTTATTAAGTTAATTTGATACATATCTTTTTGTTCTCAAGTCACAGGAAGGGAGACTTTCATGTAAGTGTATCAAGGACAATTGTAACAACACTTACGTTTTATATTTGACTAAAATTTGAAATAAGCTACACATATACAAGTATAAACAGTAAACATCAAAATCAAAACCTGTGTCTAGGTGATTTTTTTTACATTTATTAGCACACATTTATTAAGATATATTTTAAGGAATGATTAAACAATTTAATATAAAGATGTTACAACAAGAGCTGTCACCATAGGATGACTTATGCCCTCTATAAACGCTTGATAGAAGTTATGAGCTTTTTTCGAAACCTAAACGCAGATTGTGAAACCTAAACACAGACCCTAAGTTCAAGGTCAAGGTCACAGGGGTAAAAATTTTTCGTGCGTATGGAAAGGCCTTGTCCATATACACATGCATACCAAATATGAAGGTTATATCTCAAGGGACATAGACGTTATGAGCATTTTTCAAAACCTAAACGCAAAGTGTGACGGAAAGACAGACAGACAGACAGACAGACAGACAGACAGACAGACAGACAGACAGACAGACAGACAGACGGACAGACAGTCCGATCACTATATGCCCCATTTTCTTTGAAAGGGGGCATAAAAATTACCCATGAGTGTAACAATATCTCTGAACTCCACATAAAAAGCATCCACATGCAATAACACCTGTGGTCTATTTTAATTGAATCCTGAAAGCCACTGCTAGCTGTGCTTCATACTGTAGTCATGTGTAATCTCAGTACAAGTTATGCTTATGTAATTGTTGCTTCTAGCAGTATAGTCTTAATGATATTATCAAGTTGCAATGTCAACATGACCCCTGCCACACAAAGATGCCCTCTACACCATGCCAGCGGGCTTCTTGCCACCGTGGAACTCCTCAATGCACAAGTGACAACTCCAGTTACCTGAAACATGTCAATAATGTTAGCTCATAGGATTACTGAGCTTAATGCAAGTGTGCAGTGTAGTCCTTTATGCACTTGTTCAGTGTGCACAGGCTAATCAGGGACAACACTTTGGGCTACACTGCATATTTGTTAAGAAGAGACTTCCTTTAAATGAAAAACACCCTGAAAGCAGAAAGTGTCGTCTCAACTTGGCTAATCTGGGATGCCACTTTAGGCACATGTATTAAGTCCATTTTCCTCAGAATGAGACTCATATACATGTAATGGTGATATTCTACTCTACTGATGTTTTCCATTCATATTGAGCAAAACCTCAAGACCACAAGTTCACAGTGTTTATGCATATCGGTGGCCTCTCTGTCAAAATGCTGCCTCTCTGTTCATTCTCGGCTGCCTCTCTGTTATATACAAGAAAACGGATGATCAACATTCACAAAACAGGTAAGAAAATATAAATTAAAACCCATAAACACATTTGTGCATAAAAAGAGAAGATCCGTGAGTTGAAGCATATATCCAGCTAAATGTTCACAGTATTCCGCAAGTCCAAATACTTATCACAACCTCTATCGAAGATGGAATGATGACGAGGTTGGTGGAACAATCGTGCATACATGTCACTTTGATGACTTTTTAACATTGACATGCCAGTGTCAATCGACGACTAGATAGGCTACCCATGCCAGAAAAGTGAGCCGATGGAGAGGCTTCCCGTGCCACAACAAAAGCGAAAGTAGGCATTTTTTAATTAAAATTGATGAAAATTACTATATAGCGTACATCGAACATAAGGATTTGATCATAAAAGATGCTATCAATGACACTAGATATTTTACATATTTGGGAAAAGCTATGATAAAAAGTCGACAAAGTGGCATGTATGCACGATTGTTCCACCAACCTCGTCATCATTCCATCTTCGATAGAGGTTGTGATATGTGTGTTGGACCTGCGGAATACTGTGAACATTTAGCTGGATATATGCTTCAACTCATGGACTTCCTCTTTTTATGCACAAATGTGTTTACAGGTTTCAATTTTATATTTTCTTACTTGTTTTGTGAATGCCGATCATCCATTTTCTTGTATATAACAGAGAGGCAGCCGAGAATGAACAGAGAGGCAGCATTTTGACAGAGAGGCCACCGATATGCATCTACACCGTGAAGTTATACTCAAGTAAATGGTAAAAAAAAGGTTAATCTTTACCAATCTATTTTATAACATGGTGCACTGCTTTTCGATTAACAAGAGGGCCATCAGGCCCTAAGGCGCTCACCTGAAAGCCAAAGGAACTAGACTATTCTGAAAAAAATGCAAGCTGATTCATGAAGATTATTTTGGACAAAAAAAGTGACTTTTAACATGTTTTTTTTATATTTGACCTTGTGACCCAGTTTTTGAGCTCATATGACCCAGCTTCAATCTCTGGCAAAATTTCATTGGGACAAATGTTCTGACCAAGTTTCATGAAGATTGGCTATAAATGTGGCTCATATAGTGTCAACAAGTTTTCACTAAAGCCATATAAGGACAACTGCCCCCCCCCCCCCCCCCCATGGGGGCCATGTTTTTCAACAAACCATAACTATTTTCAAACTCACTCGAGCTATTGTTAGAACAAATGTTCTGATCAAGTTTCATAAAGATTGGATAATAAATGTGACTTCTAGAGTGTTAATAAGGTTTTGTAGTAAATAGCCATTTAAGGAAAAATGCCACGCCCTCTTGCGGCCATGGTTTTTAACGGATCTCAACCATTTTAGAACTTAGCCTAGATATTATAAGTTCAAATATTCTGACCAAGTTTCATGAGCATTGGGCCACAAATGTGACTTCTAGAGTGTTAACAAGGTTTTACCATACAGTAAAGCCACATAAGGAAAACTGCCCCGCCCCATGGTGGCCATGTTTTTCATTCAACTGGAACCATTTTCGAACTCGTCCAAGATATTATTGGGACACATGTTCTGACCAAGTTTCATGAAGATTGGACTAAAGATGTGACTTCTAGAGTGTTAACAAGGTTTTACTATAGCCATATTAGGAAACTGCCACGCCCCCTGGCAGCCATGTTTTTCAACCAACCAGAACCATTTTCTAACTCGTTCAAGATATCATTATAACAAATGTTCTGACTAAGTTTCATGAAGATTGGACAATAAATGTGACTTCTAGAGTGTTAACAAGGTTTTACTTTAGCCATATTAGGAAAACTGCCCCGCCCCCTGGTGGCCATGTTTTTCATCCAACCGGAACAATTTTTAAACCTGTCCAAGATTTTATTGGGACACATGTTCCCACCAAGTTTCATGCAGATTGGACTAAAAATGTGACTTCTAGTGTGTTAACAAGGTTTTACTATAGCCATATAAGGAAAACTGCCACGCCCCCTGGCAGCCATGTTTTTCAACCAACCGGAACCATTTTCGAACTCGTCCAAGATATTAATAAGACACATTTTCTAACCAAGTTTCATGAAGATTGGACAATGAATGTGACCTTAAGAGTGTTAACAAGGTAAATGTTGAAGATGCACGACGCACAACGCACGAGGGACAAAAGGCGATCACAATAGCTCACCATGAGCACGTTGTGCTCAGGTGAGCTAAAAATCACATGGGAAAGTCACATAACAGTTTATGAAATAATTGAAATTTGATTATAAGGGTAAACAAGTGTAAAATCAAATGCTGCAAATTACTCGTCGCTATAATGCCAGTCAACGTGCACAAAGGCAGAGTGCCAACCATTATAATCTAATCATATTCTTCACATGCTCCCCAGCATTGCTTCAGGGGCCTCAGAGAGGGTTGGGTTGAGGCAGTACATGTGGTTACCATGGTCACACAGACTTCTAGCATACCTTCAGGGGCCTTAAAGAGGGGTAGGTTGAGGCAGTACATGTGGTAACCATGGTCAAACAGACCCCTAGCATACCTTCAGGGGCCTCAAAGAGGGGTAGGTTGGACAGTACATGTGGTAACCATGGTCACACAAACCCTAACATACCTTTAGGGGCCTAAGAGAGGGATACGTTGAGGCAGTACATGTGGTTACCATGGTCACACAAACCCTAGCATACAATCAGGGGCCTCAGAGAGGGGTGGGTTGAGGCAGTACATATGGTAACCACAGTAACACAGACCCATATGATACCTTCATGGGCATCTGAGAGGGATGGGTTGAGGCAGTACATGTGGTAACCATGGTCACACACACCCTTAACATACCTTCAGGACCTCAGAAAGGGGTAGGTTGAGGCAGTACATGTGGTAACTACAATAACACAGACCCCTAGCATACCTTCAAAGGCCTCAGAGAGGGGTGGGTTGAGGCAGTACATATGGTAACCACAGTAACACAGACCCATATGATACCTTCATTGGCCTCTGAGAGGGATGGGTTGAGGCAGTTCATGTGGTTACCATGGTCACACAAACCCACCTTCAGGGGCCTCAGAGAGGGTAGGTTGAGGCAGTACATGTGGTAACTACAATAACACAGACCCCTAGCATACCTTCAGGGGCTTCAGAGAGGGGTGGGTTGAGGCAGTACATGTGGTAACCGCGGTCACAGTCGTCACAGAACAACAGCTGCTCCTGAAACATACAACAAACCAGAGTGTACAAGCAGAACAGGCATGGCATACTGTTATTAGCAAACCTTCATTGGCACATATCATTAGCACTTGCACATAAACAACTCATACTAGCTTAGTTTAAAATACATGTTATCATATGTCATAAGCAGAGGCTACTGAAAAATGCTTGAACACTAAATAAGTTAATGGCTTGGACCACAGAGCTTTTTATTATCTTTTCATTCAATATACTTATTTATATATTTACACTCCTATAGAGGTAAAGATTTAAAGATACCACACTTACCCATCTTTCTTCTTTTAAGTTATTTTAAGAGGGACAAAGAAATTATTTCAGAAAATCAAGGGGGTCAGCACAATGACCATGGGCAATTTGAATCTCTGCAGCCCATATTACTTGTGTACAAAAACAAAATTAAGAGATCAATTATTCATAACACAAATACTATTTGCTGTTTTTCAATAGACTAGAGTATAATAACACACAACCAGATTGAAATTTGTCATACAGCAGAAAATATGTGGCAAATTTTGTTAAACTCAGCATTTGTAAACTGCACAGGCTAATCTGGGACGACTCTTCCTGCACATGCATTAAACCCCTTTTTCACAGAGCACGGCCAAATTAAAACTTACATCATTCTCTGAGGTCCCGCACAACCCACAGGACTTGCACTCAATACACTGCCATGGGTACTTCTTCACTGAGATTGTCATGTTGGTTGTGAACTGCAGGCAAGTAGGGTGACCTATGCAAAATACATGTATATTGAGTAGGGATGTCAACAGTTATTCGGTTAACTGTTCTTAAGGAGGTTAACCGGTTACAAAATTAATATTCGGTTACTCTTGCAGAAAACACAATTTTGGCTGAACGCAATAAATGCTCAAATTGTTAGTTTTGTTTTACTTCTCTTCACTGTATTGGCTAATCCGCTTATCGCAAATTATCAGCAATTACCACCCTGCAATGATCCCATGTGGATTAAAAGCGATTAGAGTTGTAAACCATCGGGGTGCAGCGGATTAATGAGCAGGCACACGAGCAATTAGAACCTACTCTGCAGTGTGTTGGTTAAGCACTTTACATTCTATTGTGCCATTGTGTTGACTACCATTGCTTGATAAAATCAATAAAGCTGGACACTGAGTTTACACCCGATCACTGTTGTTTTAACAACTATTGCAAACTTAAACGCCCTAATAAAGACATTGAGTATAAACAGGCCTTAACAACAGAGGTTTGAAAACCATTATGCCCTTTGCAAAATATATTTACGCTAATTGACAATTGTTATTAATCAGCAAACTGTTAATTTACGTAATTCTTCAAGGATAATGAGTGTTAATAAAACACAACATAATTCAATCTGCACTAGCTTTTATTGATCAAGGTGTAGAACAATAATTATTTGTTAATGACATGAAGGTAATATTACATCAAAGGTATATCACAGTAAACCGACAAGCATGTAACAATTTTTGTCGGAAATGACTTTCAGAAAGACTAAGTATAAGATTCAAAATGTATAATATTAAATTTAGAATTTGAATTCCCATTTTATAGGACCAACATTTGTAAATAAACAGTATTTAATTGATAAAATGGTAAAAGTAATTAGGTTACAAGACAATCAACAAGACAAAGCATACATGTATTTGCATATACATGTAAAAATTGTTTATAAACGTATACATTTTTTCGGATGTTTTTTTTTTATTTATGTGGTACAACGACAGTCGGTTAACTGGTTAACCGCTCGAATATCGAAAAAGGTTAACTGTTTACGGATTTGCTTAGGTTTGCCATCCCTAATATTGAGATATTTTTGAGTGAAAATAAAATGTTTACCACCACATGAAGCTAAAGATTTACTTAAATAATTTACCATTTTTGGAAACAGTTAATGTTATCTACTTATTTAGGAAACATTTCCAATTGCAAAATCTGGGTCATGAATATTAATATCATCAATATGTTTATTGGGCAATTAAAACATATAAAACTAAATCAGAATGCCAGAACAGAAATTTGGAGTTTGTGTACACACGCAAACAATTCTATTATTACAGTGAGTAAATACTAAAAGGGTCAAATACCTGGTAAACCTGGGCATGTGATAATATTATGCATGTGTTAACTAAAGGGCATGTGCCTGATATACCTTTAATAACAGGGTATTTGGCAAGGGGCCTGTTCCATGTACGCATTATAACAGGGTAAGTGACAAGGCGCATGCACCTGATATCCACTGTATACATTGGTACAGTATAAGTAGCACATATTGGATATACACAGTAAACTTGGGTACTGGATAAAGGTCATACAAAATACATTTGTTTTAACAAAGAATGTAACAATAGGCATGAACCTGATCGTCCACAGTCGCTGCAGGACACCAGCTCCTCGGGTGTGCCTGTCTTCTTGTTCTCATCTGCGTCACCAAGACAGAAGTCACAGTAGTTGCTGTTCTGAACCTTCCCGTCCTCCCCGCGCTCTGCAAGGTAACCACATACAGCATGTGAGCCATGTCATGGTAGCCACGTCATGGCAGCCACGTCATTGTAGCCATATCATGGTAGCCACGTCATGGCAGCCACGTCATTGTAGCCATATCATGGTAGCCACGTCATGGCAGCCATGTCATGTTAGCCACGTCATGGTAGCCACGTCATGGAAGCCACATCATGGCAGCCATGTCATGTGAACCACGTCATGGTATCCACGTCATGGCAGCCATGTCATGGCAGCCACGTCATGTGAGCCACATCATGTGAGCAACGTCAAGGCAGCCAAGTCATGGTAGCCAAGTCATGGCAGCCACGTCATGTGAGCCACATCATGGTAGCAACATCATGACAGCCACATCATGGTAGCCATATCATGACAGCCACGTCATGTGAGCCACGTTATGTGAACCATGTCATGTGAGCTTTGTCATGTGAGCCATGTCACGTGAGCCACATCATGTGAGCCATATTATGTGAACCATGTCATGTGAGCCTTGTCATGTGAGCCATGTCATGTGAACCACATCATGTGAGCTGTGTCATGGTAGCCATGTCACGTGAGCCACGTCATGTGAGCCATGTTATGTGAACCACATCATGTGAGCCTTGTCATGTGAACCACATCATGTGAGCCTTGTCATGTGAACCATGTCATGTGAGCCATGTTATGTGAACCACATCATGTGAACCATGTCATGTGAGCCACGTCACATGAGCCATGTTATGTGAACCAAATAATGTGAACCATGTCATGTGAGCCACGTCATGTGAGCCATGTTATGTAAACCAAGTCATGTGAACCATGTCATGTGAGCCATGTTATGTGAACCACATCATGTGAGCCATGTTATGTGAACCACATCATGGTAGCCACGTCATGTGAGCCATGTTAAGTAAACCACATCATGTAAACCATGTCATGTGAGCCATATTATGTGAACCCCGTCATGTGAACCCAATCAAGTGAGCCCCATCATGTGAGCCACGTCACATGAGCCACATCATGTGAGCCATGTTATGTGAACCACATCATGTGAGCCTTGTCATGTGAGCCTTGTCATGTGAGCCATGTTATGTGAACCATGGCATGTGAGCCATGTGATGTGAACCACATCATGGTAGCCGCATTATGTGAGCCTTGTCATGTGAGCCTTGTCATGTGAGCCTTGTAATGTGAGCCAGGTCATGTGAGCCATGTTATGTGAACCACATCATGTGAGCCTTGTCATTTGAGCCACGTAATGGCAGCCATGTTATGTGAACCACGTCATGTGAGCAATGTTATGTAACCACATCATGGTAGCCACATCATGTGAGCCATGTCATGTGAACCACATCATGTGAACCATGTTATGTGAGCCACGTCATATGAGCCATGTTATGTGAACCACATCATATGAGCCACATCATGTTAGCCATGTTATGGGAGCAACCAGCCAAGCTCTAGAGCACCCTGTGCATTTTTGCAGTCTAGTCAGGAGCTACCCTGTCTGCTATAAATTCAGGCATTATTTCTTGGTCTCTTAAGCAGACAGATACTTCCTGACCACAGTGCGAAAATGTGCAGGCTGGTCTGGATCTATACTTGCCGCATTTGGCATAAAAATCATTTCATCATTACACTGCTCATTTCCAAATAAGCATCTCTTTTTGTTTTTAAGGGAACTAAGCAGCACATGTAATGAAATGGCTTAATACGGCTTGCATATCTTTTCTTCAAGCATATCACAAGGGCTCATGTTGAAGTTGTTTTTATAAAGGATAGTAACCTTTCTTGTCTTAATATAGCCAATTTAATTTCATAAACTTGTAGTTTATCATATTTGAATGTTAAAAGCTCTTTTAATAAAAAAATCCTGCACTTTTATCCTATAACTCTAAGTAATCCAACACATAATTTACTATTAGAGATTACAAGAAATGATAAACCTAATTCCAAAGAACTTACACAAATTGGTGTTTTGCACAATTGCATCAAAAACTTCAATGAAGTAACAAAATAAAAAAACACATAAGAGATTGATAGAAACCTTTGAAATAAACAACTTTAAGATAACAGTAGTTCCCTCTAAGTAAAAAAAGCTAAAGACCAAAACATAAAAAAATGCTTATAATCAACGTAATCAATACTGTTTTCCAAATATCATACATAACAAGAAATGTGTTTGTCAGAAACACTATGTCCCCTTCTGTGCCGCTTTGATTTAGTTTTTTTGACCTTTGACCTTGAAAGATGACATTGACCTTTTACCACTCAAAATGTGCAGCTCCATGAGATACACATGCATGCCAAATATAAAGTTGCTATCTTCAATATAGCAAAAGTTATTGCAAAATGTTAAAGTTGGCGCAAACAAACCAACAGACAGACAGAACAACAGACCAGGCAAAAACAATATGTCCTCCACTATAGTGGTGGGGGACATAAAAAGTCAAAGCTTGATTAGGACATGAGTAATTTTAAGTATATTTTCCGGTATATCTAATTAATAAGAATTAGAAATGATGCAAATAAAATATTGTAGATATATTCATTAACAGATCTAATCATTACACTGAATAATTTCCTCGAAAAAGATTTGTTTAAATTCAAGATTGAATATCAAATCTTATTAATATAGTATCCAAATATCAATTATATACTTTTTACAACTGACAAATTCACGACACACAATGCCTTCCACCTAAGTTCAAAACACATAAATACAAAAAGACTTGTTGTCGATCATATTATTAGTTTCAGTATTTTCAAATGTGTCTTATTACCAATGCTGACTTAAATAAAAGAATCATATCAGGCCTTGTTACTGCTTGAAATAAATTTCCTAGTGTATAACAATTTGAGTTGATGAGGCTGCTTCCCCTGATTTTTTTTATTAAAAAAATGGTTAAGTCCAGAGTAATTCTTTTGCATGAGTACCAAATGGGCCTTATGCCATATGCTGCCAGCATAATTCTATATCTCAATGCCAATGCGCACAGTCTGGTAAAGAGCTACCCTGTCCACTAATGAGACCTTTTCTGTTTATATTAGACAGAGTAGCTCCTCACAAGAGTGTGGGAAATCGCAGGCTCGTCTTGAGCTTCAGAGGCAGAATATGCATAAGACCCATTTTCCATGATGCGTCCAAGATCTGCTGACATTTCTATCTTAGACAGAGTAGTGACTGGTGCACACCCAACCCCTATATGTTTTATACAGATATTGTTTTGTACACAACAAAGTATTTTATAAGCTCAGTTGCTAATCTTAGCATGTTAGTTAAAACAAAGTAACAAATCCACATATCCACTAGCAGACAGAACAGTAAGTTACCATAGCAACATCAATCTATGTCAAATGTTAATGGCAAATCTAAGAGTAGGGGAGGCAACCTCACCCTTGCCACCAGAGCCCAGAGTGCTCTGTGTCGTTAGTTGTCATCTCTGTGCTGTAATTCAATAGATATTGTACATTATCATCATTAACATAAAGCAGACAATAAATGGCTTCATAACAACATCACCATATTAGTCATATTTGATTAGAAGTTACCTGATGCATAATGTTAAGACTCAAAATCCTCAACAAAATAAATTCCAAAACAAGAGATGTGTTTGTCAGAAACACAATGCCCCCTATTGCGCCGCTTTGAAGCCATATACACTGTAACTCCAATATAAAGCGCTCCGTTATAACGCTGAATCCAATATAACGCGGAGGGTGCTTGGATCCCATTTTTTCTCCAACCTTCCATTTTATTTCTGATTCAAACCCGTATAATGCAACTTCATGTATTTTCAGACAATTCAAAGATGGCGGCAATCACAGTTATGTTGATTGCTTTATTCAACCGTCCGTTGAACCGATTATAATCGCCTCGAGGTTAAACAACACCAACAGCTAATTGGTGTTAATCTGTTGTGTAATGTCAATAAAGGTGTGAAAAACTCGCGTGTCAGTGTTTATTACATGTTTTCCTCATCAGAGCGGTTCATTGCGATAATTTCCATAAGTTAAGTGCAAGCGGGATAGTTATACAATTCAAGTAATTCAAAACGATTGAAACATTCTTTCTTTTATATGGTTGCAGTTTGACTATATTAAATGAGCGGCTGTGAAATATACTGCCTACTGTATAAAACAACTTTTTCTGTCATTTTATTATCATTCTAGTATTATGTCATGTAATCTCTTTCAGTTCGTGTATAAGAAATTAAATAATGCAGACGATTTATTTACATGCGAACGCAGTGTACCGGCAATTGTTAACAGAGTTTCACTTTCATTTTCGCGCGGTATCAGAAAGTCCCCGGAAAACACGTTTTTTGCATGCGTATGACGCAATATAACAATTTTTTGTACATGAGTCGTATTGCATTCAATCTAAATTTAAAGTTGCTCGTCCAATGAAATCTCTGCCCCATAATGCACTGTACTCTTAACACTTCTGAAAATGGCATATATGCGTACGGTTGTGTTTACGAATTTCTTAAACATATATCGTCATTAATGTTCAAGATTATTATTTTTAAGTGATGTTGCAATTTTATTGGATTATCGGATAAATGTGCACATAAGAAAAGCGGTATGTATACTGTTATCGATACGATTCGGTTTATATGCATGTATTTGCGTCAACACGGCATGGCAATATATATATACATGACCTATATTATTGGTTATTCTATACCTGTTTTGTTTATAGCGCCCTGCAGTAAATGAGCTCAAAACCTATAACGCGGATCCGTTATAACGCTGTTTCGCAGCTTGGACCCCATTGACCGCGCTATATTGGAGTTACAGTGTATTTGACCTTTGACCTTGAAGGATGACTTTGACCTTTCACCACTCAAAATGTGCAGCTCCATGAGATACACATGCATGCCAAATATCAAGTTGCTATCTTCAATATTGCAAAAGTTATCGCAAAACCAAGGTTAAAGTTTTGGGACAGAATGACAGACAGACAGACAGACCGCCCCAAAAAAAAATATACCCCCAATCATTCCATCCGGAGGCATAAAAAACTATAATGTTCCTTACAGTGAATCTCATTGATAATAAAAGCTAAGAAATTGAATACTTGCAAAATGGACGTATGAAAAAAAATAATCTGGCATGTTTAATAAATAAGTGAAAAAATAATTTTACGCAAATCCAAATATGTGTCCAAGTGATAAAACAAAAGAAATTACAGGTTTAAGCAGCGTGTTTTTCCATGCAATTATAATTTTCATTTAATATGTTAAAAAGGCCTGTCCCAAGACACAGCATGTTTGACTATTCTTTCATTTCAATAGAATAATATACTATTCTGTCTGTAACCTCATACTGCGTCACAGCAACGCTCAGGCATGCCAAGGCAGCTGCCATGGTTACAATTTGTTGTCCAAAAATGACTGCACAATCATGTGTCAGAATAACGCCAGATGCTACACAGTCAAAGAAATTAAGACAGAGGCACATATTTCATATAAAATCATATAAACTTTGCCAGTTGCATAAAATTTCATCATGGCTTTTAAATTTATGATATGCATGACCAAGACATTTGTGGAGTGGAACACATGCAGCTTGGACTATTCAATGAAAAGTGGAGCTAAAAGTTAAAACCTCTGCACTGATTTGTATCATCAAACAATATAAAATTCAAGGTCATTTTATCAATTGTATTCTATTTTTGTATCGCCAATTCATCTCAATAACATACCAGTGCATAGATCAGCTGACCATCTTGAAATAAATTTGAAAATTGCCTTCAATAAACCATGCAATAGCCAAGGGAGTGTTTGGTAGAGTCATGAATATATGGCATAAAGTGACAGCTAGTGCAGATCTTTTTTATCAAATGCTTCAAAATGACAATTGATTTTAAGCATGCTAACTATTCAAAAACGTGTCTATGATCTGAACGTCATCTGATGCTGACAACGTTATTTAGCTAAAACATCATGTGATTCATCAGTTGCACAAAATGTAGCCAAACAAAAAGCTCAAAATATTAATGTTATAATTTTTAATATATAGAAAATCATAATGATTGTATAACACAACAAAGCAAGGTACAGCATGTTATAAAAACATTAGTGTAGGTCTACATAGGAGCCTGGTCTATTGCCGTATGTGGCCAGCAAAGCTCCAGACCAGCCTGTTACACCCCATTTTTTCACGATTTTTTTTATGAAAATTAAAACATTCTGTTAGAATACTTCTTCAAAACAAGCAATCAACTTATACTGTGGCTTTTCCAAGTTTTCAATTAAATAACTATGAGCACTTAGCCATGTTCAGAATTGGATAAAATCTATTTATAATCTGAGTTTGGGGGAAAAAAAGGTCACAGAATAGCGCCACATTACATGAAGCGCAGTCAAATCATTATATCAACTGAAGCGAATTTAAGCTTTGGATAAATGTTATATATATATTTTTATAATGATAAACTCAAACAGATGAAAAAAATTGGGATGCCCCTGCCAATCTTAAAAGGCTTTAACAAACAAAAGCTTTGTGATTTACTGCATAAATATGTGACATCTTTTGCATTTATAATCCCTATGACCCATTGCAAAAGGAAAAGGCAAAAAAAGTGTTCTGCAAAAGAATACTTTTCATTATTTCTCTCGCTGCGTGAACTACAGACAGAGGTCAACACTATAGCATTCTTACCTGGGAAAATAATACTTGGCAAGGGCTTGCCTGAAAGGAATTAAATTTCACCTTTCACACTTCATACAGTTTCTTGGCAACAAGTTTTTCTAAGAATATGAATGATTTATAAGTAAATTAACCTTCTAACATCCTATCTTTAAACTAATATATTTGATGCTGTTACAAACAGTGCAGTTCTAATGAAAACAATTCATTGCTTATCAACCTAAAATAAATTTGACATGAAAAATGCTATTGTCATGTCATTATATTGCATCATAGAATAAGTGGTTGCATATTCTTATTAAATGCATATTTATAAACAAGTCAACATAATGCTTACCTGTAATAAGCATATATACATAATTTAGAGACAACCACCATATACATGTACCGGTGTTAAAACAGATCTTGTTTTAAATCAATCAGGTATTAAAACTATGCCTTCCGAGAAACAAATTTGAACCTTTTTATATGCGTACTGAATTTACATCCTTATTTATCAATTTTATTTTATTTTGATGTATCTTTTATAATTTAAATTCTTTACTCAACTTCATCATTATTGTACTTTATTTTTTTTTATATCAACTGCTAGCATTTTTTGTATTTAGTGATAACCATTTACATAAATAAGGGCATAATATGAGCTTGAACATGTACCAGTCCATTAATTTCAAAATCTTTTAAATTATGTTAAAATTCAGCGAAGTATGTTATGCACAAAGAGTGACACCCAAAACACAAACACCTAAAATCCTGAAATTTTTAAGTATTTAAGTGTACTGCTTAACAAAAACATTTACATAAACATACATGCCATACGTCCCGGATTGTCCGGGACAGTCCCGGAAATGAAGAACTTGTCCCGCTGTCCCGGAAAAATGTCAAATGTCCCGGAATTTACAAAATCCATATATACATGTAATTTATCTTAGGCTTAACTGCACCTCGAATCTGTGTATATCTGCAGCGTCTCCATGACAATGCCTACCCGAATAGGCAGACTATGCTACGTGTCAAAATCGATCAATTAACAGGGGTCCTGCTATCATATCGATTGTCTCATGTTCGCAGTCAAACCGAAAAGGCGGCAATGTTTAATGTGGTTGTTAATTGACTTTAATCTACTACGTCATTATTTCCCGCTGCGTAAGGGCAAAGGATAGTTGTTAACACATCTGAATTCCAACATCGCTGAGTAAAAAATTAAAAGCAGTTTATGTTCGCACGTTTAACCGACATGTATTGTGAATTGATTTGAGTTGACGATCTAACGGTACTGTATTGTTGTATTTTTTTATTATATAAATGTTATAAATGAATAAAGGCGAATCAACAACTACGCGTTACACACTGGCCTTAATAACAATAACGCAGTGACGTCACCATCTATGTTTAGAACGTTTACACTTAAAACACGTGGCTTGTATCTAGTTACGGAAGTAGTAATGTTTAATTTGACGTTAATAGATCAAGTGTATTTCGGATAGGCTTTCGAACTTTTGCAATTAACGATGCGAAACAAAAAAAAACGTACCAAAAATGCATATGTCTATAAATATCGCTACATTTTATACATGTCCCGGAAAATCGGCAAAAGTCCCGGACAATTTAACTCAATGTCCCGGAATTGGTCTGAAAAATTATGGCATGTATGCATAAATCACCCAGACTTGGTTAAAATTGACTCAACATGTGCTTGTCATTTTGGTGCAATGCACTGTTCACAGTTTCAGCTACATTCCATTCCATGAGTACAATTACATGTTTTTTTCTTGTCATTCACACACGCAAACAAATGCATTAGATTGGCAGAAACACACAAGACTGTTGATACATAAGCGCAAAACATCCTTACAATGCCTGCAATGTGCAGTGCTATCATAATACATTCTAACAAAGTGTCTGTACAGAAGTTATCATTTAAAACAGTATGTTTTTATGATACCTCATCATTTTATGTCAGAGCAGTGATATCCATAAGTGTAGTATAATATTGTGCAGGGGTTCGGTTAAGATAATTATTTTACACACAGTGGGATGAGAGAAATTATTCAACATATAATTGCATTGTATTTTACGCACAACATAATTCTAAAAGCTTTATTAACAAGAAACCGTCGGAGATGGGTGATGCTCCCCAAAGTTTTTTTTTGTCACAAAATTGCACTATATATTCAGATAAAAGGAAACGTCTTGAGGGGCATTACTTTGGACAAAATAATCCGATGGATGGCTTAGCAACTTAAAAATTTCAAAGGGCCATAACTCTCTAAATAAATCATCTAACCAGAACCCACAAATAGCATGCACATCTCCTCAAGGTAGTAAAGCTTTCCATAAAGCTTCATTGAATTCCAGTCAGTAGTTGAGGAGAAATAGCCCGGACAAGAATTGCACTATATGTACAGTTTATAGAAAATTTCAAAGGGCCATAACTCTGTGAAAATTCATCCGACCATAACCGGCTAATAATATGCACATCTCCTGTTGGCAGTGAAGCTTCCCATAAAGTTTCATTGAACTCCTGTAATAAGTTGCTGAGAAATAGCTCGGACAAGAATTGCACTATATGCACAATGAAAAATTTCAAAGGGCCATAACTCTGTGAAAAATCATCCGACGAGAACCGGCTGATAATATGCACATCTCCTCTTGGTAGTGAAGCTTCCCATAAAGTTTTATTGAATTCCAGTCATTAGTTGCTGAGAAATAGCCAGGACAAGAATTGCACTATATGTACAATGGAAAATTTCAAAGGGACATAACTCTGTGAAAAATCATCCGACGAGAACCCGCTGATAATATGCACATCTCCTCTTGATAGTGAAGCTTCCCATAAAGTTTCATTGAATTCCAGTCATTATTTGCTGAGAAATAGCCCGGACAAGAATTGCACTATATGTACAGTTTATGGAAAATTTCAAAGGGCCATAACTCTGTGAAAAATCATCCGACCAGAACCCGTTGATTATTTGCACATCTCCTCTTGGTAGTGAAGCTTCCCATAAAGTTTCATTGAATTCCGGTCATTAGTTGCTGAGAAATAGCCCAGACAAGAATTGCACTATATGTACAGTTAATGGAGATTTTCAAAAGGGCCATAACTCTGTGAAAAATCATCTGACCAGAACCCGCTGATAATATGCACATATCCTCTTGGTAGTGAAGCTTCCCATAAAGTTTCATTGAATTCCAGTCATTAGTTTCTGAGAAATAGCATGGACAAAAATTGTGGACGGACGGACAGACGAAGCGGCGACTATATGCTCCCCCCAAAATAAATTTTGGGGGAGCATAAAAAGGCTAAACTCTCCTCCATTGTTAATGTGACAAATTGTTTTGTTTCAACATTTATGAATATCAATTCACCCAACATAGTAAAATATGTTTTTGTTTTGTTTGGATTTTTAAAAGCATTTCAGTCATATGTCAGTGTTAAATTTTACCAACTCATGCTTTTCCTGGGATAGTAGGTTTACCAGTACTAAGTGCACATAGTTATGCCAGTAACTGACAACTGTACAACTTGAATTAGAGGTCATGGCATAAATTCCTTAGAAAGGATTTTATGACCAATGACCATGCAACTAATATTACAGGGCAGGGGATCAAACCCAATACTTGGAGTAGAAGTCAGGGCTCTACCAACTGAGTCAGCCCGCCTGACAAAGTGATTGCATTTTTCATATTCAACTTAACCTGAATTATCACTATGTCATATATCTATTATAGTATGTGCAGTTTATGGGATTATGCATTAAGAACAAACATATATTGGTAGCAGTTAATTGTTGAAGCAGCTTAGCATGATGTTGGATGATGCAATTATTATAGCCATGTGACAAGCAAAGACAAGGTTTCCAGGGAAGGGCTTTTCCCACAACTTCTCACAAATTTACACAGCATGAGTGGCACAATATGGCTTAACCAGGAAAATCTGACCAAACCATCTTCATTAGCATACATTTACAAAACTAAAAGAGAACTCATTGTTGCAGCCAAACCTAGACAAATTTACAGAAATTCATATGGAAACTTACTAAAACTAATGCAACTTATCACAAAAACGTGGGTATCGCTGATATTTGGTGTTAAGTCATACTGCCACTGGCATACAGACCAATAGGGGAATGGAACATGTTAGAAGGAAAACAAAACTAAAACAAGAGGGCAAGAGGCCCACGTTCGCTCACCTGAGACTTCAGGAAACTGAACTGCTCTTAGAAACTTTTGAGCTGTTTCTGAAACCATTTTCAATCTTGGCAAAAATATAAACTAGAGAATTAACAAGGTTTAACCGTTTTACAATAACCATAAAAGGAAAAACGCCCCAACCCTGGCAGCCTTATGTTTCAACGAACCTTAACCATATTAAAACTCAGTGGAGCTATCATCAGAACAATAGTTCTAATTAAGTTTCATAAAGATTAGACCATAAATGTGATTTGTGGAGAGTAAACAAGGTTTTACTAAAGCAATAGAAGGAAAAATGTCCTGCCGATTGGCCACCGTGCTTTCAAAAGACTTGAACCATTTTCAAATTAATCCAATATATCATTAGTAAAAATGTTCTGACCAAGTTTCAGGAAGATTGGACTATAAATGTGCCTTCTAGAGTGTTAACAAGGGTTTACTATAACTATATAAGAAAAAAATGCCCCGTCCACTGGCAGCCATATTTTTCAAAAGACAAACTGTTTTTAAAACTCATCCAAGATATCATTACAACAAATGTTTTTACCATGTTTCATGAACATTGGACAATAAATGTAACCTCTAGAGTGTTAACAAGGTTTTACTATAGCCATTAAAGAAAACATGCCCCCCCCCCCCTTTGACGGCCATATTTTCAACCAACTGGACCTATTTCTTGTCCAAGATATCATTGTGACAAATCTTCTGATCAAGTTTCATGAAGATAGGACGATAAATGTGGCATCTAGAGTTTTAACAAGGTTTTACTATAGCCATTTAAGAAAACATGCCCCGCCCCTTGACAGCCATTTTTTTCAACCAACTGGACCCATTTCTCATTCAAGATATCATTGTGACAAATCTTCTGATCAAGTTTCGTGAAGAAAGGGCAATTAATGTGGCCTCTAGTGTGTTAACAAGGCAAATGTTGAACGATGCACGACAGACAACGGACAAAAGGCGATCACAAAAGCTCACCATGAGCACCTTATGCTCAGTTGAGTTAATAAGGAAACATCCTTGGATGGTCCTTCAAACAGATTTTAATATAATATAGGCCATATGTAAAACTCTGCAAAGTATAGTCTTAATTAAATGTAAACGATCAGCAATTGTTATAAAACAGCATTAAAGGGATCTTTTCACGGTTTGGTAAATTGACAAAATTGAAAAAAGTTGTTTCAGATTCGCAAATTTTTGTTTTAGTTATGATATTTGTGAGGAAACAGTATTACTGAACATTTACCATGGTCTAATATAGCCAATATATGCATCTTTTGACGATTTAAAAACCTAAAAATTATCAAGCGTTGCAACCCGAAACGATTGAATAATTTGTAGAGTTCTGTTGTTGTCGTTAAATTTTGTGAAACTACGAAGATTGCTCATATAATGCATAAAATACTTTAACAAAGTATGCTTGGCAGAATAGCTGAGCAGGCTAATGCGTTTTTACTCCAGGTTACTCCATGACTCCGGGGGTCACTGGTTCGAGTCCAGCTGCGGCTTCTTTTTTTTTTCCTATTTTAAATTTCATTCTTGATTTTTTAAAGGAGCTTTTAAGATCCAATGTTTACATTTATCAAGATAAAGCATTTAAAGACTTATTTCAAAACATGCCAAAAACTGTGAAAAGGCCCCTTTAAGAGCTTTGTTTGCATATATTTGTAGAACTGTTGAAAACAAAAGGGTGCACATGTTAATTGATTAAAGAAGTATAACTCAATTAAGTTCTTCCCCATGCTAGTCCACCAAGGAAAAGTAAAAACATAATTGTAACCTAAATTCAAGTTGACAATTAAATGGAAGCTTATTTTGTATTGGAGAAGGTGAAGGAAAAGCCCTGTGCACATACCTTGTTCTTCACGGTCCAGTTTGGGGGGAGTTTTTACTGACAGAAAATAAAATACATTTATAAAACAAAAAAGAATACATCAGGAGAATTATTCACTAACAGATATAGAGACTACTGCATGCATGTGCCAAGGCTATCTGTTAACTTTTATGTCAATAAATTTATCTCAACTGATAGGTTACAAATATACTGTGTGTACGAGTTTCACCTCATAGATTCTAATTGTTTAGCAA
The DNA here is from genome assembly GCF_020536995.1 of Dreissena polymorpha. NCBI lineage: Eukaryota > Metazoa > Mollusca > Bivalvia > Myida > Dreissenidae > Dreissena > Dreissena polymorpha. The sequence goes on from NC_068356.1 coordinate 13,314,062, forward strand.
CATTAACTGTAGTTTAGCAAAGAAAGCACTTTCAGTGCAATGTATAAATAATAAAATTATATAACTCGTTATCAAAACTGTAAAGATAATAATTAATATTTGTAACCTAAAATTTAAGAAATAAAATAAAATAAGGACATTTTCTATTTACTTTTGAAATTTGCAGCTTATCTGCATCATGTAGATGATTGTTGAAATTCACACCAAAAATATATTTACAAAATTATTAATAATAATGACTAGTAAATACAAATACAGTGTTTTAGACTACCACAAAATGGTTATTATGAGCAGCATGTACATGTAAACTGTACTGGCAAACCATCTTTAAGAGAATTTCTCTCAAAAATTGCAATACACTAACTTGACTTAGTATAAATTACAAAATCCTTAAAGATTCCAATAAATGATAATAAAACCATTCGATAACCTATTATAGATTCATTTATAATAACAAAGTAAATGCTTCACATTCATTGAAAATGACAATTTTTAAACAAAAAACAATATTGTTTCTAGAACACAGTAAGATAAATGAAAACTAAACTTTTGTGTATTAATCTACTCAAAAGTCTATAGCAAGGATGAGTACATGTGCACTCACCGACAGACTTGGGAGAGGGCTCTGGTTCCTCTGGTTCCATCATTCCGTTGTGAAAGTGGTTGTAGTGGTAAGAGAGGCCGGGGCGCGTCTTGTATCGAGCATTGCACACTGAATGCATACAGCAATACAACAATCTACTTGCAATATTGTAACTAGCAACTGATTTAAACTCATCACAAAATCTCGACAGCTGTTTTTTTGGGGAAAAATCAACACTGTGAAATAAATCATAAATTGGGGAACTTCTATTCCACTGAATACCTTCCTTAGATATGGTAAAAAAGCCCTAGCTTTTTAATGAAAACCAGGGTCACTTTAATAAGAAATTATGCTTTACCATTAATGATAAACATTAAAAACCTGCTGCATTTTTAGAAAAACCTCTGCAATGACACTATATGAACAAAACATCCATAGGCACGTATCAGTGATGACTCCCAATTTTACTACAGTAAAACTGAGAACAGCGATCAGGCAAGGGAAATGGCCAAAGTGGGCATTGTCGACGAGTGTCCGCTATTCTCAGATCACCATTTTTAGATGGTTGGTCAGTTTGCACACAGTGTAAAACAAAGGCTCATTGCCGATAGCTAGGCCTAAGCATACTAACATAAATAATTTCTATTCAATAATACAGAATGATGTATTATATATCGATTTAATTTCATAACTATTTTTAAACTCAATCTATTACTCTAACAACAAAAGAATTGTTGTTTACTCATGCATCTCGTTTAATCGGTATATCCGACAGTTCGCATTACATTAATTGGGTTGTATTTTAAAGTAAAGATTGTCACCTGTCATTGACGTTATGTCCGAACAAATATACAAGCAGATTCGCTGTCATACACCGAAAGTACAGTATAACTGCAGATTTTTTTCCTTCTTTGTGACCCGCCGAAAATCGGCCCTTTCCCCTCGGATTTTTTTTCCCCTCAGCTAGTAAATTTTCCCCTAGATTTCATTTTTTCCTCCAAAAAAAAAAAAAAAAAACATTTTTTATTTTTTTTAAACCTTTAAATATATAAGTTGACCTGATCCAGTGTAGAAAATAGAAAAATATTGCATAATTAAATTATCTGTTGCCTTGAATTTGTTTTCAAAACAGTAAAATATGTTAAATTGATCATTTAAGACTTTCTTTATTTTCCCCAAACTCCGGCATTTCGCGCGATTTTTTTCCCCAAAATCTGGCGTTTCGCGCGATTTTTTTCCCCTCAAAAATGGCCAGGCCCTTTCCCCAAAATCAGATAAAAACCCCTGTTACTGTATCATTCTTATTAGATGAAAAAATATTCCAAAATCTTGTTCAAAAAATATTTAGTTTGTTATAAAAGTTGCAATTGAATGTATATTTTCTTCTGAACAGATGATCACTAATCCTTTTATCGCCTTCTTATAACAACACTCGCCAGCTTAGAGTTGTTTTTATCAACTTGTCAGTGATAAAGATCTTTTGACTTGGTCACGTGCTCATGCAGAGTCATTATGAATGCAGCCGATAATTGCAACTTATACACATTTGTATTGTTATCTGCACCTGTTTCTTTTGTGAAAAAGCCCGGGGGGGGGGGGGGGAACCAGACTGACAGTTGTCTGCAATTGACCATTATTCTCAAATGACCGATAGGTCAGTTTTGACTGTATTTAGATTACTTGAGAATTAACATAAATTGTGTATGCAAAACATGATGATTGATGGCACCTGATTTAAATTTGAAATTGAAGATAGCACAAAAAACACGCCATTCACAATTCCTCAAAATGAGTTGAGCCTAACTCTGGGAAATCTAGGCTTAATGTATGCACACAAAAGTCATCCCTGAAAATTGTGTGCAGTCCCCAAAGGCTAATCACGGACAACACTTAGGGCCTAAACAAGACTGAAAAGGATAATCTGGGGCGACACTTTACGCACAAGCATTAATACCCATTTTCCCAATGCAAGGATTCACTTACAGCTAATAAAATGCTCAGAGGTTAGGATCTATGAATAAACTTACCTTCACAAGCATAGGGCTTTTCCTTCTCCTCATCCAGTTTCTCTTTTTCTTCCTTTTCAGATTTCTTCTTTCTGCCCCTTGCACCACCCTATAATTAAGTTTCATTTTGAGGATAATATTCTTTGCTTACCCACAAATATACCAATGCAGCTTTTATTCTGTTTGTTTGTTAGTTTGTTCACTATAGGAAACCCAAGACCCCTGATCAGAGATCGGGGGGAATGTCCATGGATTTCATGACCAATACTTACAAAAGTTATGTGGCCTATCAGGGAATGAGCACTTTCCTTCGGTTTGAATATGGCGCCTTGGAAACTGAGAGCTCTGGCCCCACTATGCTATTCTGTGCACAGCAAATGAATACATGAGTGCAGCTGATGTCATACACTGTAACTCTAATATAATGCGGATGACGGGGTCCAAGTCATGCGACCCCATTATAAACGGACAGCGTCATAAGTTTTGAGCTCATTTATTGCAGGGGGGGCTATAAAAACAGTTACAGAGCTACAGATAAGGTGCATATTTGCATTAATACCCAATGTAAAATTGCTGATTACGCATAGAAAAATAAAACTCTGCATACCGAAACCCAATTAAAATTGCTGATTACGCATATCGTATTTTTCCTCTGCGTAACGAGTAAATCTGTCCCGGAAATACCCGGGTCCGAAATACCCGGATTCTTTCCGCTTTGTCCAAGCGCTTTCAGTATAACCTTCAGCACAATAACATGTACAGGAGCAAGCGTCTATGTAACTATGTGTTATTGTTGTGAAAATGTCGAAACTGCGAGGCCGTAAAAAGCGAAATATCGTATCCCAGGCACACAAAAACTCAATTTTAAGTTATTTAACCGCAAGCAACACAAAGTCAGAAGTGAAAAAAAATAATTGTGAAACTAATTCTTGATGATATTGTGTCAGAGGCAAGCGCTGACAGTGCTTACCGTAATTACTCTATGTTTTCGGATACGAAAAATATTCACAAAATACTGGTGTCCGAAAACTTAAGAGTCGAAAATTGAAGTGTCAAAAAATAGAGTCAATTGTATCAACGACTACCGGTAATAGCACGCGCTTGTAAAATACCATTCCGTTCAGTATAAATTACAATTATATATGTTTGCACTGCATTTTACTACAAGGTTGTACTTTGACCAACCAGTTCAAAGATGAGCGTGTGATGTACCGATACTCGCTAGTATGAACCTGTAATTAACGCAATAAAAAAGCAAACTATGAATTCTTTGTTTGTTCATTTCAGATAGTTGTTGTCTAACACCTTCCATTGTTCGTAAAACTTGCAATAGAGTGCATCACACTTTGAAGCGTTTAGTATTTGTCACAGTTATTTTACTGAGAAGGGGTAGTTTTATTGCGGAAGATAATTGAACTGTTAATTGGCACTACACCTGGTAATTGTCATAACGCTTATGCTATCGGGCGAAACCATTGTCTAATACCTGTTTACAAGGTTATTACCCAATAACGCAAATGTAATGGTCCGTTACCCTCAGGCATGCACCTGTCATGTTTTATGATGTAAATCTGGTTGTAAACCCCCATGATCAAAGTGTCATTAGATATCGAAAACATGACCGAAATTTGGATAAATAGTGTAAAATATACTGTCCGAAAACTTAGAGACATAAATTATGGACAAAAACTTGTGTGTCAGAAAATAAAGAGTCACGAAAAATAATTATTTTTGCTAAAAAAAAGGGGTGTCCGAAAACATAGAGTAATTACGGTACATTGTAAGAAAACTGGTGGAAAAATTTTCGAACTTTTTTAATCAAGACTGTATATTATGGATACGTCTACATAATTACACAAGATCTCTGAAACTAATCAATTAAGAGTGGAACTTCAAAAAGCTCATTCAGATGAACATTTAAGACAATGAAAATACCCAATTTTAATACAAAAATACCCAATTGTCAATTGTAGAACCCAATTGAAAATGAAAATACCCAATTGAACTCAAAAGTAGTGGGTATTTACCCATTTACTCAGAAAAGTTATCTGGAGCTCTGCAGTTATAGTATAGACTGTAATATAGGTCCTATTTATTGCCATGCTGTGTTGTCATTCGCCAATACATGCATACATACCGAATCGTATCGAAAACAGTATTTTCTAATGTGCACATTTATCCAAATATCCAATATAATTATTATATTATCTAGTCTTTGATGAGTTAACTTGTTATTGTTTGGTATACAATGTAAAAGACAGCAAATTATTTAACAGTTAGGATAATTGAGTAAGAGTTTTGTTTTTGATGGAAACTGACCTGTGTGCCATATCATTATTCAAAATGGAGAAGAGAAAAGGGAAAGAGCTGTGTTTAAAAACAAAGATTGATCCTGGAAGTCACAACACCTGTCAGCACATCGCTTACCTTTCCTTTCTTTTTCTTCTTCTTGATGTACGTATCCTCGAAGTCACTTATATCCGATTGGTCGTCGCACATCTCACCGGCATCAGGAGGCTCCATGTACTCATCATACTCATCGTACCACTGGTCCTTGCTGGTCTCACTCTTCAACTCTGGGATCTCTTCATCTGGCTTGGCCACTGCGGGGTTCTCCACTGTGCTGATCTGGTGCATGTCTGAAAAGCAATTGGACATTCTTTGCTCAGAGTAGCTATTGAGCAACATAGGCCATACTATAACAAGCGGTAATTCATGTACATTTCATGGGGGTACTGCACAAACAGGTATCAGTGATTGTGCTCCAGCTGTGGATGAAGCCTTGAGCCAAAGCCCCATAATGCAAGTTCATGAATGAAGTTATCAAAAAGAAAAGAACAATCTTATCAACTATATAGATCTACACAAAATAAATTTAAAATAAAGCTGGCATTTAATATAATGAAAACATAGTTAAACTAGTGAAAACAATAAAGCTATAATATAAGAATGACACCTTTACTCATCATTATTATAAAATAGCGGGATGTAAAAAAATTGGAATGTTTACACTTCATACACTTCAGAAACTGACTCGTCGTAGAAAAATGGGTGTAATGTCATATGCCACCATCCTGTGTCCAGATCAGCCCAGGCATCTGTGCAGTCTGGCCTGGAGCTTTAATGTCCAGTAATGAGACCATGCAACCTTGTCTGACTTTCTGCCAGACAGGGTAGCTCCTGTCAAGACTGCACGACTTCACAGGCTGGTCTGGAGCTACACTTGCAGCATACAGCACTACACACATTTTTGCATGAGGAGGCTCTTATACACTTCTGTAATTGTTTTTTTTACAATTAGGATAACAGGAACAGATACTGCTGCTTTGTCTTTATGTCATTTACATTAAAATTACTACATCAAAGAATTAACCTGGCGAAACGCTTGTAATGAGTATTCTAGAACCACATTTGTATTGTTTTATCTAAGTAAGCACTTTTATTTTACATGCTCATCCTAAACATGAGGGCAAAGATGGCCCTAGTTCGCTCACCTGAGAGGAGTCAGTTCATTCAATCTTTACCAAATGTCAAACTTGACCTAGATATTGTTCAGACAAACATCCTGGTCAAGTTTCATCATTATTTCATCTGCGAGTCATGATCAATGTACCTATGAAGTTTCATGATCCTAGGCGTCAGCATTCTTGAGTTATCATCCGGAAACCATTTTTCTAAGTTGAGTCACCGTGACCTTGACAGCCATTGTGTGAATATGTTTTTTGGCACTGTGACCTTGCCATTGACCTACTGACCTGATAATCAATAGGGGTCATCTGCGAGTCATGATCATTGTACCTATGAAGTTTCATGATCCTAGGCATAAGCGTTCTTGAGTTATCATCCAGAAACCATTTTACTATTTCAGGTCACTGTGACCTTGACCTTTGAACTAGTGACCTGAAAATCAATAGGGGTCATCTGCCAGTCATGATCAATGTACCTATGAAGTTTCATGATCTTAGGCATAAGTGTTCTTGAGTTATCATCTGGAAACCATTTCACTATTTCCGGTCACCGTGCCCTTAACCTTTGACCTAGTGACCGGAAAATCAATAGGGTCATCTACGAGTCATGATCAATGAACCTATGAAGTTTCATGATCCTAGGCCTAAGCATATGAGTTATCATCCGGACACCATTTTACTATTTCAGGCCATTGTGACCTTGACCTTTGCCCTAGTGACCTGAAAATCAATAGGGGTCATCTACAAGTTATGATCAATGTACCTATGAAGTTTCATGACCTAAGCGTTCTTGAGTTATCATCCGGAAACCATTTTACTGCTTTGGGTCACCCTAACCTTGACCTTTGACCTAGTGACCTGAAAATCAATAGGGGTCATCTGCGAGTCGTGATCAATGTATCTATGAAGTTTCATGATCCTAGGCATAAGTGTTCTTGAGTTATAATTCGGCAACCATTTTACTATATCGGGTCATCGTGACCTTGACCTTTGACCTAGTGACCTGAAAATCAATAGGAGTCATCTGCGAGTCATGATCAATGTACCTATGAAGTTTCATGATCCTTGGCATAAGCGCTCTTGAGTTATCATCCGGAAAGTATCTGGTGGACTGACAGACCGACATGAGGAAAACAATATACCCCCTCTTCTTCGAAAGGGGGGGGGGGCATAATGAGAAAACTGCCCCCTCCCAGCAGCCATGTTATTCAACTGACCGGATCCAGTTTTGAACTCAAATCTCGTATCAAGATAACAAATGTTCCGAGCAAATTTCATGAAAATTGGGCCAAAAATGTGACTTCTACTGTGTTCACATGTTTTCACTATATACATATAGAGAAAAATGCCCCGCCCACTGGCTGCCATATTTTTTCACCGATCCCGACCATTTTCAAATTCGTCCGAGATATCAATAAAACCAATGTTTTGACCAACTTTTATGATGATTTGGCAAAAATTGTGACTTCTAGAGTGTTTAAAATGTTTCTCTATAGCTAAACAGCGAAAACTGCTACTATATACATATAGAGAAAAATGCCCCGCCCACTGGCGGCCATGTTTTTTCACCGATCTCGACCATTTTCGAACTCATCCGAAACATCAATTGAACCAATGTTTTGACAAACTTTCATAATGATTGGGCAAAAATTGTGACTTCTAGAGTGTTTACAAGGTTTCTCTATAGCCAAATAAGGAAAACTGCCCCGCCCACTGGCGGCCATGTTTTCAACAGATTGGAACCACTTATGAACTCAACCAAGATATCATTAAGACAAACATTTTGACAAAGTAACATGAAGATTGGGCATGAAATGTGACTTCTACAGTGTTTACAAGGTTTTTCTTTTTTTTTGACCTAGTTTTTGACCCAGCACAACCCAGTTTTGAACTCGGCTGAGATTTCATTGGGACAAAAGCTTCTGACCAAGTTTCATGAAAATGGGACAAGAAATGTGGCCTCTAGAGTGTTTACGAGCACATGATAACGGACGGACGGACATACGACGGACAAAGACCGGTCACAAAAGCTCACCTGAGCAATCAGGTGAGCTAAAAAGCAACAAACCACAACCCATAAACTGTGACCTAGGACTGGGACACCAAGTGATTTATTGGACAGGTAACCAGCATGTTGAATCATGTCTATTCACCAATTTGTCAAAAAGCCATGTCCTATAATAATCTTGTAATTAAGAATGTAAATAGCTATACATATTATTTACATTGCATGTAGAACCAACTTATTAACAGAACACTGGCCTGAATATTAAATGAACACAAACTGTGTGGCCATCACTCATGGAAACATCATTTAAGTTCAAATACTTATGGAAACTTAATTAAACTCCTATTACCCAGTTACCTGACTACTTGTCCAAGCCATATGGGGAACAAAACTAAAGTGATTATGCAGTCTATGCATGCTGGGTTATAACATACCTCGCAAAATCATGCCTAGTATAATACAAAAACAAACATGTGTTTACCATCATTTAATAAACAAGATTTGATGCTCAATCCCGGAATATAAGACATACTGTAATAGTTAATAGTATTCTTCTAATTGAAATGTGTTGTGAACACAGCTCCTGGACTATAAGAGCAGCTATAACAAGGTGGCAACAATTTGCCCACCCTCAGGCAGTTCTTAAACGCTGGTGTGAATAACACCCTCGTGTTTTGGATGAATTTCTTTAATATTGTATAGGATAAGGGACAGAGACATGTGCTCCAGGTATAGAGTTATGGATGCTTGAGTTTTAAATGGTATTATTAAATTACTAATTTGTTATTGGGGTTTTATGGATTTTGCCGGGACTATGAGATTTCTTCAAGGCTTGACAAGCTATCACAAGTTTACAAATTATCCATACCCAGCTTAAGGATGTTCAACTGTAACAAATCCACATCTTCTTAACCTGTATTTATAATAAAAACTGATTTTCTGTGTACAGTAGACTCTGCCAATACCGGACTCTCTGAATACCGGAACTCCCCCGATTCCGAACAGTCGGGCCAGTCCCGTATTTTCTCCTTCTATTTCTTTGTAAAAAAATGTTGAAAAAAACGTACTCTCAGAAAACCGGAAACCGAACGGATATCTCCATGAATTTGGCCATTTTCAACGTAAAATACATTGAGTACACCGGACGGTCCAAATTCTCATGATGCCCGAGGCGTGAAAATTACAATACCTAGTAAGCACAGCGCGTGCGGTGTCACACATTTTGCTCGCGCAATCATTGATAATCGGATTAAACATACCATAAAGGTGGCAAGTTGTTACCGCGCTAAAGAAGTCCGATTAAATAATGTACAACAAACTGTGAATGTCTATAATAGACGTGCGGTAACACCGAAAAGTGATTGACTCGATCGTTTTATTAAGCTTATGATATACGATTTAATTACAAACTTAATGCATGCCGTTGCGACGATCACTTTCTTGTGATCTTCTCGGGTAGTTTAAAAGATCTTATAGCCATGTTTTTTACGCTTAAATTGTTGTTTGTTTGTTTCTCAGATAAGCTTATGATAAACGATTTAATTACAAACTTAATGCATGTCGTTGCGACGATCACTTTCTTGTGATCTTCTCGGGTAGTTTAAAAGATCTTATAGCCATGTTTTTAACGCTTAAATTGTTGTTTGTTTGTTTCTCAGATAAAACTGTGAGAAATATGACCGTTAAATATCTATCCATCTGTCTGCAAATTCATTCATTGCCTTTTCTTAATTTCAAACGCATCTTCAGCATTAATTGTCTCAAATCTATGAGTCTTCTTTAATCATTATTCGTCAAACTCGTCTTTGAGGTTTAATTAATTCAGAGCTATTTTTAGCAAACACGACTCACTCGCCTATATGACAAATGTCACGTATGTACATGATCAGGCTGGTCCCCAGACCGTCTGGTTTACAGAGAGTCTACTGTAGTTAACTTTTTATCAAAACTACGTAATCAGTGACTCATTCATGTAGTAAGCATTGGCCAAAACAAGTTATAGAAAGAATAACAAAACAAGCATTTATTTTGTGCATTAAGACCCAAGCATTTGTCATGATAGTGTTGCATTACAACAACACAAGACTGAATTATAATATATGGAATATTTGTTACAGTTTACAAATATCATTTAAATTATAACTTTCCTAATATGATGTCTTTTTATGTTATGCTTTTGCAACAATCTTCAAAGCACTAAAGGGAAATCTTACGATACTCTTTGTTGTAAATCACATGCATGAAAACCATTCCAAGCCATTCTGTGATCTCATCCTGTACAAGGCAAAATAACAAATATATTTCTGTGTGATTACATGTTGAAGGATAAGCTCAATCTGTACGGACTGTGAGACTGTAATACTCATCCGCTTGACTGCTATAGAATTAAGCTATTGATTTTAAGGTTATGTGACAGGATAAGGCCTTGGCGTCTTCCTTCACAAGACCAGCGGCATTCTGAATGTCATCCATAAAAGATTTTAATTTATTCACTACGGATGTGCTAGAGTTTAGAAAAACCGACTTACCTGCAGTACACACCAAGCAGACCCATTCAAAATCCTTGCAAAATGACATTCTTTATTAAGATTTTTTTTTAATGAAACTAAAATTGCTCAATGCTTCATAAAATGGGTCTAATTTGTTTGCAAAAAAAATCAGAGTTTTTGCTTAAAATATAAACCATTCCAAGATAAGTTCATTACATCGAAAATTCCTAAATCTGTCCACACACAAACAAACAGTTACTTGGTAACAAGAAAAAAATTATTGTATCATAATTTTATAACACACACATAGATGTATTAACAATAAACAAGAGCAGCGCATAACGGGTGCCATGTTTGGCTGCGGGTGCAGTTTTGAATAAATGAAAGTTTGTCAGATTTTTTTTGATTTTTTTTAAGAGGTCAGTGACCTTGACCTTTGACCTAGTGACCTAAAAATGGGTGTGGCATGTAGAACTCATCAAGGTGCAGCTACATATGAAGTTTCAAAGTTGTAAGATGAAGCACTTTGATTTTAGAGCCATCAAAACCTTTAAAAAATGTAAAGGTTTAAGCACGACGCGGACGTCGAGCTGGCTTTGACAATACCTCGGGTTTTCTCTGAAAACAGCTGAGCTAAAGTAGTTCAATAAAATGCTTTTCACCAAATAAGGTTGAGACACCTCATAACATGCCCTTCTAAAGAAAAAACAGGGCTCTGAACAGCGTCTTCTGCAGCTCAAATTCCTGATAATGATCATGTGTGCATACCAATACAGTATTGCTTTCATAATTATTAACACAGCTGTTAACTGTACATTCAAAGAAAGCCATTTACCGTTACCATGCCCAATTAATTTATGCGCAGAAAGCACTTTATTGACAGTCAACATTGTGAATAAATACCAATTTTATTAGTAAACTTTTGACAATGTTTAGACTTTTGATTACAGTTCTGAGTTTGCAGATTGGATTGGTTTTCTATGTAGCAACATGCTTTCAAAAAGTTCAAACACCCCTTGTTGATAACCTTAGAAGTTAGAACAGACGTTACACACGTTTAGGGATGATTGACAAAAATATTGCAAATGAAAACCTCATCACACTCTTTTCCAATCAATCTCATAAGTTACCCCCGAAATGTAAAATTTGTGGATTTCCATGGGTCCGATGAAAATACAGTCATGAAAAAAGCCCTGCAAAGTTTCTACTGAAAACAGATTCTGGTGTCTAGTCATGATGGCTAACAATGTGGCAAAGGATAATGCAGTGAGAAGGCAGGCATGCGTGCGGACATAAGGGTGGCAGTTGGCGACATACGATGGGAATCCTACCTGGGACGACAGGGCGACGTTTAATGGGCGTGCTGCTGACAGAGTCTGTAATGGGAGATACACTAACTTACATGTACACATGAAATGGCACATTGAGCCCACCGAAGAACCAAGCTCAGACCAGTAAGTAACAAATAGAATAAGAGAATAATTTTTATTTCAGTCAAGAAGATTGAAATCACAAGAAATGTGTTTGTCAGAAACACAATGCCCCCTATTGCGCCACTTTGATTTATTAAATTTTTTATCTCTTGGCAGGTACAGATAATTATCTCCCTTTAAAGCTTATTACTTCCATTGGATTTGTTTTTTTGACATTTGACCTTGAATGATGACCTTGACCTTGACCACTCAAAATGTGCAGCTCCATGAGATACACATGCATGCCAAATATCAAGTTGCTATCTGAAGCGACATAGAAGTTATGTGCATTTTTCAAAACCTAAACGCAAAGTGTGAATGACAGACGGACGGACGGACAGTCTGATATTCCCTCCTTCGGGGGCATAAAAATACTGGTAAAACAATAATGACAATACCACAACACAAACACATTTTTGTCAAATCAACACATTTTGACAGACAATTCTACAACCCTATTGATGTGTTTGTGCATGTAACAGAGTGGAAGTAAAAGAATACCGGTAACAAAGTAATGTAAACAGCATCTGTTAACATGTTAATATAAAAGAACCAGTTTTTAGGACAGTTATACCTCCCTGGTTAAGTCTTCCATCCCTATTAATGTATGTGTAAAACTTAGATTTGTTGAATTTTGTTTCTGTTTAATATTTGTCTTTATGATCTTTTTTTGAGCTATTTATTTAGCGTTTGAATTTATACTTTTAAAAGATCACATTTCTATTAGCACATATTGAACTTCAGAATTTTTAAAAGTGTATGTCACTTCAAAATAACAAAGTTCAGCAAAGGATGTCAATCACAAATAACAATAAACAAACTTATAAAACTGGTGACCTATATTTTGAGTTGACCCCCCTTACTAAACATAAAACTTTGCTTACAAAAATAAATATTTTGACCAAGATTCATAAAATCTGAAACAAAATTGTGACCTCTAGAGTGTTTACAAGGATTTTGTATAATATAATGAAAATTTGGACAATCTAAGGGCAATAATTACGGCATTAATTATGTGATTTTGCTCATTATCAAACTTGACTGAGATCTTTCAGCAACTTTCATAAAGAATGTTTGCGAAGTGTGAATGCTATAATGTTTACAAACCAAATGTGGACCAACAGACGGCAGACAAAGACCAATTCTAAAACCTCACCTGAGCCATCAGGTGAGCTAAAAAGTGTGTTTCACCGATCTGAGCCATTTTCCAACTTGTCCGAGAAATCAATAATACCAATGTATTGACCAAGTTTCACGATGATTAGGCAAAAAATGAGACTTCTATAGTGTTCGATCACAAGATTTCTCTCTAGTCATATAAGGAAAACTGCCCCCCCCCCCCTGGCGGCCTTTTTTTTTTTACCGATCGGGACCATTTGCAAACTCATCTGAGATATATATATAAAACCAATCATTTCACCAAGTTTCATGATGATTGGGCAAAAAATGTGACTTCTAGAGTGTTCACAAGCTTTTTTTACTATATAAATATAAGAAAACTGCCCCCCCCCCCCCGGCAGCCATGTCATTCAACTGACCGGAACCATTTTTTAACTCAACTCTCATATCAAGGAAACAAATGTTCTGACCAAATTTCATGAAAATTGGGAGAAAAAATTTGACTTCTAGAGTGTTCACATGTTTTCACTATATACATATAGAGAAAAATGCTCCGCCCACTGGCGGCCATGTTTTTTCACCAATCTGGACCATTTTCGAACTCATCCGAGATATCAATAAAACCAATGTTTTGTCCAACTTTCATGATGATTGGGCAAAAATTGTGACTTCTAGTGTATATACAAGGTTGCTCTATAGCCAAATAAGGAAAACTGCCCCGCCCACTGGCGGCCATGTTTTTCAATGGACCAGAAACACTTTTGAACTCAACCAACATATCATTAAGACAAACATTTTGACAAAGTTACATGAAGATTAAGCATGAAATGTGACTTCAACAGTGTTTACAAGATTTTTGTTTTTTTATCCCCACGTTTTTCGGAGAAAAGGTGGGGATATTGTATTGATGTGCGTCTGTCCGTCCGTCCGTCTGTCCTGGCCACCAGCTCCTCCTACACTGTTAGCATTTGAACCTTGAAACTTACATACATGGCAGCTATGAGCATATGTGCGACGGTGACAGTGACGGAATTTTGATCTGACCACTGGGTCAAAAGTTATGGGGGTTGGGGCTGGGCCGGGTCAAAGATTTTCACTCATTTTTTTATGTTATTTTACATTAACTTCTTCATTTCTGCACCGATCTACTTCAAATTGATACTGAGCCTTTCTTATGACAATACGGTCAATCTCAGCTATGCATGGCCCCATTACCAACCCTAGGGCACCCGGCCCACATAGGCCACACCCACCCAAAATTGCCTTTTACTATAATTTCTTCATTTCTACACAGATTCACTTCAAATTGATACTGAACCTCTCTTATGACAATACAGTCAATCTCAGCTATGCATGGCCCAATAACCAACCCTGGGGCACCCTGCCCACATAGGCCACGCCCACATAGGCCACGCCCACCCAAAATTGCCTTTTACTATAATTTCTTTATTTCTACAGCGATTTACTTCAAATTGATACTGAACCTCTTTTATGACAATAAGGTCAATCTCAACTATGCATGGTGCCATTACCAACCCTGGGGCGCCCCGCCCACATAGGCCACACCCACCCAAAATTGCCTTTTCCAATAATTTCTTCATTTCTACACCGCTTTACTTCAAATTGATACTGAACATCTCTTATGACAATACGGTCAATCTCAACTATGTAAGGCCCCATTACCAACCCTGGGGCCCCCCGCCCATAATAGGCCACACCCACCCAAAATTGTCTTTTACTATAATTTCTTCATTTCTACACCGATTCACTTCTAATTGATACTGAACTTCTCTTATGACAATGCGGTCAATCTCAACTATGTATGGCCCCATTACCAACCCAGGGGCACCCCGCCCAATATAGGCCCCACCCACATAGGCCATGCCCACCCAAAATTGCCTTTTACTATAATTTTTTCATTTCTACACCGATTCACATCAAATTGATACTGATACTCTCTTATGACAATACAGTTAATCTCAACTATGCATGGCCCCATTACCAACCCTGGGGCGCCCCGCCCACATAGGCCACGCCCACCCAAAATTGCCTTTTACTATAATATCTTCATTTCTAAACTGATTCACTTCAAATTGATACTGAACCTCTTTTATGACAATACAGTCAATCTCAACTATGCATGGCGCCATTACCAACCCTGGGGCGCTTCGCCCACATAGGCCACGCCCACCCAAAATTGCCTTTTACTATAATTTCTTCATTTCTACACCGATTTACTTCAAATTGATACTGAACATCTCTTATGACAATACGGTCAATCTCAACTATGTATGGCCCCTTTACCAACCCTGGGGCGCCCCGCCCATAATAGGCCACACCCACCCAAAATTGTCTTTTACTATCATTTCTTCATTTCTACACAGATTCACTTCTAATTGATACTGAACTTCTCTTATGACAATACGGTCAATCTCAACTATGCATGGACCCATTACCAACCATGGGGCGCCCCTGGGTCAAACATGCGGCGTGGGGATACGTGTGGGCCTCTGCCGCGCCATTTCTAGTTTGACCTAGTGACCTAGTTTTTGACCCAGCATGACCCAGTTTCCAACTCCATCGAGATATCATTGGGACAAATCTTCTGACCAAGTTTCATGAAGATCGGACAAAAAATGTGGCCTCTAGAGTATTTACAAGGTATCTCTATAGCCAAATAAGAACAAGAAACCGTCAGAGACGGGTGATGCTCCCCAAAGGTTTTTTTGTCACAATATTGCACTATATATTCAGATAAAAGGAAACGTCTTGAGGGCACAGTAGTTGGGGGGGCAAGAATTTTTTATAGAAAATTTCAAAGGGCCATAACTCTGTGAAAAATCATCCGACCAGAACCTGCTGATAATATGCACATCTCCTCTTGGCTTCACATAAAGTTTCATTGAATGCCGGTCATTAGCTTCTGAGAAATAGCCCGGACAAGAATTGCACTATATGTAAAGTTAATGGAAAATTTCAAAGGGCCATAACTCTGTGAAAAATCATCCGACCAGAACCCGCTGATGATATGCACATCTCCTCTTGGCAGTGAAGCTTCCCATAAAGTTTCCTTGAATTCCGGTCATTACAAAAATTGTACTCGGACTGACAGACAAAGCGGCGACTATATCCTCCCCCCAAAATAAATTTTGGTGGTGCCCACTGGCGGCCATGTTTTTCAACAGACCAGAACCACTTTTGAACTCAACCAACATGTCATTAAGACAAACATTTTGACAAAGTAACATGAAGATTGGGCATGTAATGTGACTTCTACAGTGATTACAAGGTTTTTCTTTTGTTGACCTAGTGACCGAGTGTTTGACCCGGCATGACCCAGTTTCGAACTCGACCGAGATATCATTGGGACAAAGCTTCTGACCAAGTTTCATGAAGATCAAAAAAGAAATGTGTCCTCTAGAAAATACACTGTATTATTATGAAAACATTAATAGTCAAAGGAGAGTAACTGTAAACTTAAATGCAATATTTAGAAGAGTTGTCTCGCATGTTACATGACCTTAATTCATGATTGTTTACAAGCCTTTTTACTATGTAAATATAAGGAAAACTGCCTGTCCCCCTGGCAACCATGTTTTTCAACGGACCGGAACCATTTTCAAACTCAACTCTCATATCAAGGAAAGAAATGTTCTGACCAAATTTCATGAAAATTGGGCCAAAAATGTGACTTCAAGAGTGTTCACATGTTTTCACTATATACATATAGAGAACAAGATGTGTTTGAGAAACACAATATCCCCCTATATGATGTTGACCTTGTAGGATGACCTTGACTTTGACCCTTCACTACTCAAAATGTGCAGCTCCTTGAGATACACACGCATTTCAAATATAAAATTGCTAGCTTCAATATTGCAGAAGTGACATTACATGCGCAATTTTGACCCATATACTTGACCTTGTAGGATGACCTTGACCTTGACCTTTCACCACTTAAAATGTGCAGCTCCATGAGATACACATGCATGCCAATGTCAAGTTGCTATCTTCAATATTGCAAAAGTATTCATAAAATAAGCGATTTTGGGCCACATATATTTGACCTCTGACCTTGAAGGATGACCTTGACCTTGACCTTTAACCACTCAAAATGTGCAGCTCCATGAGATACACATGCATGCCAAATATCAAGTTGCTATCTTCAATATTGCAAAAGTATTCATAAAATAAGCGATTTGGGCCACATATATTTGACCTCTGACCTTGAAGGATGACCTTGACCACTCAAAATGTGCAGCTCCATGAGATACACATGCATGCCAAATATCAAGTTGCTATCTTCAATATTGCAAAAGTATTCATAAAATGAGCGATTTAGGCCACCTATATTTGACCTCTGACCTTGAAGGATGACCTTGACCTTGACCTTTCACCACTCAAAATGTGCAGCTTCATGAGATACACATGCATGCCAAATATGAAGTTGCTATCTTTAATATAGCAAAAGTTATTGCAAAATGTTTAAGTTGGCGCAAACAGACCAACCAACAGACCAACCAACCAACAAACCAACAGACAGGGCAAAAACAATATGTAGTGGGGGACATAAAATGCCCCAACCACTGGCGGCCATTCTTTTTCCACCGATTGGGACCATTTTCAAACTCGTCCGAGAAATCAATAAAACCAATGATTTGACCAACTTTCATGATGATTGGGCAAAAATTGTGACTTTTATGGTGTTTACAAGGTTTCTCTATAGCCAAATAAGGAAACTGCCCCGCCCACTGGTGGCCATGTTTTTTGACAGACCAGAACCACTTTTGAACTCAACCAACATGTCATTAAGACAAACATTTTGACAAAGTAACATGAAGATTGGGCATGTAATGTGACTTCTACAGTGTTTACAAGTTTTTTCCTTTTTTTAACCTAGTGACCTAGTTTTTGACCCGGCACGACCCAGTTTCGAACTCGACCGAGATTTCATTGGGACAAAGCTTCTGACCAAGTTTCATGAAGATCGGACAATAAATGTGGCTTCTAGAGGGTCCGACGGACGGACGGACAGACGACAGACAAAGACCGGTCACAAAAGCTCACCTGAGCAATCAGGTGAGCTAAAAAGTTAGATTCTTATAACACTTAGCTTGTAAAACAATTTACAAATATTTAACTTTTATTGATTACACAATTTCTTTTAGATATTAACTTTAAAAACAGAGCTTCTCAAAATAAGTTAAGAACATTCATGTCACTGAAGAAGATTGGTACCTGCTTCCCCAGTTTCTATGTCCAGTGGCTTGCTATGGCGCTCTTCAGGAAACAGAAAATAGTGTCGTTTCTTCTTCCATCTGCGTTCAGGATAAGAGTAAATCTGGCCAACATATTTCCCTGTCAAAAAAATTACCTTCCAATTTTATATGATAATACTTAGTTCCAGCAATAAAAATTAATGTTCTGCTTGTTTAATTGCAATATTAATTTTTATAAGATGTGTATCAGCAACTAAAAACAAGAGGGCCTGAAAAGCCCAAAGTCGCTCACCTGAGATAAAAGAAATGACCTGTTCTTTGCAGCCCAAGATATCAATAGAACAAATGTTCTTACCAAGTTCATTTAGAATGAACAACAAATGGCCCCATGCCGGAAATGTTTTCAACAGACTGAAACCTTTTTTGAACTCGTCCAAGATATTATTGGGACAAATTTTCTGACAAAGTCCATGAAGATCCAACAATAAATGTGGCCTCTACAGAATTAACAAGGCAAATATTCATGACGCACAACGGGAGACAGACAATTGACAAAGCTGATCACAAGTTCACTATGAGCAAAAAATATTATGCTCATAAAGATTGTCACCATGTGTGAAGATCAGCAAGTGTCATTCAGATTGAACAAAAAACGTGACTAAAAGTATTCACAATGTTTCACTATAAACAACTGTGGTAGAGCGGTCTCGTTTCGCTTACGCAAGTGAATGGTCCACCTGACGGTTACAAGTTATGTAACGTTGTGAGCACTTATGTAATACGGAAATATTTATCGAGTCAAATTAAAAGAACGCTTATTTCGGTCCGAATGACACCACTGACTGGTTGTAATTCAATTAACTAAAGGCGTCCAGTCAGATACGCATGAATACACTCAAAGAATTAATCTATGAGTGAAACCAAAGCAGCTTAATGAAAATAACTAACTTTAGTCTAAAGAATCTATGCATCGTTAAAAATGAACAAATACAGCAAATACCTTAATGAATGTAAAAGAAGTTCAAAATCTGTCCAAAAAAATAATATAAATTTTAGTTACTGTTAGTCTAGAAGTTGCTTCAAAAATTTAGTTTATAAAATAAGTCTAAGTTAATCTAAAGAACACAATTTATGGAGAGTGGATAACTTCAGTGACTCAAATGTAAAAAATAAGAAGAATTTACAAAAGTTATTTCAATCAAGAGTCTTTCTAATTTAGAAAATGCCAAATAACAAGGTTGCCATGGAAACAGTTTCATAGCACAGTTTTCTGCTGAGATTATTGATTATTGATTTTCCCAATCCAATTGATCTTCGAAGATGTTCAATCAATACACCAAAAAACACAGTAGGTTAACTTGGCTTATCAGTACAGATCAAAGATAAGGCTCTACAGTGCATTAGTACATGTAGTTATTTTATGACATAGAAACAATAGGGTTATTAAATTGCATGCAAACTACTATCTTTATGTACACCACATTTTATGAAAGAAGTCCCAGGTTTATACAAGGGAGTTAACTATTAGAAAGTATGTACAGGTTATCTTTCTTTAACATTATGGCTTATCATAACTAGACTGTTCACATGTTTTCACTATATACATATAGAGAAAACTGCCCCAACCCCTGGCGGCCATGTTTTTCCACCAATCATACCATTTTCAAACTCGTCCGAGATATCTATAAAATTGATGTTTAGAAAAAAAAATATGATGATTAGGCAAAAAATGTGACTTCTAGAGTGTTCACAGGCTTTTTTACTATATAAATATAAGGAAAATGACCCTCCCCCTGTAGGCCATGCTTTTTTACTGATCCGAACCACTCGTCCGAGATATCAATGAAACCATGTTTTGACCAAGTTTCATGACGATTGGGCAAAAATTGTGACTTCTAGAGTGTTCACAAGGTTTCTCTATAGCCATATAAGGAATACTGCCCCGCCCCCTGGCGGCCATGTTTTTCAAGGGACCGGAATCATTTTTTACCTCAACCAACATATTATTTGGACAAACATTTTGACAAAGACAATGAAGATTGGGCATCAAATGTGACTACTACAGTGTTCACAAGTTTTTTCTTTTTTTTGACCTAGTGACCTAGTTTTTGACCCAGCATGAACCAGTTGCGATCTCAGTAGAGGTATCAATGGGGCAAATGTTCTGACCAAGTTTTCATGAAGATAAGACAATAAATGTGGCCTCTTGAGTGTTCACAAGGCAAATGTAGATGACTGACGACGGACAAAAGGCGATCACAAAAGCTCACCATGCAGGTGAGCTGAAAATGTGTAAATATTTAGACTCTTGTTAAATTCTTGTCTAGAGTTAGTCAATTTAAATTAAATTTAACTGTGTCAATTAAACTCAAATTCATAAGTATAACGCTAATGATGTGGTCCAAGTCACAGGTCAATATTTCAAAATAGCGAAAAGAAGATTGGAGCACATACCAGTATATAATTACCATTTGTGTTCATGTTTATATGTTACATGTATCAATATCTTTTGATTTGCCAATTAACAAATAAACAAATAATATTATTTAAGTATCACATTCAGTATTTACCAGGTTGGCGGTGTCTGTAAGAATGCCATAGATCAGTGTGACTCTGTGCTACCCCAGTCTGGGAGTCCAAAAACGGCAACCGCATCTTTCTGTCATTCTTCAAACGTAGATTAAAGCTGGCAGCTGCCTCAACTGCATCAAGGTAGACTGTTTCTGAACCTCCAATACTGAAAATAATTTTTTAATGATGACCATAATTTGTTAATTAAGACAAAAGATGTTCACAGTGTTATATTTTAAGGTCAATTCTAAGCCAAATGTGCTTGAGCTCCTTCATTAAAATTCTTAATATACTTTTTGAAGACTCACCCATAATGATAAGATATAAAATATCGAAAACATCATTTGAAGACCAACTCTACTTCAAATTTATCTTGAAATGAAATTTCCCATTCTACTGTATTTTTAACTTGTTTAATTTGCATGTCTTTTTGTAGGTGCTTGGGTCAGACATTATAATAATAATGTTTCTTTGGGGTTGCTCACCATCTATTTATTTGGTTTTTTTAGGTTAGACACTGACACTTTATTACTTGTTGAAGTTAAATATATTTAAACAATAAGAAAAGACATTAGTTGAAAATAATTGTGATGTTTACATATTGTTTGTGTCTTAAAATCATTTATTTAAACTGATAGAAATTCTTCCATGAATTTCCCCATGCCACGACATCTGAGAGACGTCTGACACACAAGGTGGGTTTTATACGTTGGAGGCCAATTTAATCCAGCCAGACAAATCCCCAACCACCATGGAGATTGAACCCAGGACCTCCGGGTTCCAAATCAGACAGACACTCTACCGTGTCGCTATAAAAGCTAGCTCATATACCAAGGCAGTATAAGTTCTCCTTATACCGAACCCTGCTACACAAGTTTTTCAGATCTTTGTTTCAAATATTTCATTTCAGCGATTTTTTCCCTTCTTTATGAAGTAAACGTAAAATGTACTTTCCCCATTGAAGAAAAACTACAAAATTCCCAAATGAAGTCTAAAAATTTCCCCAAATAAAGGAAAATTTTGTAAATTTTCTTCCAAAAGTGCATTATCTGCAAGTTAACAAGTAAAATGAGCACTGAACATTTCAAGCCAAAATGAATGTAAATCAATATTTGAGTTGATTTGTGCTATTGATACCAAGTACAGTCCAACCCCTCTTAAGCAGCCAGTCAAGGGAAACGGCCAAACTGGCTGCTTAAGCGGGGTGGCCTTTTAAGAGGGGGTTGGGTCATAGGGAGTCTAGAGTTGATGAGTGCATGGCCAACTGTTCAATTTTGTATAAACAAAAGGGTAAATATGTGTACATGTACTAAACAATGTATAGACTTAAAATAATTTTATTTTTTCCTTTATAAAGTCAGCTATAAAACAACATTTCAATTCAAAAAAATATCTATTCATCTTTCTAATCATCATCATCAATATAATCCTCATCAGAATCAAGTCAATGAAAAAGAATCATTCTCATGATTCGTTGTTTACAGAATGCGCGTTGTATGGCCCCAATGCACTTAAGATGGGAACAGTTGTGAATCAGTTATGCGTGAATAACTCCCGTATCACTATCAATCAATCTATAATTTAATTGGTTTATTGCAGTTTATGTCTTTGTAATACCTACCACACAAATTGGTCCCGACAGTGATCTCCTCCAGGATAAAATCGTGGCCAGTTACTTAAGAGACTGATAATAGCAAACAGGTGTAATCCTACTGGTAATCGTGCTTTCATGCATAATATTATAAAAACATTTATTTCGCCGCATAAATGGTTTTATCAAAATTAATATTGAAATCATTGTAAATAAAAAAACTATAAATGTTTTGTTAAATCCCAAATGAGAATCATAATTTGTAATCCAAAACACACTCCCGATTGATTTATGTTAACGAGACATTACAAATTCTAGCATCAAAAAAGTCCTCATGTATTTCCTTTGTCCCGACAAAAGCGCGCGAAATTATGCACAATGTACAATGTCACGTCATACCCAGCATGGTTATTGATTTTTGGATAAAAACTTTGTAGCACAGAGAACATGTAGAGCAGTTGATTTCGGTTAAAAGTTGCGTTGTTCTTTTTAACTTTTAATTAGCCGAAAATTGTCATAAATGTGTGCTTGAAATAGTATGATTCAACAGCTACAATTAATAAATTATAAATTAAGAATCTCTTTTCCAGTACTAATAGATTATATTCGCATGTGCGGAAACAAAAAGATCAAACGGTCACATGTTGCTTTTAACCCGATAATTTGCCGTTAATTAAATTGCAATTTGCAAACTGGCTGTCAAAATGTTTATCACACATCACGCTTCAGAACTGCAGAGCCTAAACCGCAGACTGGAAGTACGTTCGTTTTTTTCGCCGTTGCGTCAGTGAAATTTTGCCAGTGTACATGACTGACTTACTCGCGCATGACCACTCATATGGGGGGAATTTAACATTGGGATGCAAAAATGCTGGCCGCTGACCGGAGAAGAAGACAGAAGTTACCGCTAAAGAGGGGTGCATTATATAGTGTTTATCGACGGTCGCGGCACAGACCGACCGCCTACACAGGGCCGGCGATGAGGGGTGACCGGGAAGTAGGGGTTGGACTGTAATTAAAAAGACCCAGGAGTGAATTTCCCAATTGTAATCCTTTTGCGCTAATTTTGCCCATTGGTATGGTTAAGTACTTTTCCCAATTGGGGAAGAAAATCCCTGGATCTAATAGTGCTTTCTAACCTGTTAACTGCAAAACCATTAATGTTAAAATAAAACAAGATATGTGTTTGTCAAAAACACAATGCCCCCTACTGCGCCGCTTTGATATTCTTTATTTATTGTTTGTTGTTGACATTTGACCTTGAAGGATGACCTTCACCTTTCATCACTCAAAATGTGCAGCTCCATGCT